>NC_091364.1:10841901-10976901 GCF_038502225.1 Cherax quadricarinatus | reverse complement strand
AACACACTGCAACAATGAGTTGTTGTAGCCAGGTATAAGACTCAGTAAACTGCAACAAAGACGCCGGGGAGGGAGGTTATATCCAAATGGTTTTAGGACTGACTTGTTTATCAAGTTATCCGTAATGAACCACTGACAAAGCTGTGAATTAATTATAATATGAATTCATATTAATAAAACTTTGCAGTTTATTGTTGTAATTATTAATTTTCCAAGCATTTTCAAATTACTCTAAATGAAGTGTATAAAAAATAGATTATGATATAAATAAATTACATTATATAGAGTGAATGACATATATAGATTGATTATACAACATTAATTTTTACGGCTTTAAATCATGCAATTATGAATTATTAAAAGGTAATAAAATAAATGTAAAAATTAAATTTTTCTCATCAAAACCAATGAAATGAGAGATTTTTCCTGAAAATTATAGTATTTTAATTAAAGTTACAATTACATTTTTTTGTGCTTGGAGGAACAAAAAAAGACAATACAGTGACTGGAATGATACGTTCCTACTTTTTTTTTTTTTTTCAATATTAAAATACCATGTTTTTCACTCTCACATTTTCTCTTTTCTTTTACATCTATTAACAAACTACTTACTTTCCACAGACTCTTCAACACATCTGCTATATTTTCCACATCTGTGATTCACCTCATCTTTGAAAAATCTATCTACCGAAACATCCACTTCCAAATTATTTAATTACATTTATTTCAGTATTTCCTTGTCCTTGAAATATAATTTTATCTTCAGAATTATATACACGATTTTACAGCAAAGTTTCAAAGATTTACATAGAATTTTTTTCTGTGAATTCTTTCATTTCAAATTCCAGTTTTTCATCAAAATTACGTTTTTTTTCATTACTGGTTCTTTCATTCCGTGCAGGTTAGTCCCGTTTAGCGGTCGGGCTTCACAAAGGAGTTGATTCCTGGCCAGAGACTTAATAAGCTACATCTTAGATGGGCTTCGCCTCCGCTTCCATTGAGGGAAAACTTACACAGTGATCCTACCAACGTGGCAAGTTCCCAGCGATCGTTTACGGGAACGTTCGTTCGCCAGCGGGCCTTCCCCGGCAGCGAGAGGCGAGTCGAAACGTTGTGAGAGGGTTCGAAACCCTTCTGTTGCAGTGAGAGTGTCAGCTAAACCGAGTTAGGGGAGAATATCGAATTATACCTAATCTATCAGTGCCAATAATTAAAAATACGCAGAGAAGCGCTGATCTTATTAAATTTGGAAATTGATCTGGCAAGCATCTACAGAGCATCGCAAGCCCATATTGAGGGTGAGAAAAATGGAAACCCAGGTAGATAGAGGTTAAGGAAGAGATAGAAGCGGAGAAGGACGAGGTAGAAGAAGCGGAGGAAGAGGAAGAGACGGATGAAGTGGTGGTGGTGGTGGCTTAAGTGATGGTGGGTTAAGTGGTGGTGGTGGTGGTGGCTTAAGTGATGGTGGGTTAAGTGGTGGTGGTGGTTTATTCGTCAGGAAATAGGGCAAGCACTTCTAACGAATTTTAAGTGATGAGTTGTAACTGCTTAAATAAAGCGGCTTAACCCAGCTAGGGCTTTACACTTCATATATAAAAAAGTGGTGTCCTAAGATGAGGGTACTTTCATTGGTATCCAAAATAACTTGGAGAATATTATTTGAAAAAAAAAAATATCCTGCCTATTCTCACTCATTACCTAACCCTCCAACTTCTAATTGTGACACCTCTGCAGTGAGCCGGTATGCAGAGAGCAGCAACAGTCTAGCTGACCATGCAATCTACAGGAAAACCTGGCCCTAAGCCGAGTCGCTTATGTAGAAAAACGTTGGAAACTTGTCACAGATATACATTCCAGGAACATCAACTCTCTACGGTCTTCATCTACAACTCAAGACAAAGAGTTCAGACTATCTTCCATGCTACACCTTCAAAACCCACTGCTATCTTTGTTGTGGAAACGTTCTTACAATAAAGATAGCCATGTGTTGCACTAGTGTCTAATTCATCATACTTTCCTATTATTTACTGCTGGTGTCTACAATATCGCGTGCGGACACTACAAGAATACGTGGGGGTAAATAAGTATAAGTCTATATATTACGATCAACTAACACATCAGGAATGATCAAAGTATTGCTTACGTGATGCATAGACACCCTGAGGAACTTCTGATAAAATGGAATGAAGTCCAGCTGGTCATTAGAGAGCCAGATATAAGGAAACGCCAGTGTTCCAGACGCCTCCCTGATAGCGGTAACTAACACCTGCAGAAAGCAGGTAGTTATAACACCTGTGTCACGTTGGCACACATGCTTCTTGAAGACAGTTCGCCCCGCCCACCCAGGAACACAGACATCAGCTGACCTCGTAATACTTCAGGTGATATCGTACCTGTTATTTGGAGTGACCAAGGCCCCAGGATCAAAGTTTTTACAATAAAATGTCTGGGTGTTCGTATTCTGTCTTTTTCCAAAAAGTTAATTTTCATAGGTCATTATATATATATATATATATATATATATATATATATATATATATATATATAATATGGCACAGAAGATTTAAGAGATACATTGCCGATATAAAGGTGGCATATATATATATATATATATATATATATATATATATATATATATATATATATATATATATATATATATATATATATATATATATATTAATATATATATAATATATATATATATATATATATATATATATATATATATATATATATATATATATATATATATATATATATATATATATATATATATATATATACCACACACACACACACCTGTAGTGACCAAGGTCCCAGAACTGAAGCATATAATCAAGTATCTTAAATATTTCTTGAGCCACAGCTTATGAGTAGCGTATGAATCGTATATAATACCGACAAGATGAAGAATTAGACAAGTACAACATCAGGCTATCTCTACTTTGTAGACGATCGCCAGCTAGTGGCTTTATCAGTATAATTCAAGGACATAATGTGAAGACAGTAGTACTATACACAAAAGACTACGGTGCTCATCACTTACTTCTCGGCTGAGGGACTGATTACCTCGTCTTCTATATATAGTTCTGTCTTCAAAGATACACAGATGATGCATACATGTAAAATTCTTCAGCTAATGGGTATCATGTACAGTACCTTGTTTCTACTAACGTTTTCAAACACTTACACATTTGTAGATGAATGGTTCAGAGAACCGACATGTTGATAAATTAGACACATGTGCAATTCTTGGGTATCTTTATTGAGGAAACGTTTCGCCACACAGTGGCTTCATCAGTCTGATGAAGCCACTGTGTGGCGAAACGTTTCCTCAATAAAGATACCCAAGAATTGCACATGTGTCTAATTTATCACTTACACATTTGTATATATGGTACACAGCCATTTGGGGAATCAAGATATATATAACACAAGTTACTTCCTAGTTCACTTTCCTTCAAACTATAAATGGCATACAATATCGACGAGTTGATGAGTGCAACAAATGTGCAATGCTTAGGGATCCTCACTGTCGAAATATTTCACCTGCACAGGAGGCGTCTTCAGTTCAGTAAAGTGTAAAGAGAATTTTGAGGTGATCAGTCCCATGGCCTTGACAGGTCAGTCAACTGAAGCAGATTAATGAACAGGCGAAACATTTCGACACTAAACCTCCCTAGTGATGAACATGTTTCTTACTCATCAACTACTTTCCTTGTTGAGCAATATTTATTACTGTTACTTCCCGTTCTTACATCACAGGCCTGCAACACAAGTGCTGGAGTTCGTGAAAATAATCACAACGCCGCTTTACTGTGATATATTGAGATTGCAAGCTTAACCAGATTAATGCCGCCGTTCCTTTGATGAAGTGTTAGCATAAATAGTTGATGAGGAGCAATGACATGCTCTGAGCGATGCTCAACGTCGCTCTCCATTGAGCAAGGAAACATTTCCGTCACTTAGTGTCGTTGAATGTTTAATGGCGGCCATTATCGCTTGCTGAAATGTACATAAACATTGAAAAATAAAAGAACCACACCGTCTTACTGCGTTGAATGACACTGAGATATGCTTCAAAGGAGTCTGTTTTATACTCAATTTACGCTCGATGTCAAACACATTGATGAGAAAGGTGTCAAAGGCACTTATTTATTTACACCCAACTTACACTCGTTGACATTCTCAAACATAAAAATGAGTTTAGTGTTGACAGGTTATATATAATACTAGGGTGTCCCGTAGCTCTGTTGGTAGCGCACTTACACACTGAGGTCCGTGGTTTGATCCCCAGTATGGGTGAAAACATTAGGCGTGCTTCCTTAAGACACCTGCTGTCCCTGTTCACCTAACAGTAAGTACCTGGGTGTTAGCCGACTGGTATGGGTCGTATCCTGGGGACAAATTTAACCTAAATTACCCGAAATGCTCTGCATAACCTGGGACTTTCTATATAGTATGTTGCTATGTTATGTTAATCTCCAGGGTTTGTTACCTGGACCTCAGCAACGAGAGTGGCTACTCTCACCGCTGGGCAACGGCGACCAGTGCATAGTATGTTACTGATGTCAGCTAGGTCTGTATAAGTTGTATCATGTACTTGTAGAAATAAAGATTATTATTTTGTATAAGGATCATCTATGATCCTTACTTACAGTATCAGTAGCAACAACGAAAGTTGCAGCAGCAGCAGCAACAGTACTCAAAAATATATAATGTATTAGGAGATTAGGAAACAAGGCGAGTTAGTACCTGCAACACGTGAGGTGAGAGTCAGGCAGCTTGAACAACACGTATCATTAATCAATCAGTTATCATAGTTCAAAATAATGAAGATGATATTTATCGTTACTTATGTGCAGCTTTTTGTTTTAAGTCATTATCACCACTCCCACCATCATTGTCCCCACCATTACCACTACTACTAACATCATCATTTAATACTGCCGCCCCTACAAATACAAACCACTACCACCACCACCATTCCCATCACCACCACTACCTACCAACACCACCTACCAGTAACACCAGGAACCCTGTAAGTCAAGAGGATCAGGCAATTTACATCTTAATCTGAAGGTGGTGTGGGCAGGGCGGTGAAGGTGCATCAAGTTAGTTAACGAGGTGTTAAACGCTAGGTCATCACCACCAACACCACTGCCTTCCACTATCACCTAGCAGCACTTCACTACTACCCTCCAACCCCACCTTCAGCACCATCTTCCGCCACCACCCTCCAACACCACCTAAGTTACTGTGTACTGGAATATATCAGAGGGGACCACACTGGTCTTTCTGGCAGACACGTGCCACCTTCCACGTTTGAAGATACTGTGTGACCCTTAGTTACAGGTCTCATAGTGTTTCTGCTCCTTCCTCTAATACCTATGAAGATCATAAAACAAAAACAAGCATGAAAGAACAACAACAATATGGTGTTAACATCTTGGGGCGAGTTTAAATATCACTCCATTCAAGGAGAGAGGACCTTGATACTGGTGAACGAATCCAAGGAATCAGAAGCACCCTTCTCTGCTCTGGATTAAACATGATAACCTCGTTATCCTCAACTCCTTCGGGTTTAGCACTTACCAGTAAATATGTTAACATGCATTGTTTTGAATTTCAAACCTTTTACTCTTGTTATTTTTTAACACTAATTTCCTAATTGCATTGTAAATATGTCACATTATATCATTATTGTATTCGTAGTCAAGCTCTAAACCCGTGGGGGTTATACAGCACCGGAGTTTGTGAGAGGCAATCAGGTTTGATCATGTCTCTTGAGAGACATGAGTGTAGCAGTGTGAGGAGATAAGTTCACTTACACTCGTCTATTTGTGGTTGCAGGGCTAAAGTCTCAGCTCCTGGTCCCCCCCCCCTCTTTGCTGTCCGTTACTTGAGTCACACTCTCCAGGCTGTCTGAGCCCTTTCATATCTATTCTTCAAACTATGTATGGATCACTTCTTTGTCTAGGTCATTCCACTTCCTGTCCACTAGGGCAAAAAAAGTATTCCATAACATCCCTCGTTACTAATTCCCAGCTGTGCCCTCATGTACCTGAGACCCTCTCCTTTCAAACAGTCACTCCCTCCCTTTCCACTATGTCAGTTCTCCTCAGTATTTTGCTATCGTAATCATATCACCTTTGCTCTTTCTATTCTCAGGTTTAGCTCCTTTAGCTTCTCATAGCTCAGACCCTCCAACTGTGGGACTAGTTTTGTTGCAAAACTTTGCACTTTTTTTTCCTGCCTCTCTGCATGCTTTATCAAATGTTGGTTCCATACTGGCGCTACATACTCCAAGACAGACCTGATAAATGCTGTGTACAGGGTCGTGAATGCTTCCTTGTTAAGGTTCCTGAAAGCTACACTTAAATTTGCTGCGGCAGTTATCCGGTTGGTGTGTGCCTCAGGTGATATGCCGGGAACTATGCTCACCTTTGAGTATTTCTCTTTTAGGAAGGCTTGAAGTCTTTGTCCCCCCCCCCCCGAGCCTGTACTCTGTTTCTGGTCGTCTTTGCCCCTCTCCGATTTTCACAACTCTGAATTTGTTGAGGTTATATTTTAATAGCCACTTGTCAGATAAATTCTGCAGTTTGTCCAAATATATTTGTACTATTTCCTGGTTTGCTCCTGTCCGTATTCTCATTACTTTCACGTCATTTGGGAACAGGGACATCTCCAACTCGATTTCTTCTGTCATGCCGTTTACATACACAAAATTATTACATTTATAGGAGAAGCACTGAACCAATAGGGGTCATACTGCTACATATATACGCAAGAGTACTGATCAAAGTACTCACCCTTGTGAAACACCACTCGTCACTCTTCCATTCTGACACCACCTCTCGGATGATAACGCGTCGTTTCCTTTCTGTTAAACATTCCTTATCCACCGTAGTGCTTTTTCTGTTATTCCTGCCTGCTCTTCAAACTTTTCTCCGAGTCTCTTATAAGGTATTGTATCGAACGCCTTCTTGCAGTCCAGAACTCTTGCACATTTGCGAGAAAGGATTTATCATCTCTGAAACTGTACTAGCTGTTATTGATGAAGCCAATCCTTTTCAGCTGCTTCATTATTCTCCTGATAATTTTCTCCATAACCTTCCATATTATACATGTCAGTGACACTGGCCTGTAATTTAATGTTAACTGGCTGTTCTTTTTTTTTAAATATTGGGACTACATTTACTGTCTTCCAGACCTCCGACATCTGCCCTGTTTTAACTCACTTGCTGAAGATCGCTGTCAGTGGTTCACGAAGTATTTCTGCGGATGTGGAGGTGACTGTGACGTGAGTTGAAGGTGAAAATGCTTGTTTTAGAGGTATGTCAACTTCAAAATTGTGTTACAGCCTTTCCTCACACTACACTGCGTTAGTAGGCGACTTGTTGAGCTACGATTCAAATGAGGTCACTTGACTACCTTTCTGATAGCCGTAAGTAATCATAACTCTGTTTACTGCTCCATTATTGCTTGTCTTTTTTTTTTTTGCAGCTTTTAACTGTCTTGGTTTTAGTGTACCTTTGTATTGTAACTTATTTATATTTTATTTCTCACACGTTTCTTTAAAGGCTTGCCCATCTAGTGAGTGAACCACGCATCTTGAAGGTAACTGATGGTTTTCCCTCCACTGGCTCGAGTGTTTGGATGTAAACCCTTTTGGGGCCCTAGTTCCTAGGACTTTTGTGTAACCATATGCTCTTGCGCTACCTTTCACAGGATGGATATGGATTGCACAGTAAACAAGCCACTTCGATGGCAAAATCTAATACTGATGGGTTGCAAAAAATCTGAATTCATCTACCCCCACTATCCCCCTATCTACTCTCCTGTAGAAGCCATCCCTACTTAATTTTGTGATTCTGCAGTTCTGGGAGCGTTGCTTCATATATCAACGCGTCACCTCCATACATCACAGAGACCTCAATCTACCGAATTCGCACTATCATCAATGGTTCACCCAGGTCTGAGTCATTGATCTACTGCACTAAACCTTGTGTTGATGTGTGCTCCTTATTAAGGGTGTAACTATATTTGTCTTCAATACGAGGTACTCTAATCTATTTATACCTCATAAGCCAGCCAGTAGTTGTTCTACGCGTCACTCGCCACAGTATCATAGGCTGCAGTATCCCTCATGCTGGATTTACTTATGTACTGATGTTCTTATGGTTCTTATGTTAACTCTGATTTATGTTTTCAACTGTTTTATTTTTTCACTGTTCAATTAGTCAATATTTTATGTTTGTATATTTTATGTTTATTTTAATTTTTCCACTTGCTAATATTACCTTATTATTATAACTTATTCACTAAGAAATACAGAGACAGTTTAACCTATGTGATATTTCTATATATTTTATTAATGAAAATAAAATAGCAGACATATTAATAATAGATAAAGTCAACTTTAAATCTAAATCCAGATGTACTCCTGTTAATCCTCTCGGGGCCTAGTTCCTAGACCCTTTATGCATCCATATGCTGTTACGCTACCGTCCAAAGAATGGATATGGAGTTCACACATTAAACACTTCGGTGGGAAAATCTAAATCAAAACCATTTTCTTTTCGTGAAAATGGGTGAGGTGTTTCTGAAGCACTAAGACGATCATTCCACTCACAAGCAGCCATGAAGTATGTCGGAGTATAACTGTGATGGCCCCAGACTCTCCTGGTCTAATCTCTCAGACGATCTAGATGAATTACAACAATAATTATTTTGGTCGTAAAGATAGAAGAAAGAAATCGGGATAAAATGCATTGTGTGTAACATTCATATTGTGACAATCAGTTACGGCAGTAAGCCACAACCACCAGCCTTCCTATCACCTCCCACCAAACCTCCACCACAATGTTACCACACCTGTTGCGTGCCGCCGCAACCACCACCACTACCACTATCGCTGCTGCTGCTATAATTACCAACACCATCCATACCTTCATTATTATCAAAACTGTCAGAATAGAAGCCGCACTACCACCACCACTACCAACATACATCACTACTTCCTTCTCCCACCACTACCAACATACATCACTACTTCCTTCTCCCACCACTACCAACATACATCACTACTTCCTTCTCCCACCACAACCATCACTTACACCACTACGAAGAGTACCATTAAGAACATAAGAACGAAGAAACACTGCAGCGGACCTACTGGCCCATGCGAGGCAGGTCCAAGTCTCCTACCGGCTTAAGCCAATGCACCCAACCTAGTCAGGTCAGGTCACATTGACTTAAGGGAGGAACACGGCAACCGACCTGGTAGCACAAGCTGTCAGGTCCAACTCACACCCACCCACATCCACTCATGTACTTATCCAACCTATTTTTAAAGCTACACAACGTTCTGGCCTCTATAACTGTACTCGGGAGTTTGTTCCACTCATCCACAACTCTATTACCAAACCAGTACTTGCCTATATCCTTCCTGAATCTGAATTTTTCCAACTTAAAACCATTGCTGCGAGTCCTGTCTAGGCTAGATATTTTCAGCACACTATTTACATCCCCTTTATTTATTCCTGTCTTCCATTTATACACCTCAATCATATCCCCCCTAATTCTACGTCTTTCTAGAGAGTGCAGATTCAGGGCCCTTAGTCTATTCTCATAGGGAAGGTTTCTGATACATGGGATCAACTTAGTCATCCTCCTTTGTACATTTTCCAGAGCATTTATATCCATTCTGTAATACGGTGACCAAAACTGTGCAGCATAATCTAAATGAGGCCTAACCAAGGATGTATAGAGTTGAAGAACAACCTGAGGACTCCTATTATTTATGCTTCTTGATATGAAGCCAAGGATTCTATTAGCTTTATTGCGAACACTTATGCACTGTTGTCTTGGTTTCAGATTACTGCTAACCAGAACTCCTAAATCTTTTTCGCAATCCGTAATAATAAGATCTACATTATTTAGTTTATATGTGGCATGGTTATTGTCCTGTCCAACATTTAGAACTTTGCATTTGTCTATATTAAACTGCATCTGCCACTTCTCCGACCACTGCATCAGTCTATTCAAATCTTCCTGGAGTGCTCTAATGTCCTCGTCAGAATGAATTCGACGGCCTATTTTGGTGTCATCGGCAAACTTGCTGATGTCGCTCTTTATGCCCTCATCTATGTCGTTTATGTAGATTGTGAACAGCAGGGGGCCCAACACTGACCCCTGTGGTACACCGCTCGTGACGCTTCCCCACTCTTGATTTCTCCCCATTTATGCAAACTCTCTGCTGCCTATTTGTCAACCATGCCTCTATCCAGGAAAAAAATTCTCCTATTCCATGAGCCTTAATTTTCCTCAATAGTCTCCGATGTGGGACCCTGTCAAAAGCCTTACTGAAGTCCATATACACAATATCATATTCATTACTATGATCTACCTCCTCAAATACCTTAGTGAAAGAAGTTAATAAATTCGTAAGGCAGGAACGCCCCTTTGTAAAACCATGCTGAGATGCGTTGATTAATTTATGCTTTTCAAGGTGGCTACGAACTGCCTCGGCAATTATTGATTCCATAAATTTTCCCACTATGGAGGTTAGGCTTATTGGTCTATAGTTCGAAGCTAAGGATCTGTCACCTGCTTTGAAAATAGGTATCACATTAGACTGCAACACCATGGGTGTAAGCATTCTACACCGGTTAAACACAACACCGTGGGTGTAAGCATGCTACGCCAGCAGAACAACACCCAGGGCGTAAGCATTTTACACCGGTTAAACACAACACCCTGGGTAAAAGCATTCTACGCCAGTAGAACAACACCCTGGGTGTAAGCATTCTACACTAGTAGAACAACACCCTGGGAATAAGCAATCTACACCAGTAGAACAACACCCTGGCTCCTGGGTGTAAGTATTCCTACACCAGTAGAACGCAACACCCCAGAGTGTAAGTAAACACTCAGCCGGTATTTACACAAGTGTAATGACCGCTCACCAAAGCACCAGACTCCGGAAAGTTCAATGTTTTTGCTCCAGTTGTAAACCTCGACCAATTAGAATCAAGTTGAGAATATTTAGCAGCGCGTGGCTGGCCAACAGTGAGAGGAGACGGTAACTGCTGCCACACAACTTCACACTCGTCACTAATATCCACTTTGTACTTACATCACATTTTTAAAGTTTATTATTATTATTATTTGCCGATTTTATTCAACAGCGTGAATGACCTCCATTCAATAAATAATTCCTCGTTTAATAGATTCAAAATATTAACGTAGATACGTTCCATAAAAAGGAAGATAAACTAAGTTTAGACTGTATAGGTGAAAAATTTAATTTTTAATGAAATTGTTAAAAAATAGAATCGTCGAATTAAGAGCAATTACTGAAGAATGCTTCTTCTGAGAGGCTTTAAACTTTATGTTGATAGGTTTTATTGAAAAACATCAATAACCACATCTCATACAAGACTACAACCACAGTAAATACCACAACTACAATCACATCACAACTGCAACTACCACAACTAATGTAATGACCACAACTACCACAGTCACCACAAAAACCACCACCACGTAAACAAACCGCAATTACACCTACCACAATATGAACTACCACCCCAACAACACTGCTGCTAAATCACCACTCCGAAAAACCCCAAAATGCACCTTTCTCCACGTGGCTAAGTGGTTAGAACGTTGAGCCTGTTGATAGTAAGAACCGGGGTTCGAGTCCCCGCCCATTCATCCGTTTATTCATAGCTGGCGTGTGTTCCCACCACGTAACTGTCACACAGCCTATGGCAGCAGCACACTGCTGATGTACCAAATTTTATTAAAACATATACTATTAGTACCACTCGTAAAATACCACAGCTGCTAAAACTACAGCACCACCACCACCACTTCCACTACGACTATCACCACCACCAGTTCCTCTATCACCACCACCACTATCACTATCATCAATCACCAACACAACCGACCACCACTACCACCACTATCACCACCATCATTACAATCAATCGGCAACACCACCGACCACCACCTCGACCTCCCCCAACCAACACCCCTACCACCACCACCACCTTACCACCTACTTCCTCCACCACCACCACTACTAACGCTGTGAACGCCAGACCTCGTTGATAAAAGCAATTATCGAAGTGGTAAGTGTCTTGAGCACAAGTGCCAATGACAACGTCAGCCATTAATTCGGCACCCGCCGCTCCCTAATATCTGGGATAGGCTGGGATAGGCTGGTTGCTATGTCTTCTTTGTTCACACCAGGAATTATTGTTGGTGGCTAGCTTCCTTCTCAGTCTGGGGAGGATGAAGTCTGGGGGAGGATGGTGGGGTCTGGGAGCAGGATGGTGGGGTCTGGGAGCAGGATGGTGGGGTCTGGGAGCAGGATGGTTGGGTCTGGGAGCAGGATGGTGGGGTCTGGGGGCAGGATGGTGGGGTCTGGGGGCAGGATGGTGGGGTCTGTGGAGGATGGTGGGGACTGGGGGCAAGGTGTGCGGGCAGGATGGTGGGGTCTGGTGGATGGTGGGGACTGGGGGCAAGGTGTGCGGGCAGGATGGCGGGGTCTGGGGGCAGGATGATGGGGTCTGTGGTGGATGGTTGGGACTGGGGGCAAGGTGTGCGGGCAGGATGGTGGGGTCTGTGATGGATGGTGGGGACTGGGGACAAGGTGTGCGGACAGGATGGTGGGGTCTGGGGGCAGGATGGTGGGGTCTGTGGTGGATGGTGGGGACTGGGGGCAAGGTGTGCGGGCAGGATGGTGGGGTCTTTGGTGGATGGTGGGGATTGGGGGCAAGGTGTGCGGGCAGGATGGTGGGGTCTGGGGGCAGGATGGTGGGGTCTGTGGTGGATGGTGGGGACTGGGGGGAAAGGTGTGCCGGCAGGATGGTGGGGTCAGTCAATCCTTCAGCGGATGTCACTGACAGTTTCCGTCAATGATTCAGAGGGTATCAGTCTTGTGACACACGAAGCAACAAATATGCTCACGCCGATGACATAAGTCACTGGGAAGCGCTAAACCCATAGGGGTCATACTTTTTTTTTTTTTTTTTTTTTTTGCCACGACAAATTGGAAATTCAGCTGGAAGACAAACTTGAGGGTGTTAAATACACCTCGTACAGAGTGAACATCGTGCTGTATAAAGCCCTAAACCCTTGTGGAGGTTATTCACCACAAGGAATGGAGGCTCGATCCTACGGCCGCTCATATCCGCAAGGTCTCTGATCAGTCATATTCTTTGTGACTGCTGAAAGTCAGAAAATGGATAAAGTTGCTGTGAAGGTATTAAGGCTGGCATACAGTCACCACCCGGCCAGGTATAGTGCTTTTCTCCTTTCACAATGTGTGAAAAAATGAAGCTGCAAGATGGCAGATAAATCATGTACACTGTCTTTCAACTTACAAGGCACAAAGGATAAGAAATAATAGTTGGAATACTGCTAATTGTCAAGCAATTAAACTAACAGTAACAGACTGTCATTCTCTCTCTCTCTCTCTCTCTCTCTCTCTCTCTCTCTCTCTCTCTCTCTGGTTTCGAATGATCAGTACTAGAAATTTTCACAGGAGATAATTATGCCCTTTATAGCTATGGTGAACCCTTTACTAGACACACTAATTTCGAAAATTGACTACTTCTGCATCTAAACCCAATCTAAATAAACACAGAATCCCTACAGTCGTACCTATTGTGGGGGCTCAGTACAACGTACCCTCACGCTAGTTATTATTCAAACTCTAAAAAAAATGAAAAATAAAAATTATGAATCAAGAATATACATATTAGTTTGCAGAGAAATTAAAACCAACGTTGAAAAAAAATTTTTTTAGTCAAACATTTGAAGCTTTGATAATTGTTTTAGAATTTTTGCCCGTCAGAGGCAGAAATAAAAACTAAATCACGATATATTTTCGTTTTTTACTCCAAAGACTGGAGGCTGCCATAAAGAAGCTGGTACAACATTGGCATCAACCTGGTTAATGTGTTCTGCTATGATCAACCACCATCCTGAAAAATGGACTCGGCTAAAATTGTAATTACGGCTCAATTACAAATATTCATTACTGGCTCATTACTTGCAAAGATACAGTTAAATTACATATAAATTTAAATTACCGGTTAATCACATAAGTTACAGGTTACTTGTACACGACTGAGTTACAGGTTAATTACCAACGAATTTTTAGTTACTTGTAAAAATTTTAGTTACAGGTAAATTACCAAATAAATTTTATAATCGGGTCAATTGTACAAATACAGCGAATTATATATATATATATATATATATATATATATATATATATATATATATATATATATATATATATATATATATATATATATATATATATGTCGTGCCGAATAGGTAAAACTGGTCAATTAGCAAGAACTCATTTAAAAGTCCTTTCCAAAATTTTATCTTATGCGTTTAAAGATATATTTTCCATTTATGTTAATGAAAAAATTAATAATTTTGTATCAAAAGAACCTTACAACACTTACCTAAGTAATTTAGCCTAATCCAACTAAATATATTTCAGATAAGTTTACAATAATTTAATAATAAACAAACACAATGAAATATATATTTTTTGTTAGGTTCAGAATGATTTTTGCGAGATTATTGCAAACAAAATTTTTCGTTTGTCTTATCAGGCAAGAAGAGCGTTGATATTTAAGCCAAAATCACAAGTTTTACATATTATACATATATATATATATATATATATATATATATATATATATATATATATATATATATATATATATATATATATATATATATATATATATATAATGTCGTGCCGAATAGGCAGAACTTGCGATCTTGGCTTAAATAGCAACTCTCATCTTGCCATATAGGACAAGTGAAAATTTGTGTATGCAATAATTTCGCCAAAATCATTCTGAACCTAACAAAAAAAAATATTTCACTGTGTTTGTTCAGTATTAAATTATTGTAAACAAATCTAAAATATATTTAGTTGGGTTAGGCTAAAATAAATTGCGCTTGTTATAATAAGGTTAGGTAAGTTTTCTAAGTTCCTTTTGGTGCAAAATTATAATTTTTTACATCAACATTAATGAAAAAAATATATCTTTAAGCGTATAAGAGTAAATTTTAGAAAGGACTTAATTTTAAATGAGTTCTTGCTAATTGACCAGTTTTACATATTCGGCACGACATATATATATATATATATATATATATATATATATATATATATCTATATATATACATATACATATATGCAAAACAACCACTCTGAAAGAATAGAGAAATTTCAAGCGCTTTCGTGACTACTCACATTATCATAGTTCCTTGATAATGTGAGTAGTCACGAAAGCGCTTGGAATTTCTCTATTCTTTCAGAGTGGTTGTTTTGCATATTCTGAAATCACCTGTTTACTGTGATCTTATATATATATATATATATATATATATATATATATATATATATATATATATATATATATATATATATATAGAGAGAGAGAGAGAGAGAGAGAGAGAGAGAGAGAGAGAGAGAGAGATAAATTATTTTATTACCTTCCATTCATTGCCTCAGAATTATTTCTTAATATACCTTCGTAATATCTTATTAACACTGCACACTTAGCTGCCAGACAACAGCTATGTAGCTTCAAATCGTAAATACCAGAGCTGACACAGCCCACGTAGTGTTCATAGAGTTGCGCCGCTGATGCACACAGTGAAGAACAGACGTTGACGAGGTAACATATGCTGACGTTCTTCAAGACTCCCTCGAGCGTTAACAGAAATTTGTTCAACATGTGTTCCGTTACAACAAAAATTGTCTCTATCACTTACCAGACCATATGCTGAGTTATATGCTAGCTTCGTTTAGAATAGCTAATGCAACACCATCTGTTGTTGCAGTAACTGATGCTGCAACATCAGAACCTCACCTACTTAACAAGGAGTTCATCTACCACAGACATCTACTTGTTTTAATACTACCAGTGGAGATACTATGATTATTTTAAAGTAGTTGACGGTAGACATGAACTGAGCAACATTATGAAGCATCTTAACTAATGCAGTTCTATTCACGAAAAAGATTTTCAAACAACTATAGCAAAGAATTAAACCTAACATAATATACTGTAAGAGATCAAGTGGATCAGGACTAAGATAGTGAATGATTAAGTCTGTCTTCATTCTTGTTGTATCCTTCATGTCGAATGATAAAACTCTACAATGAATGAAACAACGTGATAACGTTATGGACAGAGCCGAACATTACTTGATAAAGCTCTGCACAGAAACATGACGTGATAAAGCTCTACACAGCGAAAGATAATCACGTTACATACAATTCCACACAGAATGGAACTTGACTTTATAAAGCTCTGCAAAAAACGAAAGATGATTTCATAAAGCTATAACAGAGCGAGACATGATAAAACTGTAAACAGAGAGAAAGACAGATTAATAAAGCTTCACACAGAATGAAACACGACTTGGTGAAACTCTAGCGAAGAAATACGACGTGATGAAGCTACATAAAGCGAAACGTTATTCCCATACAAACTTGTTCCAAAATTGATCTCACTTGTGATATAGTCTCTCCATAGAGTGAGATACAAAACTATACCAGTGTCTTAGATACAAAACTATACCAGTGTCTTAAGTGTAATGGATAACACAAAAAAATATATTTAAAACCGAAAACCTTTCAGAGGTAAACCTGACAAAGGAATAAACAAAGCACTTTGTCGGAGGTAACCCACGTGTTAGATGCCTTAAGTTTAAGTGTCCGGTAGCTCAGTGGAAGGTCGGAGTTACAAGAGAAGGATGCGAGATGCATGGGCCATTCTCCTTACACTTGCGACCCCTGTTCACAGATGTTAAGTTAGATCTTGTAGGCAGTATTTCAACGTTAACAAATAGCAGTCTAGGTTGAAAAGCTTATGATACCTTACGCCACTTAAAACCGTTTAAAGCCTTATAAAACCTTATAATTTAAAATCTTATGAAACCATTTAAAGCCTTTTAAAAATATTCAAACCTTTTGAAACCTTGTAAAAACCTTAGAAAAATCACATTTTTCCCCCATGATGTAATGTCAGCTCAAGTATTCTTCGGCAGACAAATTAATACCTTATCACGTTAAAGCGGTAAATCCGCATCAAGGTGGAGGCTCCATCCTTCGTCCTACGTACCTATTCGCTAACTTCACAATATATATATGCAGAAGTTTAAAAATTCAAGAGAACATAGATAAGTCTCTCACCTTTTATACTTGTACATTATCAAGCCGATGACGTAAGGCATCTCAATATATATTCAAAAGGAAACAAAAACAAAGAAACGCAGAAGAGGAAACAAAGAGACGAGGAAATAGAGGGATATATATCATTGGTACACGTAATAAAATGTTCAACCCTGACCAGCCTGTGTCACAGCTAGGGGGCAGTGGGGAGGACCAGGAAGAGGAGGGGAGAAAAAGATGGAGAAGTGGAGGAGAAAGGGGGTAGGAAAAGGAATAAGAGTGAGAGAAGTGCATGGGAAATTCTGATAATAGAAAACCCTTACACTATATATGGAGGTTGCTTACTGAGGAGGGGACTAGAGTGCCTCTCTAAATTTCTCTTGCTTGTGTCTATAGGCAAGAACAGTGAAGCAGAAGGTTCTCTTCCCGCCCGCCATTACCTTTATCCAAACTACCAACAGAAAATTTTGCACCACGATAACGTTTCACACTTGTATGACAAGACGGTAGGTCATACATGGAGATAATATAGGAAGCGTGGAAATATAATCTGAGCTTATTACTACTACATTCAAGACAAGAGATGCCAAGCCAATGATGATCCTTCAACAGCCTCCCACCAGCCATAAGGAGAATTACCAATAGACCCCTGGTTGTCTTCAAGAGGGAGCTGGACAGATACCTAAAGTTAGTGCCGGATCAGCTGGGCTGTGGTTCGTACGTTGGACTACGTGCGGCCAATAGTAACAGCCTCGTTGATCAAGCCCTGATCCACCAGGAAGCCTGGTCATGAAACGGGCCGCGGGGGCGTTGATCCCCTGAATACCCTCCAGGTAGACTCCAGGTAGGTAGACTACCACTACTACTCTTATTGCTGATAAAACTTCTATCACATACTATCACCACTGCTAAGTGGCTAATCAAGTATCTCACTACCATTTCAAAGTGTCTTTTACCTACATATGCAATATAAATACAGGAGGGCCCGCTTTACAGTGCTTCGCTTTACAGCGTTTCGCTAATGCGTTAACCTGCTTTATAAGTGGGGCCCGCCTGTACGCACTTCCTTTCAGCTTTATTCCCCCTTTTTTAACATTGCTAAATTTTCTTGCTATTCAAATGGCTCCTCTTGTTTAGGATCAAAAAAATTTATTGAGCATTTTAAAAGCCTGAAACAGACCTCGCATCCTTTGCTTCACAGAGAAAATTCACTTCTCACTGTCTTCATTTGTACGTAACTCGGAACGGAGTTCCAAGGGCAAGCCAGTCCTGAGACTAGCCGGCCAGTGCGTTGCCCACCATACCATGCCAATCGCTTGTACATTTAAGAACGACGTTAGCTTAGTTATCTTCTACAAATTATCCACTTGGGTTTTATCAATGTGTTGTATAGTATCCAGTGTCTGGGTGATGCTGGAAGATCACCCAGACACTCAGGATACATGTGACACTGCTTCCAACATCACCCAGACTTTCAGAATAGGCAGAACAAGTATGGCTTAACTATTCTCCAAATATCCTCTAACATCAAAGTCACCATCAACATCCTCCCCAGCACAAGTTGGACAAATATATGTATGGAGGGTGTTCCAGGGTCAACGCCCCCGCGGCCCAATCACTGACCACGCCTTCCGGTGGATCAGGGCCTGATCAACCAGGCTGTTACTGCTGGTCGCACGTAGTTCAACATACGAACCAAAGCCCGGTTGGACAGGTAACCTAAAGTCAGTACCAGACTTTAGATTATCTGTCCAGCTCCCTCTTGCAGGCAGCCAGGGGTCTATTGGTAATTCCACTTATGCCTTAGATGATGATTCGGGCTATTACAGCTCCTGGCCCCTCTTAAAGGTGTTAGTCTACACTTTCTGGCCTTTCGATGATGTTTAGCTACAGGTGGTACACTTCTTAAGAGTGCTGAGTTAAAACTCTTGGGCCTCTTCAATATGTCGATCCTAGGATTTCTGAGGAAGTTAAACTACAAGTGATAGTCTTCTCAAGAATTTTGAGCTAAAACTATCAGGTATCTTCAAGGAGTTGATCTCCAGTTCTAGACCTCTTGGATGGATTGAGTAGTGCAGTGATGAAAGTGGAGTGGAGAAGGAATGGAGATGGGAAAGAAAAGGGGAGGATGGGGGCTTGAGGCATACAGAAGCTGTAGTAACAAAAACAAGGGAGGAGAGGTTCAGAAGAGGTGGGGAAGGAGTCATAGGTGGGGGATGTTTGTTATAGGGAGGGGAGGAAGAGGGGAAGGGGGGGAAGATGCCTGGTGTGGGAGGCCTGGAGGTGACGGCAACAAATTGGTAGATGTCATTTTTCATGTGATTGGTCAGTAATATAGCACAACAAACCTCACCAGTCCTTAATGTTGGCGGTAGACAGAGCTAGAACCAACACTCAGTTCCTCACCCTTCACACACACACACACACACACACCAGACTCCAGCTCACCTCACACACACCAGGATCCAGCTCCTCACCACTCACACACACCAGGATCCAGCTCCTCACCACTCACACACACCAGACTCACCACACCAGGCTCACGCACACCAGGCTCCAGCTCCCCACCCCTCACAATTACCAGATTCCAGTTCACCTCACACACACCAGGCTCCAGCTCCTCACCCCTCACACACACCAGACTCCAGTTCCTCACCACTCACACACACCAGGCTCCAGCTCCTCACCACTCACACACACCAGGCTCCAGCTCCTCACCACTCGCACACACCAGACTCCAGCTCCTCACCACTCACACCAGGCTCCAGCTCAGCACTCACACACACCAGACTCCAGCTCCTCACCACTCACACACACCAGACTCCAGCTCATCACTCACACACACCAGGCTCCAGCTCCTCACCACTCATACACACCAGACTCCAGCTCCTCACCACTCACACACACCAGGCTCCAGCTCATCACTCACACACACCAGACTCCAGCTCCTCACCACTCACACACACCAGGCCCCAGCTCCTCACCACTCACACACACCAGACTCCAGCTCCTCACCACTCACACACACCAGGTTCCAGCTCCTCACCACTCACACCAGACTCCAGCTCCTCACCACTCACACCAGGCTCCAGCTCCTCACCACTCACACACACCAGACTCCAGCTCCTCACCACTCACACACACCAGACTCCAGCTCCTCACCACTCACACACACCAGACTCCAGCTCATCACCATTCACACACACCAGACTCCAGCTCATCACCACTCACACACACCAGGCTCCAGCTCCTCACCACTCATACACACCAGGCTCCAGCTCCTCACCACTCACATACACAAGGCTCCAGCTCCTCACCACTCACACCAGACTCCAGCTCCTCACCACTCACACACACCAGGCTCCAGCTCATCACTCACACACACCAGACTCCAGCTCCTCACCACTCACACACACCAGACTCCAGCTCCTCACCACTCACACACACTAGGCCCCAGCTCCTCACCACTCACACACACCAGACTCCAGCTCCTCACCACTCACACACACCAGGCTCCAGCTCATCACTCACACACACCAGGCTCCAGTTCCTCACCACCCACACACACCAGACTCCAGCTCCTCACCACTCACACACACCAGGTTCCAGCTCCTCACCACTCACACACACCAGGCTCCAGTTCCTCACCACTCACACACTCCAGCTCCTTACCACACACACCAGGCTCCAGCTCCCCACCCCTCACACATACCAGATTCCAGCTCATCTAACACACACCAGGCTCCAGCTCCTCACCACTCACACCAGACTCCAGCTCCTCATCACTCACACACCAGACTCCAGCTCCTCACCACTCACACCAGGCTCCAGCTCATCACTCACACACACCAGACTCCAGCTCCTCACCACTCACACACACCAGACTCCAGCTCCTCACCACCCACACACACCAGACTCCAGCTCCTCACCACTCACACGCCAGGTTCCAGCTCCTCACCACTCACACACACCAGGCTCCAGTTCCTCACCACTCACACACTCCAGCTCCTCACCACACACACCAGGCTCCAGCTTCCCACCCCTCACACATACCAGATTCCAGTTCACCTCACACACACGAGGCTCCAGTTCCTCACCACTCACACACACCAGGCTCCAGCTCCTCACCACTCACACCAGACTCCAGCTCCTCACCACTCACACACACCAGACTCTAGCTCCTCACCACTCACACACACCAGACTCCAGCTCCTCACCACTCACACACACCAGACTCCAGCTCCTCACCACTCACACACACCAGACTCCAGCTCCTCACCACTCACACACACCAGACTCCAGCTCCTCACTACACACACACACACACACACACACACACACACACACACACCTATAGAACAAATAGAAGCTTCAGTTAAGCATCAAGATATTATGAAAAGAAGAGGTATTAAATATGGAGAGAATATTGTAAGTTGCTAAACGTAGATGAAAAACCGCAAAGATTACACGCATGAAGCAATGAGAAATATGATTTATTAAACGGAGGGTGGAATTGGAAGCGAGTATGTTAGTAATGTTTGAGAGAGTTGGCAGACTGATAGGTAATAAAGTAGCAGTGATGTATAGAATTAAGATAGATGCTGAAAACAGATGATATAATTATGGAATGAAAGGAGAAAATGTACCTCAGAGCTGGCAGAGAGCATGTATGAAGAAAATGAGAGATGTGTAAGAATTATTGGCGAATGAGTATTGAGTACACTGGGTAAAACACACGATAAATTTTTATCGAAATAATTACGGAAATACATAAAATACGATTTTTAAGGAACAACGTATTATTAAGAAGGAAAGGGAATGAGGATCAAATGTTTGAATTAAAATTAAAATAAAACAAAAACGTGTTACTTGTATTTCTGGATTTGGTAATGACATACAGTAGAATTAATGGGGAACATAGAGGTTTTTATTGAAAAAGGCTGCAAAAGGCTGAAAAAAGTTAGAGTGAATGGAGGCAACTGGTCTTCGGTGTTTGACATGCTGTTGGAGTGTAAGCAAGATAATAGCTACGAAGAGAGTCGTACAAGAATGGTATGTAATACCGACAAGATGATATTTAGACACATGTGCAACATCTAGGATGCACATGTGTCTAAATATCACGAAGAGAGTCGTGGAAAACGGTTAGTCAGAGCGACTTTAGAAGATAATGAGTACAGTGACTGCTCTTTGATAAATAGTGATAATGTTGAAGTACTGAGTTACTGGATCACATTTGTCAAGATAACTTAGAGGTGAGTGATGGTCAATGTCTTTTCTTCGGGTCATACTGCATTGTAGGAAATAACATTTGCATTATTATTATTATCAGATTCATGGGGAATGTGAGGAATGCCTCTCTGTATAATATAGGAGTCCTGTATGACAGTATCGTGTTCTAAATTTTACCCCTCAATCTTGATAATTTAGTGAGAGAGGATGGATTTAAGTGGGACTTGTACACAAGTTAACAGGGTTAGAAAAGCTTATTTCTTGGGTAGCATCGGGCAAATATTGTTGTTAGTAGGTTTGGGTTTGAGAAAAACCTGCCCTGCGTAGTATGGACCAGTAGGCCTGCTGCAGTGTTCCTCCATTCTTGTGTTCTTATTTCCTTCAATATCATCTTCCCCCGTTCCTGCTATATTACTGAGAAAAGTGTAACAAACTGCTGAATATTAAGAGAGCCGAGAGTTTTGTATCACCATATCCTTTCAATCAGTAACCAGATTTAAAAAAAAAAGTTTTTTTTCAATTTATCCTTTAACCTGATACAAACTCCCCTCCCAAATATTTGTAGACACTGCAGCAGTTTCATGATTCAGTTTATCTATAATTTGCTATACATTATATATTATTCCAGTGTACTGTATATGGTCTTTTTGGGGATAAAGTGACTGGCAGAAAACATAGAGTGAAAAATAAGCGGAGTTGACTTCTAAGCCCCGTTACAGAGTCCAGCTAATTAGCGATTAAGTCATTAAGCCAGACCAGAAGTTGTATGTGTATGGGTCTCTACACAGTTCACACAGGAAGTGTTAAATTCGTAGGGGTCGTGCACCACGCGAAGTAAAAGAAATAACGAAATTTGATCCAGGGAAGAAAAGGATAACTTAAGTTCCTTTCATCAAGAGCACTTCAGCATCAAGATACCCTCAGTTGAAGGTGACACCACTGTGTTCATCACGTGAGTAAGACTAATGTGTCTGTCACGAAGAACCTCTCCCTCGCTCCCTCTCAGCCCCTGGATGAGTCCTGCTCATTCACCCTTTACCCATGCTAGATTAATGGGACGTGAGTGTGATAATGACAGTTTTAACAGTTAACATCGTCTCCAGCTTCCATCTTTGGGATCAGTCAGCCGAGAGAAGAAAAAATGACGTCTTGGAAGATATAATCTTGTGGTAGTGGAAGAGACGGTCTTCCCTCCCTTCTTCCTCTTCCTTTCCCTTCCCAGGTTTCTTTCCCCATCTTCTTTCTACCTTTACTTTCTCCTCTTCATTATGTTCACTATCCTTCTTTCTCCTTTCTACTTCTATTTCCTCCTCCCATTTATATCGTAGTCGTCCTTTCTATCTCTTCCTCCTCCCCTTTATATCGTAATCTTCCTTTCTATCTCTTCCTCCTCCTCTTCCACATATTCATTCACCCACTTCCTCCTTCCTATCTCCTCTTTCTCATCTCCGTCTTCCAGTTACACCCTCTTTCCTCCCTCTTCTTTCCTTAATCTTTCTCTTCCTAGTCTACTGATGATCTGTCTCTGGATGCAGGATAAGGAACGTGTGGTGGTGAGAAGTGAGAGGTTTATCACAGTTATAATCACGCGGAAGCGCTAATTCCATAAGGTTCGTACAGCGACTGGGAAAAGGTATGTGTAGAGGAGGGGGTATTCAGCTTTTCCTCACTTTCCTAGGATCAAGGGCCCTTCTGATATATAGATGCGGTCGACCTCTAGTGCAAATTGTGGGACCCATAGCATCGGAGAAGGTGGAAAAAAAAGGCTTCAAGGACTTCTTCCTGAAACCATCTGAATATTCCACTTCCCCTACCACCCCATCTTAGCTTAAAAGATACACTGATGGTACGAAGATGGCATATACAATACATGAGGTTTGAGGAATACTGTAAAAATCTCATCCAGCTCCTCAGAGCTGAGGTGCGTATCCAGGATACAGCAGGCATTACCCCTCCGAAATGCAGCACTGAGGCGCTGGAATAGAGAACTAGCCGCCCTGGGATCCTTACTTGCCCTGATGAATCTTTTGCCTAGCTCCTTATATATATATATATATATATATATATATATATATATATATATATATATATATATATATATATATATATATATATATATATAATGTGTGTGTGTGTGTATGTGTGGTGCCGAATAGCTAAAACTTGTGATTCTAGCTTAAATAGCAACGCTCGTTTTGCCGAATAAGGTAAGCGAAAGTTTGTGTATGCAATAATTTCGCAAAAATCATTCTGAACCTAACGAAAAAAAATATATTTCATTGTGTTTATTAAATTATTGTAAACTTATCTAAAATATATTTAGTTGGATTAGGCTAAGTTAAATTGCGCTTGTTACAATAAGGTTAGGTAAGTTTTCTAAGATACTTTTGGTACAAAATTATTAATTTTTACATTAACATAAATGAAAAAAATATATAGCTTTAAGCGTATAATAGAAAATTTTAGAAAGGGCTTAATTTTAAATGAGTTCTTGCAAATTGACCAATTTTATCTAGTCGGCGCGCACACACACACGCAAACACACACACACACACATGGTTATTCTTAGTGACTCACACACACACACACACACACACACACGCGCGTGTGTGTGTGTGTGTGTGTGTCTCCGGATATTCATATACAACAGGCCCAGTCTCTAATCGACATGTGCCTAGGACAAAATGGTAACTGACACACACACACACACACACACACACACATGAGTATCCATTCATAGCTTTAAGCAGAGGTATGATAAAGCTAATGGTGCCGGGAGACCCAGTAGCGACCAGTGAAGAGGCGGGGCCAGGAGCTATGACTCGACCCCTGCAACCACAACTAGGTGAGTACACACACACAACATACACACAATATATATATATATAATATATATATATATATATATAGATCCTACGTTACCTGCTGAACAAGTGATTACAGGTTTGATGCAGGTGTAAAGGAAGTGTGTGATCACGCTGGCCTTGTGTTTACTGCACGTGTGGACCACAGTACTCATTCATCACAGTGAAAGCGTGGCAATGGTACTACAACGTGTTGGTCAAGTGTATCTGTGGAGGGGTGGTGTCCAGGGCGCGTGGAAGACTCCTTCCCTGTCTTGTGCATTAACAATCTTCCTTTTGTACCTGCAAAGACCTTTATGTGTAATTTTCTTTTATCAAGTGACGTTTGTTTGTGAACTAATGTAGCAGGCAGCTTCATAGACAGTTTTTTTTTACCTCCCTTTAAAGCCCCTTTATTTTCTTTTGATAAATGTAATATCTCAAAAAGTCGTGGAAAAAACATTCTGATCTAGACGCAAAGGATCATCGTTACCGCTAGGGTAAGAGTGGTCAAAATCTTCCTAACGAGTAGTTGAGCTAATCACTGCTTTTGTGAAGACCAACTGTTGCCCAAATCACATTTAACATGCTCTTCCGGCATACAATGTAATGTGGTCAATAAACTATCCTCGTATCGTCTTGGTGAATGAGTTCACTTGGCTGAGAAATTTGGGACTCATCGCTCTCACCCAATGATCACCGCTGCGAAGAAAATCTTGCGATAATTCCTTGAGGCTTGTCATTATACCAGCTAATATATTGCTTAAAAACGGTGGAGCATAAGCCTGACTCACGTTCGGTGATCTAACAGGAGTTCACAGCTATTTAAGGTACTAACAATGTGAGTAAAAATGACTGGAGTGGATAAACAAGATCCACATTCTTCTCTGTCAGACGAGGCGCAAGTACGATCATTCTTTCTTTAATGATGAGGACAAAACTGTATTATTAATATATTATAACAGGTTATTAACCTGTCCTCACAGCCTCACCCAAACCAATCTGCATAGTTCCCTGATTACCTCTTACACTTCCTTGGGTCCTCCTCTCTTCTAGGCTATGTTGAAGTATGAAGAAGCCGAGAAATGTGATTAAAAGGACACAGCATACGGAAACCTATATCAGTACAATATTTCGTCTGTATACGAGTGGTATGCAATACGGACAAGATGAAGAATTAGACACATGTGCAACATCTGGGTATCTATATTTGTACACTTTTCCCCATCCAGTGGCTTTATCAATACAAATTCAAAGATATAATGAGAAGACTTTGGAACTATATACAAAAGACGAGGTAATTAGTCCCTCAACCTTATAGCTGGTGAAACCCACCCTAGTCTTTAAGACTACGGTACACTTCACCAACTCCAAGGCAGAGGGACTGATTACCTCGTCTTTTGTATATGGTTCTACAGAGGGACTGATTACCTTGCCTTTTGTATATGGTTCTACTTGAATTTGTACTGATAAAAACCACTGAATGGCAAAACGTCCACAAATAAAGATACCCAGATTCTGCACTTGTGATGTTTTATCTGCACGAGTCTTTATCGAGTACGCAGAATATCAGAACTAGTGACATACAGGGTTATGTTTAATCCCTCTCTCTTTGTAGTCAATCTTCCTCAGTTCTGGTGACAATCCCGTTTACATTTTGATCATCTGAAGTTTATGTGCCTAATAAATTGTGGGCTTCATGCTGGTGCTTCATTCTCCAAGTTAGGCCTAATATATATTGAGTAAAACTTCCTAAACTATTCATTGTTTGGGTTCCTGAAGCTTTTCTCAGGTTAGCTGCTTTTGAACCTCCCGACGAGATTGATATATAAAACTGATAATGTGCTTCTCTTTCTACTTGTACAGTGTTTGCAGCATCTCTCTTCCCAGGCTGAATTCCGTATCCAGTCTTCTCGTTCTCTCTCTTGTTCACATTACATGGCTCTTATCGCTTTTGAATTCAAATAACCACTTATCTGACAAAGTCCGCAGGCTGTTCAAGTCATCTTGAAGCATTTTTTGCAGACTTTTTTTTCATTAGTTTCACATAAGCATACTACGCTGGATTCCATTTCCTCCGATAGGTCATTTACTAACCCATATTCCTAATGTGAGTTAGGTTAAATTAAAAGGGGTCAAGTAAACACAAAATGAGCTTCCCGGCAGTGAACATCGGAAAACTAAGCTGCCTTAATTGGCAAACATGGCTTCTCCTATGTACTGTAAATCGTTAATGTACACACGTTCTCACAGAGCACGTTGGGAGTGCTCACTTTCATCCTAACCAAAAGTATAGATAAAAAAAATAATTGCTAATGGTCCCGGGGATCATCGGCTCGAGGTCCGGTCTCAGACCATTCATCGAAACTTGGAGAGGAAATATCACAAGAATAAGAAATATTAAGAAACACACAGGTTAGTAATGTTCAGTGTATACTGAAAGTAAACGCTTGTACGATTTACCTGTCAACTTACGTGCTCGTCAGACAAAGACGAACACTTTGGTAAAAGTGCGTATCAAGCTGGCATCTTACATAATTATGAGACAACGAAGATTCCAAAACTCATGCTAGCGAGAAAATCAAGCTTCCATCTTACGTATTTGTGAGACAACAAAGATTCCAGCATTCCTGCTAGCGTGCGTATCAAGCTGCCACCTAGCGTGTTCCCGAGACAACGAAGAGACCAGTAGTACTCACGCTAGAGTGCCTATCAAAGCAACAATGACCACAACCGGATATAACATTCTACTCCAATGTTTACCACTTATTACATATCGTTCATAAATTCCCATAATGGTTTCCAAGTAGCGAGCCCAGTCTTCAACTTTAAGTTCCTCGAAGTTCAATAACATGACAACACTGTTGATGTGGAATCCTTCCCTAAATATATATACCGGCCGCCGCCTGGAAAAACAAGTCTATATATATAATGGTAAAAATACCTCTGCAAATTTAGAATACCAAAATATCAATTTCGTTCTTTTAATACTAGTTCATACAGTATTTTCTTTCCTGTACCCGAGATTTATAATATACTTATCGACAGGTAAATAAACTCCAGTATCGACTTGTACATGCAATGTCAACGAATGTAAATGATTTAAAAAGTGCGTGGCGTTTGTACGTGACCCTTCATCGTATTTTAATTGTTACGATACCTCACCAACTGCACAAAACAGTTTATGTTACGATACCTCACAAAACAGTTTATGTTACGATGTCTCACCAACTACAAAAAACAGTTTATGTTACGATACCTCAGCAACTAAACAAAGTGCTGTAAATCACAGCACATGTTATTTAGTAGTCAAACAGAGCCATGGTAAACATTAGAGGTATGTAAAGACCGACATGGATCATTATGGCAGGAAAGATCAACTCTATTCTTGAAGATTGCTCCAGGGATCATTGCCCCTGCGACCTGGTCCCAGACCAGGCCTCCTAATTAAAGACATGATAAATCAGGCTATTGGTGCTAGCAGGATGCGCTCATATAACACACACACACACACACACACACACACACACACACACACACACACACACACACACGAGGGTGTTCCTAGAGCGCGACAGAATAAGAACAGAACGATAACACCCAAGGGAGAAGATACATAAACGAAAGGGGCTAGGAAGAGAAACAAGGACAAAGTCAGCAGAGGACAACCAGAGCCGGGCAGAGCAACAAGCACAAGCACACACAGAACCACCCTCAGAACCCCACAACTAAACATGCTATCCCAACACAAACCACAATCGACACTTACAACCCCAATCCCACACTATGCTGTAGAATCCCACTCCACACTGCCAGGTCCCCCACTACCACAGACACCTTAGAACACAGTGTTGGAGAGGAAACTGAAAGTATGGTACACCAACGATAATGGAATAACGAATAAGTAAGAGTGGCATAAAGAATCAACGAGGCATCACCGGACATCATAGCTCTCACAGAAACCAAGCTCACAGGAATAACAGATGCCATCTTTCCAGTGAGATATCAGATCTTAAGGAAAAACAAAGGGAACAGAGGGGGTGGAGGAGTGGCACTGCTCATCAAAAACCAATGGGATTTTGATAAGATGGAGAAAGGAGACATAGGTGAAGCAAGAGAATACATATTAGGAACACTTCAGCCTGGAGGTCCCAAAGTGTTAATTGCAGTGATGTATAACCCACCACAGAACAAAAGGAGGCCAAGGCAAGAGTATGATGAGAGTAACAGAGCACTGGTTAATATATTGGCTAAAGTGGCCAGAAGGGCTCATGCAAGCAGGGCAAAGCTACTGATTGTGGGTGACTTCAATCACAATGCTATTGACTGGGAAAACCTGGAGCAACGTGGGGGCCCAGAAACGTGGAGGGCTAAAATGATGGAGGTGGTACTCGAAAACCTCATGTACCAATACGTAAGGGACACTATCAGAGAGAGAGGAGAGGTTGAACCAGCAAGACTGAATCTAGTATTCATCTTGAGTAGAGCGAATATTGAGGATATCACATATGAAAGACCCCTTGGGACCAGTGATCACGTGGTTCTGAGCTTCGAATACACAGTAGAGTTACAAGTAGTGAGGAAAGCAGGAAGGGCAGGACAAATGAAGCCAAACTAAGAGAGAGGGGACTACACAGGCATGAAGAATTTCCTGCACTAGGTTCAGTGGGACAAAGAACTGGCAGGGAAGTTAGTAAATGAGATGATGGAATATGTGACGACAATATGCAAGGAAGTTGAGAAGAGGTTTGTGCCCAAGGGTAACAGAAATAACGAGAAAGCCAGGATGAGTCCTTGGTTCACCCTAAGGTGTAGAGAGGCTAAAACCAAGTGTGATGGAGAGTGTAAGAAGTATAGAAGGCAAAGGACCCAGGAGAATAAGGGAAGTAGTCGTAGAGCCAGAAATGAATATGCGCAGGTAAGAAGGAAGGCCCAACGACAATGCGAAAATGACATAGAATCGAATGCCAAATCTGACCCGAAGCTGTTGTACAGCCACATCAGGAGGAAAACAACACTCAATAACCAGGTGAGAGGGGAATGACAAGAAATGACCACGAAGTATGTGAGGAGCTCAACATGAGATTCAAAGATGTTCTCAGAGGAGACAGAAGGGACTCCAGAAAGACGGAGAGGTGGGGTACACCATCAAGTGTTGGACACAATGCATATATCCAAGGAAGAAATGAAGAGGCTGCGAAGCGAGCTGGACACCTCAAAGGTGATTGGGCCAGATAACATCTCTCCCTGGGCCTTGAGAGAGGGAGCAGAGGAACTATGAGTGCCACTAACAACAATTTTCAACTCATCTAACCAAAGAGGGCGATAACCTAAGGTATGGAAAACAGCAAATTTAGTCACAATTTTTAGAAAAGGAGACAAACTAGTGTCACTGACATGTATTTTATGCAATGTCATGGAAAAGATTATCAGGAGAAGACTGGTGGAGCACCTTGCTTATCAACGACAGCCAGCACGGTTTCAAGAACCGGAAATGCTGTGTCATTAACCTACTTTAGTTCTATGATAGGGTGACAGCAGCAAGACAAGAGAGAGAGAGAGAAAGAGAGGCAGCTAGATTGTGCTTTCTTGGACTGTAAGAAGGCTTTTGAGAGCTCTATAAAAGAGATTAGTGCATAACCTGGAGGAGCAGGCAGGTATAACAGGGAAGGCACTGCAGTGGGTTAGTGAATACCTGTTGGGAAGACATCAGCAAGTTATGGTACGTGGTGAGGTGTCAGAGTGGGCACCTGTGATGAGCGGGGTTCCACAGGGGTCAGTAAAAGGATCGGTGCTCCTTCTTGTATATGTGAACTATATGAAGGAAGGAATAGATTCTGAAGTGTCTCTGATTGCATATGATGCAAAGTTGATGAGAAGAATTCAATCGGATGAGCACCAAGCAACTACAAAGGGATCTGGAAAGGCTGCAGGAATGATCCAAAAACTGGCTTCTGGAGTTCAAACCCACCAAGTGAAAAGTCATGAAGATTGTAGAAAGGGCAAAGAAGACCACATACAGAGTACAGTCTAGGGAGCCAGAGACTACAATACTCACTAAAGGAAAAGGATCTTGGGGTGAGTATAACACCAGGCACATTTCCTGAGGCGCACATCAACCAAATAACTTCTGCAGCATATAGGCGCCTAGCAAACCTAAGAAAAGCATTTGGCATCTCAATAAGGAATCGTTTAGAACCCTGTACACCGTGTATGTCAGGCCTATATTGGAATATGCGGCACCAGTTTGGAACCTACACCTAGCCAAGCACGTCAAGAAATTAGAGAAAGTTTGCAACAAGGCTAGTTCCAGAGCAAAGGGGTATGTCCTACGAAGAAAGGTTAAGAGAAATCGGCTTGACGACACTGCAGGACAGGAGGGTTAGGGGAGACATGGTAACGACATACAAAATTCTGCGATGAATAGATAACGTGGGCAAAGACAGAATGTTCCAGGGAGGGGACACAGAAACAAGGGGTCACAATTGGAAGTTGAAAATTCAGATGACTCAAAAGGATGTTAGGAAGTATTTCTTCAGTCAAAGAGTTGTCAGGAATTGGAATAGTCTGGCAAGTGATGTAGTGGAGGCAGGAACCATACATAGTTTTAAGATGAGGTATGATCTGAGATAACTTTGTTATATATAATAACTCTCAATGTGTTCTTCACCCCCATGTTCTTCACGTGTTCATAAACTATGCTCTTTATGGAGTCATTCTGCACTTTCGTGGTGGTTCCATTATGGTTCATTTATCACAATTTAAGCACATGAATTTCATACTGCAAGTGCTTCACTGATCCATATTATACTACACAAGTGCTTCAATGCTCCATATTATACTACACAGGTGTTTCACTGTTCCATAATATACTACACAGGTGCTTCATTGATCCATAATATACTACACAAGTGAGTATGTAGTTTAAGTCTTGCGGCAAGACCGTATTTTCTTGTACGAATGTACGCCTGGCGTAAGAGAACTCATGTTCTTGAGGACCTTGTGAGCGTTCTTACATGTGTTATTACGTCTGCGCACGTGCGTGCGTGTACTCACCGAGTAGTGTTTGCGGGGGCCGAGAGACTGCTCAGCATGTGCGCGTGCGCGTAGAGAGAGAGAGAGAGAGAGAGAGAGAGAGAGAGATGAGAGAGAGGAGAGAGAGAGAGAGAGAGAGAGAGAGAGAGAGACAGAGAGAGAGACAGAGACAGAGAGAGACAGAGAGACAGAGAGAGAGACAGAGAGAGACGACAGAGAGAGAGACAGAGACAGAGACAGGACAGAGAGAGACAGAGACAGAGACAGAGACAGAGACAGAGACAGAGACAGAGACAGAGAGAGAGAGAGAGAGAGAGAGAGAGAGAGAGAGAGAGAGAGAGAGAGAGAGTGAGTGAGTCTGAGGCTGCACAGACAGTAAGTTAAGCAACAGCAATTGAAAGACCAACACAAGTTATGGATAACAACAACGCGGTGACCTGCCAATGTGGAAATAACTATGGAATTGGAAAGTTCACGAGGTGTATATACCGAGAAGTGTATAACTCTATGTTAATACACAGAAAGGTGCATCGGTTTTGTATATCCCACTATATATATATATATATATATATATATATATATATATATATATATATATATATATATATATATATATATATATATATGCAAAACAACCACTGTCAAATAGTAGTGAAATTCCAAGCGCTTTCGTGACTACTCACATTGACAATGTGAGTAGTCACGAAAGCGTTTGGAATTTCACTACTCTTTCACAGTGATTGTTTTGCATATTTTAAAATCAACTGTTTACTGTGATCTTATTGCATATATATATATATATATATATATATATATATATATATATATATATATATATATATATATATATATATATATATATATATATATATATATATATATATATATATATGTGTGTAATGATATCTTACATTGTTCAGTATTTTGGTTGGATTGAAGTGTTCTTGATATTATCAGGCAGGTGAAATAGAACCCTATGTGGTACTATATGATTTAACAGTATCTACCTGTACGCGAAACGCGTGAGCGAAACGTTGCCCATATTGAAAATCTCCTCGGCGACACTTTAAACTACCAGACTTTCCGACTCTCTTTAGTGTCTTTCAATCCAAATACGTACAGCCTTAGATACCCAGGTGCGGTGCAATGACTGGTTGTAAACATAACACCCAGGTGTGTGTGTGTGTGTGTGTTAGTTACCATTTTGTCCTAAGCACATGTCAATTAGACACTAGGTCTGTTGTATATGTGTGTGTATAAAATAAATAAATAAATATATATATATATATCGATATATTATATTATATATATATATATATATATATATATATATATATATATATATATATATATATATATATATATATATATATATATATATATATATATATATGTCGTGCCGAATATGTAAAACTGGTCAATTAGCAAGAACTCATTTAAAATTTAGTCCTTTCTAAAATTTTCTCTTATACGTTTTAAGATATATTTTTTTCATTATTGTTGATGTAAAAATCTTTAATTTTTCACCAAAAGGAACTTAGAAAACTTACCTAACCTTATTATAACAAGCGCAATTTATTTTAGCCTAACACAACTAAATATATTTTAAATACGTTTACAATAATTTAATACTAAACAAACACAATCAAATATATTTTTTTCGTTTGGTTCAGAATGATTTTGGCGAAATTATTGCACACACAAATTTTCACTTGTCCTATATGGCAAGATGAGCGTTGCTATTTAAGCCAAGATCGCAAGTTCTGCCTATTCGGCACGACATATATATATATATATATATATATATATATATATATATATATATATATATATATATATATATATATATATATATATATATATATATATATATATATATATATATATATATATATATATATATATATATATATATATATATATATATTTATATATATATATATGATGGGGTCCACCTCTGGTGTAAATTGTGGGACCCATAGCCTCGGAAAAGTGGAAAAAAAGGCTTCAAGGAAGAATATTTGTATTTCTTCCTGAAGCCGTTTGAATATTCCACTTTCCCTACCACCCCATCTTTTCACATTTTTTTTTTTACCAGTAGGAATATTTTATTACATAATATGGTACAAAAGATTTAAGAGATACATTGTTGATATAAAGGTGGCATATACGGTACATGTTGTTACGTGTGTATCACCGATTATAGGGCGAAAATCTCATCCAGCTCCTCAGAGCTGGGGCGTGTGCCCAAAATACAGCAGGCATTACCCCTTTGAACAGCCGCACTGAGCCGCTGGAACAGAAAACTATACACACACACACACACACACACACACTATCATCTATACGTTGGAAAACTAACGATGCACCAATGTGCGTGCCTTGCTTTTTCAAGAGTGTTTCGTTAATTAACTCACTTTTTTCTCAAGAAGACGGGTAGCACCTGCAAGTGAAACACTTGCCACCTGTTCGAAATCCCTTTCAGCCTCTCACAAATAAAAGGCTTGTTAGTTGAGCTGATAGCAGACCAATGACTAAACTAGAATCAATTTTAGCTAGATATTTTTGTATCAAAGGGGATAATAGATTCAATTCCTTGAATCAAGAGCCTCTCCCTAGCATCAAGGCACCACTGTTCCCCATAAAGGGGTTTCTTATTTCAGCAAGTACATTTCTTGGCCAGGAAAATAGTTCATTAATATTCATTGCGGGGGAGTGACTATGGCAATATATCTTGATGCCTCTGAGACCCCTGCAATTACTATCTCCTCCTTTATTTCATTAATACATCCTCTTTGGTTAATACTCATTGAGTAAAGTAACTGCTAAACCGAATGTTGCTCATTTTGTTCGTTATACACCTGAACTCAATGTGAAAGAATTTAGCAGAATTAAAATGGATGTCACCACGGGCTCCAGAATCTCTGTAATGGTGGGGAGGCTTCGGCGTGGCTGTCTGGTGTGAAGGAGGCTGGGGCTAGGAGAGACTGTTTGCAGAGCAAACACTGTTTTTACTTAGTGTATATTACAGATCAATAAAAAAAAGCAACGTTTTCTAAAGATCTTTTATTCACAACTTTTTAAAGAGTGAGAAAAATAAGAATAAGTACATGAAATTACATCAATATAAAGGGTCTCAAAATAATGATATTCACCTTGGTCATATTACTGAATTGATAAAACAACTGGTTAGCAAAATATCTTCAAATAAAGATATGTAGGTGTTCTATACCTGTCTAAATCCTCATCTTCAGGTATTGTATACCATTACTGTAATGATACTCGCCTCATACAGAAATACGATGGAGTCCTAGTATAGAGGATATCTCCTACAACCTATTTCCTGAGCTCTGACCCAACTCATGGGCATGACCTTCCACTTGTGGGTCCCGCCCACCTGTGACGTGACTTCAACTGCTGCGCCACATCTCACTCTATTATACACGAGTCCAACTTCCTGCCTTTGCTTCAAGATTAAGGTACTAAACACCGGCTTCAAGGCTAAGGAACTGATTACCTCATCTTTCACTATCTTCTGTGTATAGTTCTGCAGAAGTAAGCGACTGATTACCTCATCTACTGTTGCCGAATATCATCCTTGTATTGAACTGATAAAGCCACTGGCTGGAAAAACCTCTCCAAATAAAGATATATAAGTGTTGCACATGTGTTTAATTCCTCATTAATATGATCAAAATATATATAGCAAAAACATAAAATATCCACTCTACTCTCAAATGAGAAGCTCAGAGTGAGTGACCAGTTACATCAGTGTCATTCTTGTTGTGGTGTAAAGCATTAATTATATCTTCAACATTCAGACTCTTGGCTCTTTTCGAATAATAGATATACCTGCAACATAACTTTCTGCTATCACTACTGTCGTTCCTCAGGCAGGAAAACTACGTTCACATGCTGCAGAATTAACTGACAAAGTTAGGCTGATGCACACCAGCATGGTGTTACTGTGTCACATAAGTATTATATCTTGGTACAGGGAAAATATTCAACTCCTGTTAAACAACTGTTTAAGATGACCTACTTCCACTAGTGGGCCACGCTCACCTGTGACCTCAACTCCAGCTGCCCTATCTTACTTCTGCTCTAGTAAATAAGGTAAGATACATTTGCAACAGCTAGATATCTTTATTCTGAAACGTTTCGCCCACACTTAGGCACTTCCACTTCATTAATTAGTGACACTTATGTACTTCCACTTCAATAATTAGCGACAATCAGATACATCTACTTCATTAACCAGTCAACGGACCACCATACAAGGTCCGTGCCAAGACGTAGGTTCTTGACTAAGAATATACATACATGTCACAAAAGAGATGTTTACAATATCATCATATTGTAACTATCGTGGCTAGACGGCAGAGCACTGAGCCTGCTACACGCCATCATCACGGTCCAGTCCTCGTCCATTCCTCTGTTTTTTTTTTTCATACACACCCAGTGTTACAGATTCTCATCCTCTTTTAGTTTCGTCTTATCTATCCACTACCCTTCTGATAATACTGTCTTGCTATCAACCCTTCTTTCCCCCTCCTTCCCTCTCTCCCTCCCTCTCTCGCCTCCCTCCCTCTCTCGCCTCTCTCTATCTCTCTCTCTCTCTCTCTCTCTCTCTCTCTCTCTACCCTGCTATTTCCTCATCAACTCTCATTATCCGCAAGACTATTACTCGATAGCATTTTTGAGGGACTAATTCCCTCCAAATCCTCCTCTCCCTCCTCATAATTAACCTGTTATTCCTCTTCTCTCCTAATCCTCCTCCTCTTCCTCCTAATCTTTTTCCTCTTACACAATATCCCTCATACTTTCCTCCGTCTCGTCAGAAGATTTAACTATCTCTGTCCTACTCATCTCATGCTTGGAGTTTTTCTACTTTATTTCTTCCAATTTTTTAACTCCACATAGTGAGAATCAACAAGTGATGTTAGTGAGAGAAGTGTTAGTGAGACGAGTGTTGTTAGTGAGACGAGTGCTGTTAGTGAGGCAAGTGTTGTTAGTGAGACAAGTGTTGTTAGTGAGACAAGTGGTGTTAAGACAAGTAGTGCTGGTAATGTGTGACAAGTGATGATACAGATAGGTAATAATAATTAATTTTAATATTATTTAAAATTTGAAGCTGTGCAACATCAGTCTTGGGTATGCTAATATAATGATCAATTATACAACTTTGAATATTTTATAGCAATGCGCCTGGCTATCAACACCTAGGTAACTCTAAGGAATGTGTTCTGGGAATCCCCGAAGGAGTGCCTAATAGATTCCCCTTCCCTAAGATTTTATAACTTGTGAAGGCTTTATCCAATCGGCTTCAAACTCTAGTATACTGTAACTAGCGTAAGGTTCATGCAACTACTGTTATGTACAGGTGCCATCCGCTCGATGTTGTACATACCATTCCTGGATTTTGTTTCCATGCGATAACTCAAGAAAATCTCTTTGGATAGGCTTGAAATTTCCATGAGAAAACTCGGAAATATCTCTTTGGATAGGCTTGAAACTTTCTACAACAGTGTATCTCTCTTAGGATCAGGGTGGCAGTGCTATTAGAGTGCTTAAGTGCCAATGTAACTTTTTAAAATTTAAACCATTATTTTTAAAATATTTATTTTTGTATAGTGCTATGGTTTACCTTCATGGTAAAATAACTTGAGCGAGTTTCATTACGATCAGTCAACTAATTTCCATGATATAAATAGCAGAACAAACACTATGAAAACCAGTTTCACACATTAATTACTTTTAAATATCTTACAACTCGTTGTACATGAACGGTATACAATACCGACAAGTTGATAAATTTTGACACATATGCAACATGTTCAGAGGACATCTGCATCACCTTTTCACAGCTGCTGCTACTACTACGACTACTGCTACTACGATTACTACTGCTACTACGATTACTACTACTACTACCACCACCGCTAACCCGTGCCTCGGGTATGACCTACTTCCACTGAGGACCCCCGCCTACCAGTGACTATGCCCTCCATCTTTCGCCAGTATAAAAGCCTTCTTGCCTGTGGTCCAGAATCGTCACGACTGCAGTGCTCTTTACACCTATTTTAAGGCTGAGGGACTGATTACCTCATCTTTTGTATATAATTCTACTGTCTTCATATCATATCCTAGAATTTATATTGATAAAGCCACTGGTTGGCGAAACGTCTACAATAAAGATACCCAGATGTTGCACATGTGGACTGATGATGATGATGTGTCTAAATTTATCATCTTACAACTCTACGGGAATCACCTTGCAAATATCGCCGTGTGCCATACATGCGTACTATACATATGTACACAAATATATTCACATATATTCACATACTGGAGTATGCAGCACCAGTTTGGAGCCCATACCTGGTCAACCACATCAAGAAAATAAAAAAAGTGCAAAGGTTTGCAACAAGGCTAGTTCCAGAGCTAAGGGGAATGTCCTACGAAGAAAGGTTAAGGGGAATCGGCCTGACGACACTGGAGGACAGGAGGGTTAGGGAAGACATGATAACGACATACAAAATACTGCGAGGAATAGATAAGGTGGACAGAGACTGGATGTTCCAGAGAGGCGACACAGACACAAGGGGTCACAATTGGAAGCTGAAGACTCGGATGAGTCAAAAGGATGTTAGGAAGTATTTCTTCAGTCATAGATTGTCAGGAAGTGGAACAGTTTGGCAAGTGATGTAGTGGCGGCAGGAATCATACATAGTTTTAAGACGAGGTATGATAAAGATCATGAAGCAGGGGGAGAGAGAGGACCTAGTAGCGACCAGTGAAGAGGCGGGGCCAGGAGCGGAGTCTCGACCCCTGCAAACACAATTAGGTGAGTACATACATATATGCACATGCATACATATGCAACAGGATACACACGCATATATATGTGCATACATAAGAACACATACTATATACATTTTTTTATATTTTGCTGCATTAGATTTTTTTAGTGCATTTGCACTGTTCCTATTGCATGCAGTGAGGTACAGAGGGCTGAGCGTGCGGGATATGGGGATACCTTTCTCGGATCACTGAGGAAGAAAGTCTGGGCTTATGGGATACAGGGATACCTGTTTTAAGACATTTCCGGTACATAACCTAACGTAATCAGTCTGTGACTGCTTTCTCTCTCTCTCTCTCTCTCTCTCTCTCTCTCTCGCACACACACACACACACACACACACACACACACAGCAATAATTCTCTGACCCCTGAAGAAGGGGGTTAATTACAAATACGAAACATAAAACGGGAGAAAGCGTGCTTCACCCCGCTGGTGCATATTAAGTAGAGAACCTTTTTGGCAGAAATCGTAAGGATTGTGCAGTTTTATCGCTGTCCACGGTTTGCTCGCGCGCGCGCGCGGGCTTGTGTGTGTGTGTGTGTGTGTGTGTGTGTGTGTGTGTGTGTGTGTGTGTGTGTGTGTGTGTGTGTGTGTGTGTGTGTGTGTGTGTGTGTGTGTGTGTGTACCTACCTATTTGTACTCGCCTGTTTGTTGCTGCATGGGCCGATTCATAGCTCCCGGCCCCACCTCATCGCTGGTTGCAACTAGCTCCACTTTCTCCCTGCTCCATGAACTTTATCGTACCTCCTCTTAAAGCTGTGTATGGATCCTGCTTCCACTACATCACTCATCAGATTGTTCCACTTCTTGGCAACTCTATGCCTGGAGAAATATTTCCTAACATCCCTTTGACTCATCTGAGTTTTCAACTTCGAATTGTGACTCCTTATTGCTGTGTCCCATCTCTGAAACATTCTGTCCCAATCCATCCTGTCAATTTTTCTCAGTATTTTGTACGTCGTTATCATGTCCTCCCTATCCCTCCTGTAATCCAGTGTGTGTGTTATATATATATATATATATATATATATATATATATATATATATATATATATATATATATAAATATATATATATATATATATATATATATATATTTTATATATATATATATATATATATATCAGTGTGTAGTGGAAGGAAGGCGGGGTAGGGGTCGGCCTAGGAAAGGTTGGAGGGAGGGGGTAAAGGAGGTTTTGTGTGCGAGGGGCTTGGACTTCCAGCAGGCATGCGTGAGCGTGTTTGATAGGAGTGAATGGAGACAAATGGTTTTTAATACTTGACGTGCTGTTGGAGTGTGAGCAAAGTAACATTTATGAAGGGGTTCAGGGAAACCGGCAGGCCGGAATTGAGTCCTGGAGATGGGAAGTACAGTGCCTGCACTCTGAAGGAGGGGTGTTAATGTTGCAGTTTAAAAACTGTAGTGTAAAGCACCCTTCTGGCAAGACAGTGATGGAGTGAATGATGGTGAAAGTTTTTCTTTTTTGAGCCACCCTGCCTTGGTGGGAATCGGCCAGTGTGATAAAAAAAATATATATATATATATATATATATATATATATATATATATATATATATATATATATATATATATATATATATATATATGATGGGGTCCACCTCTGGTGTAAATTGTGGGACCCATAGCCTCGGAGAAGTGGATAAAAAGGCTTCAAGGAAAAATATTTGGATTTCTTCCTGAAGCCGTTTGAATATTCCACTTCCCCTACCACCCCATCTTTTCATTTTTTTTTTTTACCAATAGGAATATTTTATTACATTATATGGTACAAAAGATTTAAGAGATACATTGTTGTTATAAAGATGGCATATACAGTACATGTCGTGCCGAATAGGTAAAACTGGTCAATTAGCAAGAACTCGTTTAAAATTAAGTCTTTCTAAAATTTTCTCTTATACAGCATTTTTGAGGTTATTAGCGTACAAAAAATGCACTTTATTTATTCTGCACAGAGTGGAGTTTAGAGAGCTTAGGAATCAACAAAAACGTGTCATTAGTGCAAGAGTTCTGCTAATACCTTACAGTGGCAAGAGCTCTGCCAACACAAGAGTACAACCATGACATCATGCTCTCGACTTAATAGAAGAGAGACTGACAGTAGAATATGAGAGGTCTCTGGTGGCAGCTAGAGACCATACAGTACGGATTTTCCAATACCTTGTAGAAGTTAATGTTGAGGTAAGAAAACACAGGGATGGAGGGGAAGAGATAGGAAAAACTATATATCAGAAGAGGAAACTATGCACTGATGTAAGAATTCCTGAATGAAGTATAAAGGACAAGGACTGGAAGGAAACAAAGAATCACAGGGAACACTTGGTCAAAAAGTGCAAGGAGGCTGACGAGAGCTCCATACCCATAAGAGGCAACGGTAGGAGCAAAGAGTGCACATGATTTGAAGATATAAAGAGGGAAAAAAATGAAGTGCAAAAGCAATGAAAAAATGGAAAATAGAGCTAACAAACAATTTTAACTATGATATTCATTATCAGTGACCTAAAATTAGTTGGAAATTGCTACTCTGGTCTCGGAAGCATTTTGATTGTTGACCAGTGAATAGAAGTGAGACAGAAAATAGAGAGAGAGAGATGGAAGCACTGCATATTCTTAAACTGCAGGAAGGCATTTGACATTATACTTCACAAGAGCCTGGCACAACCTTGAGAAGCAACCAGATGTAGCAAGGTATGCACTACAGAGGATCAAACAGTACCTTAAAGGAAGGATACATTAGTGATTGTCCTAGATGAGGTATCAGAATGAGCAAGTGTAACAAATGAATGTCAGTAATGTTACTGTGTATTGTGTAGTATACTTAGATAATACCAGCTACTTTACAGATAAGCTCCCTTGCTAGCTATGACGTCACGAGATGCTCACACGTGAGCCGTAGGCCAGAGGCCCCGCTCTCAGTCTCTCACTCTCGGTCCACTCGGTAGGCATAGACAAGATAGGCAGGCTCCTGGGCTACTCCTCTAGACTTAATTATACGCCTCCAAGACATCCAACATGTGTATTAATTACTCCAACATCTCCTCACGAACCCCCAAGACAAAGTTCCACAAGAATTGGTATTAGGACCAGAACTGCTTCTGGTGTAACATCACCTTTGTTTATGCCCATCATCCACTTATACACAAGAAAATAAGAAAGGAGGAACACTGCAGTAGGCCTGTTAGCCCATACTAGGCAGGCCCTTCACATTATTATAATCAAAAAGAAGCGCTAAGCCACAAGGGCTATACAGCAGGTCCTTCACAAACCCAACCCACCAACAGAATAAATGCTACCCAAGCAATAAGGTTTGATAATTCTATTTACTCACGTGCAAGTCCCACTCAAATCCAACCCCTCTCACTCATGTATACATACTGTTTATATGCACATTAGGTAATGTAGTTATTATTTACATGGTATTGTAGTTTCTACTCTTATGTAACACCTGTGTCTTCCCAATTACTCATCTACTCTCCCAATAACTTTCCCTATCAACTTCCCACGTCTTCAACGTACCCTTCTCTGCTATTTTTTTCTTTACCCTCAGTTTCTCCTCCTTTCACCTTTCCCCTTCTCTTGGACCCTTTGCTTTGTCTCTCCTCTTCGTTCCCCTTAGCTTTTCCCTCCTCAGTTTCCCACTCCCCTCACATTGTCAGCTCTCCCCTCCTCTCCTACCCTCTGCTTAACCCCTCCCTACTGTTTTCCCACCTCTCCTCCCTCCCTCCTGCCGTAAATTTCCCCCTCTCCTCCTTCCTCCACTTCTTCCCTCCTCCCCTCCCCTGTTCCTTCACCCGGTGTGGTCTTCAGCGGCAGGATGGCTGAGCGCTGATGACCTCAACGTATTGATCAGCCACCGAATTAAACAATTAATTAAGAGCCGTCGGAAACAACACACACACGCGTACTTGTTTAATATGCAGCCTCCCATCTCCCCGCCCTCGCTATCACAACATCTCCACCGGTTACCGGCCAACCTAACGCCCGGATTTTGGTCCCAACCGGTTGGGTCATGTACCAGGAAGAGGGTTTCGGTCTGGAAGAGAGCCTAGATGTGTCTAGGGGCGGTCTAGCGGCTAGGTGACTCTCCTAAGGAGTTTCTTGCTATCAATTTGCACATGACAAACCATTTGTCTTACCAGTGCCGATAATATTGAGGAGGTTAGTGTTGTAAGAGCCGTTGGCTGCCTCAGGGGTTTTCTGTAGTCTGGCTTAACCAGTCTCCTGGGCTGTGTTCAGGGTTAACGAGTCTGCTGGGGTGTGTTCCGGGTTAACGAGTCTGGGTGTGTTCCGAACGAGTCTAGTTGGCTATATTCCAGTTTAACGAGTCTATTGGGCTGCGTTCCGGGTTAACGAAAGATGGAAGTTCAACGAAGCAATGGGATTGGAAACCGGAGGATGGAAGTGGGGAGGAATTGCATCGAGAAAGAGAAGTGGAGATAAAAGGTATAAAATACCGACACGATGGAAAAAATAGATATACCTGGAGTATACCTGGAGAGGATTTTCGGGGGTCAACGCCCCCGCGGCCCGGTCTGTGACCAGGCCTCATACAAATGCAGTATAATGCCATATTTGATTTTACTACGTTTCACCCACACTGTGGGCTTTATCAAGTAACAAACAGATCTGGATTGTGAGTTGATAATGTGGGCGAAACGTTGGCAATAAAGGATCGCATTATATTGCAGTTGTGTCTATTTTTTCCATTCAAAGAGAGAAGTACAAGAGGCAATGTAGCAGGACTCAAAAATTTAAATATGTACACGAAGCTCTAAATCCGTGTGGGTCATTGAGCACGATGAGTATTGAAGGCTCAATCCTCCGCCCGCTAACCTCTAGATAAGACAAGATACTCTCGCAGCCACGCTTCCACGATTGAGGTGTAAAAGGGAGGAGGAGGAGGTGCAAATGAGAGGTATCAATGGGAGGAGATGCAAAAGAGAGGAAGAGGAAGGAGTAGGAGGTGGAGGAGGTGGTGGTGGTGGTGGCGGCGGCAAGGTGGTGGTGGTGGACATGACGGTGGTGGTGGTGGACATGACGGTGGTGGTGGTGGACATGACGGCGGCGGTGGTCTTCATTATCCAAGTCACTTTGTGGTGCCTCAGTTTCAACACTGTCGTCAAGTTTATTCAGACAGCCTGACCAGTTTAACAATATGCAGTAAAAGGCTGCTGAGGGCAAACTGAACACTGATAACTGTAGGAAGTTCAAAGATCACTGTAGCAAGTTCAAAACACTGTAACAAGATAAAGGAACACTCCAGGAAGTTCAAAGACATTTAGAAAGCTCAAAGATCAATGCAAAAGATTCAGATACCGTTGTGAAAAGTTCAAAGGCTATTGTAGAAAGTTAAACGACTGCTAAAACGTTCAAAGGCCAATGCATAAAGTTCAATGATCACTGTAGCAAGTGTGACGATCACTGTAGCAAGTGTGAAGATCACTGTAGCAAGTGTGAAGATCACTGTAGCAAGTGTGAAGATCACTGTAGCAAGTGTGAAGATCACTGTAGCAAGTGTGAAGATCACTGTAGCAAGTGTGAAGATCACTGTAGCAAGTGTGAAGATCACTGTAGCAAGTGTGACGATCACTGTAGCAAGTGTGACGATCACTGTAGCAAGTGTGAAGATCACTGTAGCAAGTGTGAAGATCACTGTAGCAAGTGTGAAGATCACTGTAGCAAGTGTGAAGATCACTGTAGCAAGTGTGAAGATCACTGTAGCAAGTGTGAAGATCACTGTAGCAAGTGTGAAGATCACTGTAGCAAGTGTGAAGATCACTGTAGCAAGTGTGAAGATCACTGTAGCAAGTGTGAAGATCACTGTAGCAAGTGTGAAGATCACTGTAGCAAGTGTGACGATCACTGTAGCAAGTGTGAAGATCACTGTAGCAAGTGTGACGATCACTGTAGCAAGTGTGAAGATCACTGTAGCAAGTGTGAAGATCACTGTAGCAAGTGTGAAGATCACTGTAGCAAGTGTGACGATCACTGTAGCAAGTGTGACTATCACTGTAGCAAGTGTGAAGATCACTGTAGCAAGTGTGAAGATCACTGTAGCAAGTGTGAAGATCACTGTAGCAAGTGTGAAGATCACTGTAGCAAGTGTGAAGATCACTGTAGCAAGTGTGAAGATCACTGTAGCAAGTGTGAAGATCACTGTAGCAAGTGTGAAGATCACTGTAGCAAGTGTGAAGATCACTGTAGCAAGTGTGAAGATCACTGTAGCAAGTGTGAAGATCACTGTAGCAAGTGTGAAGATCACTGTAGCAAGTGTGAAGATCACTGTAGCAAGTGTGAAGATCACTGTAGCAAGTGTGAAGATCACTGTAGTAAATTCAAAGAACACTGTAACAGGTTCAAAAATTAATATACTAAGTTCAAAGCAATGCAACAGGTTGAATTTAACCGAGAACTATAATAAAGTTCAACGAGTGAAACAATTTAAATTTAACGTCTAGTGACAATTTTAAACGAAAAATACAATGTCAACGAGTTTAAAATTAGCGTTAATATAGCAAACCATATTCAGTGAATTTTAAATAATTTCAAACGAGAAATGCCTTAAGATTAACGAATGTTTTCACATTTAAACGAGAATTACCAATATTTTAAATGGGGAAATACCAACAAGTTCAACGAGGGGTAATATGAGTGCAACAAACGGTAATGTAAGTTTAACAAGGATTACAGATGATCCCAGGGCAGCATCCTGGGTGAAGCCGGTTCAGTTCTCGGCGGAACCAGTTCAACGATCGGTGGAGTCTGTTCAAAGCTCAGCGGAGTCAGTTCAACGCTCGGCGGATGGAGTCTAACGAGCTACAGTGCCCCCCCCCCACAGTGCCGGTGTCATACCTAGCACAACCCATAACCAGTGAACCTCACTACAACACAACTCGTAACAAGTAAACCTCACTACAACAACCCGTAACAAATACATCCCACTACAACACAACCCGTAACAAACCCAACCACAGCACAACCCGTAACAAATGAACCGAACCATACAGCCCGTAACAACTAAAGCCCCACCATAACACACTCCCTTACCAAAACAAAAATCCTCGGAAGGTTGAAAACCGAACTGAATCAGCCGAAGCACCACCACCTTCCCTCCCTCCCTGGCCTCCCTCCTTCCCTGGCCTCCCTCCTTCCCTGGCTTCCCTCCTTCCCTGGCCTCCGTTCTTCCCTCGCCTCCCTTCTTCCCTCCCTCGCCTCTATCCACTCCGCCACGGAACCCAATCATCACCCCCTTTCTACTCATTTTCAGCCTAATATCCAACAATCCGTTAATCCACACATCCAGCTATCCGTTCTACTGGAAAGCGGCTTGCAGCGATCAGTTCAATTAGTGAGCCAATCAGTTGTGCGCCTACGATACGTCGATCTGTGGTTGAGTCGGACTAAACTCTGCCAACTGTGCGCGTCAGCTTACCTCCCTCATCCGCCACATTTGCTTGTTTCTACTGTTACAGTAAACTGGTTTAAAAAGACATGTGAGCAAATACTAGGATATGTGTATTAGAAAACGTTTCGGTCAAGGTCCCAGGGCCGAAACGTTTTCTAATATGTTCCTAGTGTTTGTTCACGTGTCTTTTTTAAACCAATTTATTGGTATTTATTACCAAGGTTTATACCAAGCTCTCTTATAAACCTCCTCTGCGGTGGTGTTTTTTTTTTAAATAAAACCGGAAAAAAAGGTGCAATGAAAATTGAACAGCACATGAAAATACCTTCACAGTACGAGTTATTCAATTTTGGATGCAATTTTTCAGTTGAATTTGAAAAATTGCACTTAAATAGAATAGCTTTAAAAAAAGAGTTTATTGTATTTACAAACTTGTTTGGCGAGGTAGTTACGCAATATTGTATTAGATATATTTTGCTAATACAGCCAACCGTCAGTTTTGTATATCTGTTATTATTAATGTGATCGCTCGAATTAGCGGTGAATAGCAATGAAATATGTTCAATGAATTGTGAAGCAGCGGCGAGTGAGTCTGTCGGGCTGACCGGAACTATACCTGTTGCTTTCAGGGAATAATTCTGATGAAAATGGCACAAAATACCGACAGGTTTATGATTAAGACACATGTGCAACAGTTGGGTATCTTTATTGTTTCGCCTACACAGTAGGTTTCATTAGTAAAATACAGAGGCAGCAGGTGTAGTAGCGAAATGAAGATGATGTAATAAGTCCATTAACCTTGGAGATATAGTATTTGAGGTGGTCAGTCCCTCAGCCTGGAGAAGAGTTCAGCTTCATCGTTCCAGATGATGGAGCTGAACTCTTCTTCTTCAATGACTTCTTTATAGGTGATAACGAGTGCATATGATAGTTCAGAGTTGTTAGTACTATGGTGTAGGTGGCAGTGTGGATATTGTGTTAGCTTGGCATGTTACTAAGCAGACATACAAGTTGCAAAACAAGCTGTTATTGGTACAACGATTCGCTTTGTGTTGAGATTTATCAAGCTTCATATATAGCGAGACGCTGTTCTAATAAAAATTTGTTTTGCAACTTTTTGCCTTTTTTTCTCTCCATGATGAGTACGACACCCATGAAACACCTGGGTATCTTTATTTTGAAGATATTTCGCCAACCAGTTGCTATTTGGTGTTAAAACTGTAGATATCAGAAGACAAAGTACTGTGTCCCTCAACCAAGATGAAGTTGTGTATCACCTTTACTCTATAGATGAATCTGAAGCACATTTAGGAAAATGGTCGCTTACATAGGAGTCAGATAAGGTGCAGTAGTTGTAGACATCGTCTCCTATGGATGGGGCCCGCTAGTTCTTTTTCTTCATGCTCGTCTTCAATACTCAGTGTCAACATGGCATTCTAGTCGGCCTCAGCGCCAGCCTTTATTTAAGAGATCAACAAACCGGGCGTTTCCCAGCATTTTCACATAACCGCGGGACTAATGGTGGCCTACGGGTATCGTATTCAAATAATTACAATATTAATTAATAATCACTCAAAATATCAATGGTATATAATACCGACAAGATGAATTAGAGACACGTACAACATATGGGTATATCTATTTGTAGCCTTTTGCCAACCATGGCTTTGTCAGGGACATTAATAGATGACTGAAAAAAAGGGCGTAATCCGTCCCTTCAAGGCTCAAGAGCCCTTCAACCTCAAGGCACCAAGCTTGACGAGCATCAACAGGTGAGAAAGTTTAAACTGATATTCTAACATAATGCATCAGATTGTGATGGACTAAGACAGGTGTAAATCAGACACAAAATGCAGGTTATGACTTGTTATTGCAAAGACATTTCCTCTACCAGGGATTTCATCAATTCTTAAAGTTCCTGGTGGTCGAAACGATTCACAATAAAATGTCATAAAACGCATTGTGCATCTTATTCACACACACAAGCAGTATACTCTACTTTGTATTACTCAGACAGGAGGTCCGAACCCAACAGTAATTCTTGACTCTGGAAATGTTACATTCATTTTGTGGGTGAATATAAGCAGTCTCAGCTAAGAGGACAAGAGGAATAAATTCTGAGAAGTGATTCATAAGATGAAGAGGCAAGTGGTGGAGCTGAGTGAGACTAAATGGAAATGGGGTGAGAAAGAGAAAGATGATAATTGGATGGTGTGGTCCGAGATAGATGAGAAGGGGAAGAAGCTGAGGGAAGCTGCAGCTACTGTGCATGGGACAACACATTTCTAATATTCAATACAATCGTAAACAGGCGATCATAACAATGCAAAACAAGCCACATGGGAATAGAAATCTTTAGATCTAGATCTTTTGCACTCTCGTGCGTCGTCAGGAGCCATGTAATGTTGCAAGACAGTAACAGATAGAAGGGGAAATTCTCCGAGGCACGGCAGAAGGTATCAGTGGCAACCTACGTCACTGAGTGACATACTAGGTTGCCACTGAGACCTGCCTTGCCTCAGAGAATTTCCCCTCCTATCTGTTGCTGTCTTCCCACACTGCATAGCTCCTGACGACGCACGAGAGTGAAAAAGATCTAGATCTAAAGATTTCCATCCCAACGTGGGGTGCTCTACACTTCAAATATATTATAAATGGTATACAATACCGACAAGTTGACGAATACAACACATGTGCAACACTGACGAAACGTTTCTTGTGCACTGTTGGCGTCTTCAGTCGAATGCAGAGATTAATGACACACCAAGGCTGATGTCTCTAGGCGTGTAGTTCATCTATGTATTCAACTGATGAAGCCTGCAGCGCAGATAAAACAATTCATTAATAAACATTCCTAGTGTTGAACGTGTCTTAGTCAATACACTTGTATTATATTCATAGGGAAAAGCTATACCTATAGGGATCATACAAGTATATGTTAAATTCCGAGTGAAAAGAAAAGTAGCTGAAATTTCTCGGCTCGAGAGCTCTTCACCAGCATCAATGTACCAGCTCTCAACGGGACTCTTCCTGCAGAGTAAACCTCCAAGCGTGTAGTTTCAAACTATATTAGCGACGTTGCCAGACGATGTCCTCCTGGATTATCAGTGATTAACTCTACTTAAATATATATTACAATTAGCGTAATGTAACCTAGCATACATAATATTCAATGTTAGCCTTGGCTTACAACTTTCAGAAATTGATACAATGCACTGAGTAAGAAAACGATGTAATATAATCGGAAGAAAGAATATAATAACAGACATTATTTTCTCTTTCTCTTTCACACACACACACACACACACACACACACACACACACACACACAAACTCAATAAAAGATACTGTGTTGCAGTAACACACATAACTGTAACTATGGTCAGAGCCACGGTAATGAGGGGAAAAGAAGGATAAGGAAGGATGGGAATGGGTGAAGGGGTGTCAGAGGAGAGAAGAAGGGGGTGTCAGAGGGTAGAAGGGGTGGCAGTGGAAGAGAGAAGGGGAAGCAAAGGTAAGTGACCCAACCACTTTCGATATGTACTTGATGTGTGCGTCTGGCATATATTTTTCTTGATATACCAACACACGTAACGCAGACAGCAAGACTAATGAAGACAACGTTTCGCTCAGGATACTTGATACTGCTCACTTCTGAAACATCTATTATGTGTTTTCATACAGGCTTGCGGGCTGCTTGACTCGGTCACCATAAGTATGTACGCCGCTGTTTCTTTCATATTATCAGCATATTCAAAAATGCAAACTCTATTAATACTGTATTCATTGGAAAACGCTAAACGCGTGCGGGTCATACAGCATCGGTAGGAAGGGAAATAAAAATGAAGAGTGAGGAAGGAGGGTGAAGAGGGACAGAGAGGAAGGGTGAGGGAGGGATAGCAGGGAGGGCGCAAATGGTACTTGCTTGCGGGAGTGAAGTGCGGGTGACACAGAGGGGAAAGCTCGCCGCAGGCACCTGGGCAAGGGGAAAAGAGGGGAGGGATAAAGGCCTCTCGATAGAAAGCACGTGGATGGAAGGCACGTAAATGGATGACTTACCCCTTCCTCAGAGAAAATGCTGGTTTACCCCTTCCTCAGAGAACATTCTGGCTTACCCAAGGAACTTCCTACCACTTCAAACCTTCATCCCTTCCTCCCAACCCTTCCTGAGAAGCCCCTACCCCGTCCATTCTTGATTTATATTCCCTCCTGGTCATTCTATTCTGCTTCATCCTCTCAGACTCTTCATATAAACACATGTTATCTGCAGCTGAATAGGTGGAAACTCCCATAAAATATATTCTCTACAACTGAAGGCAGACATAAGAACATAAGAAGAACATAAGAAAGAAGGAACACTGCAGAAGGCCTACTGGCCCATGCGAGGCAGGTCCAAGTCTCCTACCGGCTTAAGCCAATGCACCCAACCTAGTCAGGTCAGGTCACATTGACTTAAGGGAGGAACACGGCAACCGACCTGGTAGCACAAGCTATGAGGTCCAACTCACACCCACCCACATCCACTCATGTATTTATCCAACCTATTTTTAAAGCTACACAACGTTCTGGCCTGTATAACTGTACTCGGGAGTTTGTTCCACTCATCCACAACTCTATTACCAAACCAGTACTTTCCTATATCCTTCCTGAATCTGAATTTTTCCAACTTAAAACCATTGCTGCGAGTCCTGTCTAGGCTAGATATTTTCAGCACACTATTTACATCCCCTTTATTTATTCCTGTCTTCTATTTATACACCTCAATCATATCCCCCCTAATTCTACGTCTTTCTAGAGAGTGCAGATTCAGGGCCCTTAGTCTATCCTCATAGGGAAGGTTTCTGATACATGGGATCAACTTTGTCATCCTCCTTCGTACATTTTCCAGAGAATTTATATCCATTCTGTAATACGGTGACCAAAACTGTGCAGCATAATCTAAATGAGGCCTAACCAAGGATGTATAGAGTTGAAGAACAACCTGAGGACTCCTATTATTTATGCTTCTTGATATGAAGCCAAGGATTCTATTAGCTTTATTGCGAACACTTATGCACTGTTGTCTTGGTTTCAGATTACTGCTAACCAGAACTCCTAAATCTTTTTCGCAATCCGTAATATTAAGATCTACATTATTTAGTTTATATGTGGCATGGTTATTGTCCTGTCCAACATTTAGAACTTTGCATTTGTCTATATTAAACTGCATCTGCCACTTCTCCGACCACTGCATCAGTCTATTCAAATCTTCCTGGAGTGCTCGACTGTCCTCGTCAGAATGGATTCGACGGCCTATTTTGGTGTCATCGGCAAACTTGCCGATGTCGCTCTTTATGCCCTCATCTATGTCGTTTATGTAGATTGTGAACAGCAGGGGGCCCAACACTGACCCCTGTGGAACACCGCTCGTGACGCTTCCCCACTCTGATTTCTCCCCATTTATGCAAACTCTCTGCTGCCTATTTGTCAACCATGCCTCTATCCAGGAAAAAATTTCTCCTCCTATTCCATGTGCTTTAATTTTCCTCAATAGTCTCTGATGTGGGACCCTGTCAAAAGCCTTACTGAAGTCCATATACACAATATCATATTCATTACCATGATCTACCTCCTCAAATACCTTAGTGAAAAAAGTTAATAAATTCGTAAGGCAGGAACACCCCTTTGTAAAACCATGCTGAGATTCGTTGATTAATTTATGCTTTTCAAGGTGGCTACGAACTGCCTCGGCAATTATTGATTCCATAAATTTTCCCACTATGGAGGTTAGGCTTATTGGTCTATAGTTCGAAGCTAAGGACCTGTCACCTGTTTTGAAAATAGGTATCACATTTGCCATTTTCCACTTATCTGGCACCATGCCAGTTTGTAGTGATATGTTGAAAAGATTAGCCAAAGGTGTGCTAAGCTCCTCTTTACATTCCTTTAGAACCCTTGCATACAGTTCATCAGGGCCTGGGGATTTGTTAGGTTTTAATTTATCTATTTGCCTAAGGACCATGTCACTTGTGACCCTAATCGTGCACAGTTTATTATCGTCCTGTTCTACATAATTTATCATTACTGGAATATCGCTGGTATCCTCCTGTGTAAAAACTGAGAGGAAGTATGTGTTAAAAATTCTACACAAGGTCAGGATGTATCAACAGAGAGAGAGAGAGAGAGAGAGAGAGAGAGAGAGAGAGAGAGAGAGAGAGAGAGAGAGAGAGAGAGAGAGAGAGAGAGAGAGAGAGAGAGAGAGAAACTGAACAACTTCAGCAGCATCAGCTACGTCAAGTAAAACTTCATACCGTTTTAAAATAAGCAAAACTTCACTAGAAAGTTTCCTTATTTAATTTAGAATACCTGAAAAATAAGAATAAAAATTTAAAATAATTTATTCCACTCAAAAGTATTTAAGATGAACAAGATAAATATTAGGTGTTCACATAGGTGTTTTCTAGCACGCATTATAGTTCATTGATTTCCGCTCGGTCTAAGACTCCACGAACATTTAACAGTTAACGTAAATTAATCTATATTTAGGTACATTTAATCAACAATAACGTACTGACCGAAATGCTGTGTATAACCATGGGCTTCCTGCATGCACAACTAAATGTCACCCCCCCATCACTATACTTTGTATCACATGGAAATAAATCTCTGACTTCAACAAACAAGCGACTGAAACTACCTTGGTAACGTGACTTACGTCATATTATACTAACGTTGACGTACCACAGTGTAGTGAACACTCGTCAACGAGAGGTTAATACCCACGTGGGGACAGTAACTAGAGGAAGTGCATGTATACTTCGACTTCCAAACGAGGTCTTCAGCAGATGAAAGCATATTTAAGAGGACCTCAGTTGCACCTCGAAATATACTATATATCAGTAATGTTCGTCTCCATACGGAAGGAGGAGTGAGCCTTAAACACTCCTTACAATGGATAACTCATAAGGGTTTATTTCATGTAAAAATGTTAAAAATAACCAATTATATATAAAATTTCTGAGTAACCCAACAAATTCTCCGCCTTGGAAGACCATCTAACGACTTTAAATCTTTACATTTATATATTAATATACAGACTATACTAAAATAATTCTAATAACCATTTAGAGAAATTTACGATGTCAGATATTGTCCACAAGTATGGTAGGATGGCAGGTATTGTCCACAAGTATGGTAGGATGGCAGGTATTGTCCACAAGTATGGTAGGATGGCAGGTATTGTCCACAAGTATAGTAGGATGGCAGGTATTGTCCACCAGTATGGTAGGATGGCAGGTATTGTCCACAAGTATAGTAGGATGGCAGGAATTGTCCACCAGTATGGTAGGATGGCAGGTATTGTCCACAAGTATAGTAGGATGATAGGTATTGTCCACAGGTATAGTAGGATGGTAGGTATTGTCCACAAGTATGGTAGGATGGCAGGTATTGTCCACAAGTATAGTAGGATGGTAGGTATTGTCCAAAAGTATGGTAAGATGGCAGGTATTGTCCACAAGTATGGTAGGTATTATCCACAAGTATGGTAGGATGGTAGGTATTTCCCACAAGTATGGTAGGATGGTAGGTATTTCCCACAAGTATGGCAGAATGGTAGGTACTGTCCCACAAGTATAGTAGGATGGCAGGTACTGCTATAATCACTCACATATTTTCTTACCTACATAGTCACATGTCTTCTTACCTGCCAACTAAATCACATGTTTTTCAAATCAATATATATATATATATATATATATATATATATATATATATATATATATATATATATATATATATATATATATATGAACACGTAGATTTTTTCCATCTGATATTTAATTAAAAAGACAAATCACATTAAATAGGCAAAGGAAGAATTAGCACATCTATAATTAAAACTCATTTACAAGTCATATTTAAAATCAATCATCATGGGTACTCCTCTACATTATATTTAATTGGATTCATAAGTACACACACACACAATGTTGCCAGTGACGCGGAAAGGGTATTTCAGTGTAGCATAATTATTAAACATATATACATATTGTTCTGAAAATTATAGCATAGGTTATGAGACACCCCTAACGTGATTATTAGTAACTATTTTCCTTATACAATGATCATTAGTAACTACCCTCAGAATAGAATGTCTGAACATTAGTAACTACCATCAGTATAGAATATCTGAATATTAGTAACTACCATCAGTATAGAATGATTGAACATTAGTAACTACCCTCAGAATAGAATGTCTGAACATTAGTAACTACCCTCAGAATAGAATGTCTGAACATTAGTAACTACCATCAGTATAGAATGTCTGAACATTAGTAACTACCCTCAGAATAGAATGTCTGAACATTAGTAACTACCATCAGTATAGAATGTCTGAACATTAGTAACTACCCTCAGAATAGAATGTCTGAACATTAGTAATTACCATCAGTATAGAATGTCTGAACATTAGCAACTACCATCAGTATAGAATGTCTGAACATTAGCAACTACCATCAGTATAGAATGTCTGAACATTAGCAACTACCATCAGTATAGAATGTCTGAACATTAGCAACTACCATCAGTATAGAATGTCTGAACATTAGCAACTACCATCAGTATAGAATGTCTGAACATTAGCAACTACCATCAGTATAGAATGTCTGAACATTAGCAACTACCATCAGTATAGAATGTCTGAACATTAGCAACTACCATCAGTATAGAATATCTGAACATTAGCAACTACCATCAGTATAGAATGTCTGAACATTAGCAACTACCATCAGTATAGAATGTCTGAACATTAGCAACTACCATCAGTATAGAATGTCTGAACATTAGCAACTACCATCAGTATAGAATGTCTGAACATTAGCAACTACCATCAGTATAGAATATCTGAACATTAGCAACTACCATCAGTATAGAATGTCTGAACATTAGCAACTACCATCAGTATAGAATGTCTGAACATTAGCAACTACCATCAGTATAGAATATCTGAGTATTAACAACCATCTTCAGTGTATGTCTGATCAAGGAAATCATGCTTTAATCGCCAGTTGTGTCATGACAAATGCAAGATACGCAGATGTTGCGTAACAAAGATGCTTGTTCTGCCCTGCGTGAGCATCCTCGTCTCTTACAGTAGCATCAGCAGCTGGAGTCTCTCTAAATGGAACCTCCAGTTCCTGCAAAGACTGCAACAAACTCAGCTTAACATGAACGGTGGATACTGTTGATGTTCATGTATAATACGGATAAGAAATATTTAATTGTGATGTGTTCTACTGTGTAGAGATTTCTAAAATTATATAGAATATACAAAATAAATTCGTATACACACTTCTGAGTGATGTAGAAGCAGGTGAGATCCCTGTAGAGGTGAGGAAGGTGAAATTTTTGGAGTGTGGCGAATCGTGGATGAGTGGAGTGAGTGGGTGGGGAATGGGTGGGGTGGGGGTAGTGCTATGCAGCAGGTAAAATGGTCAATTAAATTCAGATGTCAGCTGTTTTCTGACCGGTAACTATTCCTGTAATTTGTGTGCAAGGGTTGAAAAGGCTAAGCGTGTCTTAGTACTGTTCACTGGTGCTTTGTGTCATAATTACAATTACTTCTAGATGTCTTCTGGTTTTCTACCTTTGATGACGAGTTCAGACTGCCACTTGCCACCCGTGGGACTGTCAACTGTCATCCCTGGGTCTGCCACTTGTTGCTTCAGAGCGTCTACCTCTGGCTGGAAGGCAACTTACCAACAAGTACGGTAATACAAACTTATAGCAGAGTATGATCGTTAAAGAACGTTTCGCTCAAAGATGTAATGCTTTAGCGAAACGTTATGTAAGAAACCATTATTCTGTTATAAATGTCTTTGTATTCCCTTGCGTCTAGTTATTCCTTTATAATTCCCAAACATTATCATGAATGGCTGAACAACAGCTTAAATAAAGACAAATACTCCCATTTTCCTCTTAAATGCCCACTTAAGTTTTTCAGAATGACTTGGTGATGCTTCTTACATCTTCGTTTCCTCTTGTCTTTAAGGAGGAAGAGAACAGTAAGAAGAGAACAATTTATTTTTTCTATTCTACTAGTAGAGCATAAGGACAAAGTCTTCTACTGTACTATCTTAATCTGATGTGTCAAGGAAATAATTCTAGTTATATTACTATAAGGAATGGAATGCGACGACAGCCTTCTGCTTCACTGCCGTAACCTCGTTTATCCAGAAAAGTAATCCAGCTTAAGTGTATCTTCCTTCAGCAGTTATCTGGCATAAAAAAAGCAGTTTCCTGTTATCTGTTTTTCCTATGAACTCAGGTGGATAGGTACACACACACACACACAGCGACAGGTCTCCCGACCTCTGACACCAAGGTAATGTGTTACCTTCACTATTCATCTGGTCAATAATCATCTGTAGTTATTGTCTGCGTAGAAAACAATAATGTAGAGAAACCATATCCGCAAATAACAAGAGAAGACCGTTGGCTGTCAACATGAACTATGAGTCAAGGTGATGATAGGAAATACCGGACAATTTAAGAGCCTGCAGCAGGTTTTCCCAACCCAATAATGGTTGTTAGGCTCAATCGAGAGCTATAATGTTCGTCTGGTGACTTTTTCATTGTGTTTCCTGTTATGATCAAGCTTGTCTGTGGCTGTGTTGTAACCAGCCGAAACTCTTCACCTCAGCACGGAAGATCTGAGTCAAAAGTTTAGTTTCGGCTAATAAGATGTGATTGCAGTGGCAAAAAGATCAGATGTGTGTCGGTCGCTGCGCGAGTCGAGAATGGTAACCCCCGTATCCCGTAACCCCAGCCTCTTTTCGAATTTCTAATCAAAAGAATACAGAGCAGTAAGTAGTAGGACACAAAGAGTGTTAACAAACAGAAAGCAGAGTGGTAACAAATAAGTCACTCAGTTTTGGCAAATAAAGTCAGCACTCCTTATAGCAGAGATAGCTGAAAAACACTAACAACTTCTTATAATCCTTTGCGAACAATACCAAAAATAAGCATGAAAGATGCCTCTATAGAAGATTCAAAAATCTTATGATAGTTTTCCAATGGGCGAATGAAAATAGAAAAATGCTGAATGGTGAGAAATTTTAACTGGCTAGATATGGGAAGAATGAACTCAAAAGTTATAAAACAGAGGCAGACCCACACTAGAAATAATTATGGCAGATACTTGCCATTCAGAGAACATTTGAAACAAGAAAAGCGACCCCAATGATAGAAGTTTTCAAATCGATGGGGCTCTCATAATCTGAATACTGCTCTGCGGTCACAGGGTCTTTCGAGGAAAAAGAGACAGAGCTGGGAAATGTAAATAGGTCGTATTCTGCCTGGAGAGAATCAGTGAAATAATTACTGGGAATGCCTCAGAACACACTGATTGTCTGTCAGGAACGGAGGAGAGATACCTGATATATACATGAGAGGTGAAAGTTAAGACACTTGTGCAACATCTGGTTATCTTTATTGTAGACGTTTCGCCATCCAGTGGCTTTATCAATACCGATTCTTGGACATAATTAGAAAGCAGAAGAACTATATACAAAAGATGAGGCAATCAGTCCCTCAGCCTTGGAGGTGGTGTTCACAGCACCGTTGTTGTACAGATTCTGAATCTCTACAACAACGGTGCTGTGAACACCACCTCCAAGGCTGAGGGACTGATTACCTCATCTTTTGTATATAGTTCTTCTGCTTTCTAACTATGTCAAAGAATCGGTATTGATAAAGCCACTGGATGGCGAAACGTCTACAATAAAGATAACCAGATGTTGCACAAGTGTCTTAACTTTCATCTTGTCGGTATTGTATACCTGTCTTGCACATACATGAGAGGTACTTGAGGGCCAGGTCCCCAGTTAGTACATTGTCATAATAACTTACTGGAGTGAGAGGTATGAGAGAAAGTGTAGAATAAACCCTTAACGAGCTGTGGCTCCATAGGTACAACTAGAGAACGTTCTCAACATCCGTGGTTCAAAACTCTCTAACCTGTTTCCAGATGAATGGTTCAGAGAACCGACATGTTGATAAATTAGACACATGTGCAACTCTTGGGTATCTTTATTGAGGAAACGTTTCGCCACACAGTGGCTTCATCAGTCCATACAAAGGAGAAACTTGAAGAGGAGGAGAATGAGATACTCAGTCCCTCAACATGTCGGTACTTTGAACCATTCATCTACAAGCCTGTCAGACACTGCAACTTCTTGGGATCTTAATACTTGGGAATTCTTCGCTTGCCTAACCCTTGGGCACGACCTACTTCCACATTGGACAAATGTGACACCACCTACGTCTGCTGCACCTCTCCTGCCTACGGTTTATAAGCTGCTTCTCCGCTCATATGCCGTATTCTATTCAAGATTGATGGACTGACCACATCGACTCAAGGTTGAGGGACCGATGACCTCATTCTCCTCCTCTTCAAGTTTCTCCTTTGTATGGACTGATGAAGCCACTGTGTGGCGAAACGTTTCCTCAATAAAGATACCCAAGAGTTGCACATGTGTCTAATTTATCAACCTGTTTCCAGCAGAAATCATAAATCTTGCCGGAAGGAAGGTAGAAGTTTTCAAGGGGGCTCAGGAACACTATCTCCTGCAATTTCCTGATCATCTGATCTGTGATGGCTATATGAGCTTGGTGGCCGCTAGCACCAACAGCCTGGTAACTCGGCGGTCAACATAAAAGCTTGGCCTGAGACCGGGCTACAAAGGAAGAACCATCAAAATCGGTCACACGTAAGTGTTGTCTGCTCTATATGTAGTTTGGTTAACTTTAAATTGTTCCACATGTGGTTTGGTTATGAATTGTTTTATATGTGATTGGTCCATACATGTGACTTGAAGGACTCAGGAACTGGAGGATAAACATAAACAACAGAGTCTTTTTCTTTTTTGTAAAACAATTAAGAGTCCTTGAACAACACATCGTCTAACAACGTGCGTGGGGATACTAAGGATCTATGGGGCAACGACATATACAATACTGTCACACGTAAGCCACCTGTTTGTTTCGTGATATTAAAATACGTTAACATTAGTAAATTTACCTAAGAACAAGAACAATTAAATTTGTAGAGAAGGTCAGAGTGATTAAAAATCACCGAACTGCGATGCCGACAAGCATAAACAAAATATACAAAACAAACTTGTATAAGAAAGAACAAAAAGCCACAACACTGTGACTGGAATATAAAAATAACCCGCATATAGAGAGACGCTTATGACGTCGTTTCGGTTCGACTAGGACCATTTAGTGCAAAGTTCCACAGTGAATAAGCTGAGCTATGAGCGAAACGTTGTCTCAGTAAAAGCTTGTTCTGAATGTTGTTTTCATAGGTGAGAGCAGCTCTTTCCCCTTACACTAAGCCCATTTATGGCTAGTGCATCCCGTGCAGCTTCTAGTGATTGCTTTCGATTTGTGAACGCGAAAGAAAGCCTCTCAGAGAGTATTTCTGCAAAACGATTTTGCTGTCAAAACAGAATCCTTTCCCCCCGGAGTCCACACGATGGAGTGTTTGTCATAACCTGTGTTGTTTGTCTCTAGTATCGAGTAGATGACCCAGTGTGTGTGTGTGTGTGTGTGTGTGTGTGTGTGTGTGTGTGTGTGTGTGTGTGTGTGTGTGTGTGTGTGTGTGTGTGTGTGTGTGTTTTTACTCACGCGTTTGAGAAGATTAAGTCTTAGCTCCTGGACCAGCTAGATCACCAGTTATCAACTAGCATACATTCAACACAATCAGGTAAAAAAAAAAGAGCCGACAGAACATTAACTCAAATGGGAAGTTGTCAAAAGAATAAAAAAAAAAAAATAGAGAAAGATCCATGAATGGAAAAGAGAGACAAACAACTGGAGTTCAATTTATGTACTTAGTCGCACCTAACACTTTCACAAATGAAGCCACTGACTTCCTGTTTATACTCTTGACATTTCAGGGAATGTTTTAAAATAAATAACTTGAACCTTCCATGAACATCAATGAAAGGTAGACTGTCAGTGAAAAACCACAGCGAAGATCAGCTAAATACAGGTCGTGGAGGGCATGAACGAACAATCAAAGCGAAGAACAGTGAAACAGAAGCAGGAGCACCCAAAGTAAAGAACAATGGCACAAGCAATGAGTAAACAACCTAAACAAAGTGAAAAACAGACTGTGATTGAACACCCAAAACAAAGAACAGTAAAACACCAGTTACGAAACACAGGCTTTTCAGGAGAGGTCATTTACAATATCGATTATAGTTCTCTAGTTCGTCCTATTCTGAAAGTGACTTATGCTTAGCGCAGTGGTTCTCACCCTATGGGTCGCGGACCCCTGGTGAATAAATGAGTTATTCGAAACTGCAGTGGTGCCCAAATTATTTTCCGTCATGGCCCACCTCGACACCTCAAAAAAATTTGACGTTTCTCCTGATTTAAAAAACAAATGCGGGTGTTGAAAATGTATAATACTGGGTAAAAATACAATACAGCAAAATTAAATTTATTATGTTGTAACATTTTCAAATTGCTCCAAAACATTCAAACTGCCCCAAACCATTCAAATTCCCCCTCTGGGGAGTGTACGCCCCACGTTGAGAATTTCTGTTCCAAATGTTTCTCAGAAAGTATTGCTCCCCCAGCCAGCGCTGGGTTTTCTAAATTTCCGGAGGCTAAAATTACGATTAAAAAGTAGAGGCTCACGAAAAAATTTTGAGGTTAAAAATAAAGAGCTCAGTACTGGAGGGACAATGATAACTTAGAAGCCTTCATAAACGCTGAGTATTAAAGGACAAGAACAAAGACCCCGAAAAGAAGCAAAAGAATTCGATGGAAATTAAGGTGGAATAACGAAAGAAAAATAAAAGAAGACAGAGAAAAACAAGAAGGTAGAGGGAATGAAAAATTACTGCAATATAAGGAACAATAACATCAATACGTACAATAAGAACAAAAAGATCAGTAATTGTAAGAACATCAATAAGAACAAAACTAACATAAAATAAGATCAAGAACATCTATAAGGACAAGAACATTAATATCTGTGTTCTGAAGAGTGATCTGAAATTTTTATTACTGACTCTAGATGACAGTTTAAAGACACGGGGCTGGTATCCCCCGCCCTCTGGATGTTTTAAAGACACGGGGCTGGTATCCCCCTCTGGATGTTTCAGAGACAGGGCTGGTATCCCTCACCCTCTGAATGTTTTAAAAACACGGGGCTGGTATCCCCACCCTTCAGATGTTTTAAAGACACGGAGCTGGTACCCCCTACCCTCTGGATATTCTAAACACATGGGACTGGTATCCCTCACTCCCTGGATGATATTTCAAACGCACAGGACTAGTATCCCTCACTCTCTGGATATTTTAAACACGTGGGACTGGTATCCCTCACTCTCTGGATATTTTAAACACACGGGACTGGTATCTCTCACCCTCTATACATTGATAAACGAAGTGGGTCCCTGCTAGACACTCCCTTATGATCATTTATTATCATCTAGAAAAAGCCTGTGACGGCTGCCTATATATCTGGCTCTCCTGGCCTAATGTTTAAACAGCTACGTAATCCAGAAGCACAGCATACAGACTTACGAATATACAAATGCGCACGTAAGTATATTTATGTATGACGTATGACCACGTCAGCCTATTTATGCATGATCGCGCGCGTGCCCGCATACGTAAAGGATACCTGCAGGCTGCTTACGGAAGTCAACGCTCCCGCGGCCCGGTCCCGGGCCAGGCCTCCTGGTGGATCAAGGCCTAATCAGCCAGGCTGTTACTGCTGGCTGCACAAAAGTCCAATGTACGAACCACAGCCTGGCTGGTCAGGAACCGAGTTGATCACATTGTCCAGTTCCCTCATGAAGACAGCAAGATATTTGTTGGTAATTCTCCCTATGCATGAAGGGAGGGCATTGAAGAGTCGAGAACCTCTGACACTCACCAAGTGCTCTTAGTGTACTGGTTGCATATCTGAATTTTACTGGAGGCACTTTGCACCTCTGCCAAGTCTATTGTTGTCAAACGGGTGATTTCAGTGTGCAGGTTTGGGACTAGTCCTTCCAGGATTTTCAAGCTGTAGATTACGTACCTTTCTCGCCTACGTTCCAAGAAATACAGCTAAAGTGACTTTGAGTATTCCCAGTAGTTCATATGTTTGACTACACATGGGCAGAAAAGTTTCTCTGTACATTTTCCAGCATAGCACTCTAGCTTACCTTGAAAGTGACCGTTATTACACCACAGTATTAGAGCCTGGAGAGAACAAGTAACTGAGTATCATCATTGGTTCAGGTATTATTTTGAAAGTTGTACCCATCCAGCTTATCATTTTTCTTTCGGTAACAACAGCAACATTCTGGTGATCCTAGAATGTGAGATCTGACATTACTCCCAGGTCTCGCACATGAAACTTTCACTCTACTGAATGAACCAAGTTTGTCAGTATTCCATTACAATTTTTATTTCCTCCATTTTTCCACAGCAAACTCCACTTGAGTTTGTGTGTATTAGGCTCAAGCTCTTGGTTCCTCTCTCTTATTCCTTCATCTGATTAGGGTAGTTTTGTATGTTTACATTTACTCCTTTTACCTGCCTAATTGTGGTTATTGAGATTTAGCCTCATTTTTCTGGTCTTGTCTCTCGAATGACTCAGTCATTCCACTTCCCACCCATCCTGAAACTGGAAAACTTCCCACCCATCCTGAAACTGGAAAACTTCCCACCCATCCTGAAACTGGAAAACTTCCCACCCATCCTGAAACTGGAAAACTTCCTACCCACCCTGAAACTGGAAAACTTCCCACCCATCCTGAAACTGGAAAACTTCCTACCCACCCTGAAACTGGAAAACTTCCCACCCATCCTGAAACTGGAAAACTTCCCACCCATCCTGAAACTGGAAAACTTCCTACCCACCCTGAAACTGGAAAACTTCCTACCCATCCTGAAACTGGAAAACTTCCCACCCACCCTGAAACTGGAAAACTTCCTACCCACCCTGAAACTGGAAAACTTCCTACCCATCCTGAAACTGGAAAACTTCCTACCCACCCTGAAACTGGAAAACTTCCTACCCACCCTGAAACTGGAAAACTTCCTACCCACCCTGAAACTGGAAAACTTCCTACCCACCCTAAAACTGGGAAAACTTCCTACCCACTCTGAAACTGGAAAACTTCCTAACCACCCTGAAACTAGAAAACTTCCTACCCACCCTGAAACTGGAAAATTTTCTACCCATCCTGAAACTGGAAAACTTCACAACTACCCTGAAACTGGATAACTTCCTACCCGCCCTGAAACTGGAAAACTTCCCAACTACCCTGAAACTGGAAAATTTCCTAACGATCCTGAGACTGGAAAACTTCATAACGATCCAAAGACTGGAAAACTTTCTAACTACCCTGAGACTTTAAAACTTCCCAACCACCCTCAAGACTGAAAAAAAAACTTCTCGACCACTCTGACGCTTAAAAACCATTTAAACCATACTGGCTCTTTAAAACCACTTTAACCATACTGGCTCTTTAAAAAACTTCCTAACCATCCTGATTCTTAACAAATTTCCTAGCCATTCTGACGCTTAAAAAACTTCCTAACCATCCTGATGCTTAAAAAACTTCCTAATCATCCGTAAGACTGAAAAAAATACCGACCACCCTGAGGCTGAGAAAGAACTAACATTCCTGAAGTTCCTTTCCGTCTTGATCACCGTTTACGTCGCCTCGTACCTGACAGCTGTTTCTCTCTACCCCGTCCAGTCTTAGACGGAAGAAGTCACTCGGGGTCTTACACGTAATCATAACCATAATTTTTAAAGGGGTGGACTGGTAAGCCAACGAAAGGTCTCCGTCAGATGACCTAAAGCTCCAGCTGCGAGTCATCATATGACTAAGACCAGCTTGTCCTGTTTCCTGACACCTTACTTAACCTAACTCGGGGCGAAACGTTTCCTTGATGTCTTGATCAGTACATACATCTTTTTACTTATATAATGTTGAGTAACATAGTCAAGATGGTCAATTTCTTTTGTGATGTGTCAGAGATAATGATGTGAAAAGAGGAGGCAAAAATGGGGATGATAACTGTCAGAACTGTAAGAAATAAAGAAAAAACAATATCTGAGAAGATTAGAAATGAAGCGAGAAGACAATAACCCGATGACTTGGAAAAACGAAGTGAATGTGGGTCTGCAAAAAAAAAAAAAAAAAAAAAAAAAAAAAAAAAAAAAAAAAAAAAAAAAAAAAAAAAAAAACAAAAAAAAAAAAAAAAAAAAAAAAAAAAAATAGACGTGGGACTGTAAAAATAACGTGGGACTGTAAAAATAAAAACATGGGACTGAAAAAACAACGTGGGACTGGAAAAATGTAGAGATAACGTGAGGACTGGAAAAAACGAAGAGAACGTGACAACTAGGAAGAAAAGGAAGAGATAAGGTGAGGAATGAAAAACTAAAGGAACAGTAAGTGATAGCTGGAAATGATGACGCCTCTCAAGCAAAGGTCTCCACAAACATCTCAAAACAAGGATGAGGCAACAAGACTTAGTGTTGTAACATACGTGATACACAGGTGTGTGAACCGCCACCCCCACACCCATACCTCATTAACGGTGGCCACGAAGTCCACTACCAGCAGCCTCCACTACCAGCAGCCTCCACTACCAGCAGCCCCCACCAACAGCAGCCCCCACCAACAGCAGTCCCTTCTGTCTTTATACTCAGCTATTTTCTGGTGGTGCAGAAGCTGCATCCAGCCGGTATCTCGCCGCTAATGAAGGGCTGGATTAATGACGCTCTCCAACAATTATAACTACACCTAAATCAAATTCTAAAATTCCATAGCGGAAGAAAGGGGAGAAGAGGGAGGGGGTGTGGGAAGGGAAGAAGGTTAGGGAGGGAGGGTAAGGGAGGCAGGGAGAGGGAAGGGAAGTAATAGTTGAGGAATACTGAGGTCTTGTGTCCTCTCTCCCTTGCTCCTTCCATCTCACCTCCCTCTCCCTCTCTCTAGACTGCTTCTCTTTATCCCTCTTTTTATTTTATCCCTTCTCTTCCTAAGTTCTCTCCTCTTCATCTCCATCTCTATTTCTAAATTTTAATCTTTCCTCCCTTTCTTTTGGTAGCTTTGCTGTATAACCCTTGTGGTTTAGCGCTTCATTCTGATTATACCTCCCTTTCTTTTTCCTTCATTTTCCCCTTAAACCCTCCTTTTACTCTTTCTCTCGTTCCCTTTACCCTTAACTCCTCATGTTCCTCACACACACTCCCCTTCCTTTTTTTTTAATTCCTACTTCTACTCGTCGTTCTCCTCCTGCTCCTGCTCCTGCTCCTGCTCCTCCTCCCCCTCCTCCTCCTCCTCTCCTTCTACCAAGCGTCTGAGATGCTTCGGCCTAATTTGTTAATGCCTCATTTATCACCCAATTTTTGGCTAAACGATCGTTAATCTAAGTGGGGATGTAAATCTACTCCGTTGATAGTTTATTGAGGCCAGACAACTGTTCCTGAGTAATGAGTTCTGCAATTGTCTCCCACTCGCCCTCTGAGGGGGAACAGGGAGTATAGGGCAATAAGAGAAATGGGGGAGAAGAGGAAAATGAGAGAAGGGGAGAAAAATAAAGGGTAAAAATAAGGAAAAAATAGAGAAATAAGGGAGAACAGGGATTCGGTGAGGAAGATAAATGACGAGAAGGGAATAAATAAAAGGGGTGAAATAAGGGATAGGGTGACATTAAGAGAATAAAGGGGTAAAAATCAATGGGGAGGGTAAATATGGTAGAGTGGAGTGAAGACCGAGAGTGACAAAGGTGAAACAAAGTATGGAATTCAAAATAAATGACAAGCAGAATGACTGAACAGTCTCAAACATGAATACAAAACGTCTGGCATTAAACTAACCAAAACAAAGAGAAGGAAAGGACCTCGAGGTAGTCATAAGCAACAACATCAAAAACACCTTGCACGTTGCTGCTGGCTGTTTCACAGCTAGAAACTTCCAGCATAAAACACCAGACACCATATTGACACTAATACACGTGTCAGACCGCATTCTGAATATGTCGTCCAGTTCTGGTCTCCAGGGCACATAAAATACGAAGATATGTTGGAGAGCATACAAAGAGCAAGTAACCTCGTTCCATCACCCAGAAGCACACCCTATGAAACAAGGCTGACAGCACTCGTCAGTGCTGTCAGCACTGACGAGTCTCATTCAAACTTTTAAGGTACTGAATGACTGACACACACGGAAAAAATATTTGAAGTACTGAATGAACCCTTAACTCAAAACAAAAGAATTAAACTGTGAGACAGAAGTTGCAACACGGACGTATGCAAGTAGTAGTAAATATATCAGAATGGAATAAACTACCAGTTAATGTTGGAAGAGTGTAAGGTGGACATGCACTTTGCAAGTATAGATTTTAACTAGAAACTACACTGGAGCAATCTGAAGTCAATGAATTTCTGATGTTTGTTCAGCAATTAAATCATGATGATCAGTTGACTACAATACATTCAAGTTAATAATAACAGTAGTAGTAGAAGTACATGGCTTTATTAGTCGTAGAAGAACTGTTGATAACCATAAGTAGAACCACCGGCACAAACAGCTCTCTAAATGGCAGTGAAGTAACACTAAAAGTTATGATAGAAACAATATTAAGCAGAGGCAGTTCTAGCCCATACTTTGTATGAATTTCCTTCTCTTCTGTAAATTCCATGTCATTTTTCCAATATCGCATGGTATATTTTTCTCCCTGCTTCATACCAGCAGAGGACCAAGGAAGCGGAGGGTAGGAAGAGAGTCTTCTGCTTTACTATCCTTGTTTTAAACACCTAGATAATACACGATGGTCCTGAATCTAGATGACAGAAAATAAAAGTTCCCAGCAGGTAGCTTCGGTGTGGACATTATAAAGTCCTATGCTATTTGTCTTTCTCGTGTACTCTTGTGTGTGTGTGATTACTTATTAGTTTCATCAGGAGCAGTGTAATATTTGTCCCTTCCAGGTAGACATAAGCTTGGCACATAATTTTTAAAGTTAATAGTGATTTTAGGACACCGTCTTGGCTCTCTTACCAGCAGTTTCCCAATCTGTGAAGAAACACTTTCTAGTAATAAGTACTGCATTTTATTTTTGCTTACAACTGTGACCTTTATTCTTCCTCTGATGGTTAGAAATCTTCACTGGTTTCCTTTTAATGCTAGAAAATTCTTCCTTACCTTTAAGAGAGCTGAGAAATTCTTCTTGTTCTCCCTATGATGGTGCTGATAAATCTTCCTTCTTCTCCCTTGGATGGTGTTGAGAAATCTTCCTCGTTCGCCCTCTGATGGTGCTGAGAAATATTTCTTGTTCTCCCTCTGATGGTACTAAGAAATCATTCAATTTTAGCCTCATCATTTTCCTTATTATTTGGAACTTTCTTGTGTACTTTGTGACTTATTAGCTTTTAATTCATTGTAAAATATTTTCAGCGATGGAAAAAAATTGTAGCTACTTGGGTAGAGTTATGCTTGTGGTCACCCGTGTGTGGAATTTATATGCATTCCTGCTTTTAATTCACATTTTTATGAAGTCATTTACCTATCCGAGATGGCTGGTGTTGATCTCCAGCTCTTGGATCTTCGTCTTAAATTCGGTCAGCTGATGTGATTCGGTTCTGTCGTACTTGTGAAAGTCTTCCAGAGATTGTCTCTCTTTACATAATTCTGTACATGTAGTTATTAGCAAACGTTACACAAGTTTATCCTATCATCTCTGTAGGTAATTTATGTGCTCAGCTGGTCTGTCTCCTGATGAATAACACATGTGTAACACCTGGATATCCTTATTATCAACTTGTTTTGCTTTCTCAATTCAATACAGATGAGATTACACACTTGTGACAGTAGAAAATGAGATAATCAGTCCCTCAGCCTTGACCAATCTCAGTCAAGGCTAACACTCAGGGCTAGTCGATAACCTTCAAACTCCTAGCAAAGTAACCTAAACCATAGATCATAAACACGAGGTTAGTGGAAGTGCTTTCTGGAGTAATTAATAGATGTATCCTTACGTTCAGTAGCCACGAAAATTGGCTATAAATTGGCGAAGGGGGAGTGTCAATGTGCCCCTTCCTGCACAGTTCCGCTCCACCTGGAAACTGCCTCAGTGAACCACGAAGCAGTGTTTCTTTAGCAGACATACACATATAAAACTCGTAGAAATATTTTTAACGTTATCAATATGAAATCTACCTATGGTCGATTGTGGATGTCGTCGCCCCCGCGGCTCGGTCCCAGACCAGGCCACCTGGCTGATGACCTGAGCAGCTTGTTGGCGATAGCAACAGTCCGAAGCTTTATTGAAAATAAATTTCAGGAGCAACGGCTGGTGAAGAAATGTAATCTTATGTCATTTTTTTTTTCAACGAGAACTAAAAGCACTGTATACATTCTCTCATTATATGTAACAAATACTGTGCATACTCGTCACTGTGACACAGTACACAGTCGTCACTATGTGACAGACTGTACACACTCGTCTATGTGTAAGACTGTAAACACAGGTCCCCATGTGACAAACACTGCACATACTCGTCACTAAGTGACACTGTACATACTCATCACTAAGTGACACTGTACATACTCGTTACTATATGACAAAAACCACTCCTTCAAGATTCACTTATCCCTTCCTGTCTCTGTTCCTCTTCAATCACAATATTTTTCTCATTGATTTGGCCTACTCTTCCCCAATCTTGTCATCCCTCACTTGGGCTGACAAAAGAAATACTGATGGCTCCCGAGTCTCAGGTTTAGAGTACGGAGGATCGAGCCTTCATCAGTACTTGCGCTGAATGATCCATATGGTGCATGAAGTCTTAAAACTGTATCAAAGAATAGCAATAACTGCATATTTTTATTTTATCTCGGAAACAAGTTCTCGTTAACGTCGTAAATATACTGTACATATAAAGCTGTAAAACAACGTTAAAATACTTGGTATTTAGGCTGTAAACAACGTTAAAGTACCTAGTACTTACGCTGTAAACAATATAAATACCCAGTACCTCAAAGGTAAACATAACTAACTGTATAATACCTAGCAGCTCCCTCATAAACATATCTTAACCAAGGCAGTAAGCAAAGATTTACGTAACAATGGTGCTAGTAAATTGATATCCAAGTGTTGATGCAGCCATCAACCCACAAGGCGCTGTAATACGCCTGCAACAATACATATTGTATTATGAAACAAAGTCACATAAAATATGTAAAGAGTTAATATACAATTTGACCACAACAAAAGTCAAATTCCTTAATAATATGGCGTGATTAGTAGTCATGAAGAAGCGCTAAACCCGAAGAGGTCATAAATCACATGGGGAACGAGGAAGCAATTATCCCTGAGCCGAGGAAAATAGCTCCAATTCCTTGGAACAAGATACGTAATAAAAGGGAATTGTATTTCTCCCTCTCTCTCACTACCAACACCTCCATTACTAGACAGAATTTCTATCTAATTAGCAATTAACTTTTTAAAGGTCAGTCTTAATAATGCTTTTTTGGGCAAAAAAAGGAGAGACCTTTAATATTCGTTCAGCTAATCGAGCCTCTGGATAAAAATGACCTCATCTGATTTTGTCAATTTTAATTTGTTAAAAATGAACCAGGAACATTAATTAATAAATGGTAAATTTATCTGGTCATTAATAATGCACTCGCTGTAGCAGGCACTTGTTCATCCATGTGTTGTCACGTTAGCTATTTTGTAGAGGAACTGAAATTATATTTTGTGTTGTGAAATTAGAAGTAGATATTTAATACATTACGTAATGTTATCAAGAACTACAATAATGACATTTATGACTTAAATAATATTGATAGTATCAACAATCATGCTGATCATCCTCGTCCCCGCTCACAATCATGCATATTGTCCTTATCTTCATTCACTCTTCACAAGCATGCCTACCCTCATTCCCAATTCGTAACCGTGCTTATGCATCAATTGCCTTCATCCCTAATCAGTCACTCTTTGCCCCTTAGCTCCTCACTACCGTCATCCACCTCCCTCCTTGCCTTAAGTCCCTCCCTCTTAATATGTTCCCTCAAAGATTCCTTCTCTGCCTCTCACTCTTGCACACACCTTCCTACCAACTTTAACCACATTGCTAAGTGCTATGACGTGGGGCCAGGAGCTATGACACAACCCCTGAGAATAGAACTAGGCGAATACAAACTGTCCTCTTTTTTCCTCTCGAATCTTACCTATCCAAGTCTTCAGATGCCTGATCAGCCGAACTGTGATGATAAGTATGCCTGAGTGCAAGGGGCCGATGTGTTCCTACATATCTACTTCTAGGTGAATTTGGACAGCTCGTAAGCTGAACTGCGAATATTACCACAAGGTAAAATATATTGAAATTGGATTTGCCAATGAAACAATGTGTGATAAGCCCAAATTAGTGTCTCATTGATCATATTTAATGCTTTCCCTGATGCTTGGGTGTCCAGATTTTATGGAAAACCTGCGAAGTTTTGACTTGCGAGATCATTCAACGCTCTTCATATTGAAAATAAAAATAATAACTTTTAAGAATAAACAAATTAAAATATAAACTTAGGGAAAAATCAATAAAACTATTTACCCATAAATAATAAACCCAATTTAACACTAAAGACACACGAATATACAAACGAGATATAAAATACTCACGAAATCGTAATAACACGGAACGGGCGAAGACTGAACCCATGGCAAACGACTCCTAAAACTCACGTGCCATGGGTTCAATTCCCGTTCGTTCCATTTTTTTCTTTTTTTTTTCTTGAGATATACAATATATACAATGATGGCTCAGGATCAACGGTATTGCCGATATTTAGGCATGTCGTTTAGAGTTGCTGTTCCTACAATGAAGGGAAATCACCCAAAGATAAAGAGGGGACTAGATGGCCAGCGCTGGCAGGCAGCTGAGAAATAGTAGACGGGAAGTAATGAACTAGAGGATGAAGAGTCAAGGCCTAACATTGGTTCTTAAAGAGACAATAGATTTCCAACCTACGAAGAGTTAAAGAAGACGAGTGAGACTCCAAATTCCAACTAATTTGAATATAGTTGTATGTCGAAGGGGTTCCAGTAAAAGTACATGAAGAAGAGTTATGTCGCCAGGTAGTAGTAGCTTCTAATAAATTAATAATTCTCGTCCTGGTTTACCGCACGATGAGTACGACCCAAACCAGACCTGTGGACTACAAGAACATCAGGGATTACCAGTTCTTTTGGCTGGTGGCTAAAAGAACTAAGAGTTAATGTTACCTTCAGCTTAAGAGTGAAGTCAAACCTGGTAAACACAATTATTACACAAGAATAGTTAAGATTGAGCAGAGATGCTTATGTGATCAAGAGAGAAGTGGAGAGTGAAGTGAGGACCACGAGAGACCCAGTGCCTGGTCACGAAATACAAGAAAAATAGTGTAGAGAGCAAAGATATTCTTCCTCGTTACCAGAACCATCCCACTTACAGTTGGATATCTGCTTCCTAGGTGGCGCTGACGTGCACACACCACTGAGTGACGGGAAGTACGAAGACCCAGCCACCAATCAACTATTTACAATCATACAGGAACTACAGGAAGTTCCCATAACAAAAATATACTATAAGAGTTATAAATAGGACAACGAGAAGTCCCAGTACAGAAATAATTTGGAGTTTCCCTAAACACTTGGCAGGTTCGAAAAAACAGTTATGTTAACTTGTGATGTACACATGGAATTAAAAGTTTGCATAGCTAGCGTTCATCTCAATAAACAAGTATTTTTTTTTTTCAGAGTTTAAATTATTCCCAGCAATCAGGGGTTTGTGGTCAGTCTCACCTATGAATGCCTTTCCATGGAGGTAGTACCTGACCCTGGACATTCCCCATATCTTTGCCAAACATTCTCTCTCAATTACAGTGTCTTTGTTCTGCCGGTAATAATCTTCTACTGGCAGAATAAACATGGGTTGGAGTGTCATCATGGTACTACAGTAACCTGAGCTTGAAACATCACTTCTCAGACAGAAAACTCGATTTATATCTGGGAGTTTATAAGAGGTTTCAAGAAATGTTATTAATCTTTTTGAATTTCACTAAAACTTTTTCCCAAAGTTCAAAATGCTCATTTAACTGACTTCAGTTGTTAACTAATAAGTAAGTTCTTCAAGTTTCAAGTACAGAAATTTTTTTTAGTAAAATTTGATTAATCCCCAAAAGCTCCTCTTAAGTTTCTTTAGAATGAATTTTCAGAATTTTGCAGCCATGGGCTTTTCAACAAACTACAATGTTTTTATGTAGATCTCAAAAATTTTTCAAACCTATTACAACAGGGATAATTTGCAGTGGTAAAGAGAACCTTCACAGTCATTCTAGACCAGGAGAGCTACTAGAGAGCAGCTGTTTATTCTTTTAAATGTAAGCTTGAATTAATCTTAATTTTGTGCATCTGTCGTGGACTTCGATAGACGTATAAATTTAGAGGAAAGTTGGTAAAAATTATATTGCGTAAACTTAAAATGGTAAGACGTTCCATTTAAACGATCGGTTTTATTTGTAAATAAAATGTTTTAAAAGATTAAAACAAATTTGAAAATAACAAAACTGAGGTCATTAACATATAATATTTTATGTAAGCATTCACAAATGAAAAAATAAAGTTGCTGCAAACTGCATGGGATCCGTGGCAAGGAAACTTTGAAACTATTATATTGAAGATATTGTGAAATATTACCTAAATATATGAGAAAATAATCATGCCACATAATAATGTAAATCTTAATACTACTGACTGCGAAAAGAATTTAGGAGTTCTGGTTAACAGTAATCTAAAACCAAGACAACAGTGCATTAGTGTTCGCAATAAAGCTAACAGAATTCTTGGCTTCATATCTAAAGTATAAATAATAGAAGTCCTCAGGTTGTTCTTCAACTCTATATATCCTTGGTTAGGCCTCATTTACACTATGCTGCACAGTTTTGGTCACCGTATTACAGAATGGATATAAATGCTCTGGAAAACGTACAGAGGAGGATGACAAAGTTGATCCCATGTATCAGAAATCTTCCGTATGAGGACAGACTGATGGCCCTGAAACTGCACTCTCTCGAAAGACGTAGAATTAGGGGGGATATAATCGAGGTGTATAAATGGAAAACAGGAATAAATAAAGGGGATGTAAATAGCGTGCTGAAAATTTCCGGCCAAGACAGGACTCGCAGCAATGGTTTCAAGTTGGAAAAATTCAGATTCAGGAAAGATATAGGAAATCACGAGTACAGTTATAGAGGCTAAAACGTTGTGCAGCTTTAAAAATAGGTTAGATAAATACATGAGTGGGTGTGAGTTGGACCTGACTAGCTTGTGCTACTAGGTCTGATGCCGTGCTCCTTAAGTGGAAGTGACCTGACTAGGTGGGTTATTGGGCTAATCCCGTGGGGAAAGACATGGACCTGCTTCGCATGGGTCAGTAGGCCTGCTGCAGTGTTCCTTCTTTATGTTCTTATATGCATATCATATAAGCAAAATAACATTCCAAGATTTTACATTGTTTTTATTAGCTTTCCCATACTGGACGGAAGCCTACAAATCTTAATACTTGTTGCAACATGAAGTCCGATAAAAAAAAAAATCTAACAAGATCTGTAATTCAGGAGTCAAGGAATTCGACATGAAGCGCCCATAACAGAGCAGGACAATATAAAAGTTACAAAAGGAAAATATTATAATTTTTAGGTAATTTGCTTTAAAAAGTGTTTGTATTATTAGAAGGGTAAATCTAAGTTTTTATGAAATATTACCCAAAATATAAACAATTATGTAAGAAAATAAAGGAAACGCCTGATTTTTTGTTCTTTTGGTTTGACTTAATACTAGAAGAACATTATTTAGTCAGGTGTTATAAACGAACTTACTATTGATACTCAAATTCCTTAGTACGATATCCCAGCCTTATTTTAAATCAAATTGTCATATTAGCACCTCTACCACTCAGTAACTATTCGATCCTTCTTTTAACTAAGATACACCAGCACTACTAACTGTAACACGGGTGGTATGTTTTTTTCACACCAGCACTGATCAGAAGAGGCATTCTCGTGTTAACTAATTGGAACTTGGAAGAAGAAAAATTTCAGATAGCTAAAGGTAACACTTTCAGAGACAACTAATTAAATTTAAATAGCTTATTAATAATTTATACTGAGGAAACTTAACTGAGAGAGAGACAGAAAGAAAAGGAGAAAAAAAAAGAGAGAGTGAGTCTGAACCGTTCTGCCTTTTGCGGAGGCGGCGACTCGACCAACCTTGACAACTCCGATTCAGGCAGTGTGATACACTCACTGTGTACCATAACCCCAGACTCCCGTGCGTCCCCCCTACCACACACACACACACACACACACACACACACACACACACACACACACACACACACACACACACACACACACACTTCCTTGTCACTTCATATAGCAAACTATAAGGAAAGCAATGGAATTCGAGCCCTCGCAGAGAGATCCAGCTGCTGCATTAAGTCACCATCATGTTTACACTCTGGTTAATTGGCTTTGATACTTTCTCGAGTATATGGTGGTGAGTCGCGGGAGCGTTGACTCCCGAAAACATCTTTCAGGTATCCTTCAGTGTTTATGCTTGCAAGAAGCTGGGATAATCGCGTACCATAGGTAAAAGATGACGAAAGGAGTTACATTAAAACAGTGGGTGTGTATGAAACAGGACCATGAAGGGATACATTAAACAGTGGGTGTGTACCAAACAGTACCATGAGCAGTTACATTAAGCAGTGGGTGTGTACTAAACAGGACCATGAAGGGTTCCAGTAAGCAGTGGGTGTGTACTAAACACGACCATGAAGAGTTACATTAAGCAGTGGGTGAGTACTAAACAGGACCACGAAGAATTACATTAAGCAGTGGGTGTGTACTAAACAGGACCATGAAGATTTACATTAAGCAGTGGGTGTGTACTAAACACGACCATGAAGAGTTCCAGTAAGCAGTGGGTGTGTACTAAACACGAACCATGAAGGGTTCCAGTAAGCCGTGGGTGTGTACTAAGCAGGACGACGGGGAGAGTGCCATTAAGCAGTGGGTGTGTACTAAGCAGGTGCTACTGTGTACTGTAATGTAACCACTAGCTTGGGCTATTAGGACACATGTCTCATAAGTAACAATTAAGAGTTTTGAGGTGTGCCGGTAGCCACGGACTTGTAGATCATGACTGCTCTTCACTACCTCCTTATTTATCATTATCAACTTTTTGCTGGTCTTCGTCAATACCTTGTTACCCACGGCTTACATCTCCTCGCCCACTACCACACATTCTGGACCAGGTTTTAAAATACAATCACAGGCAAAGTATGTTTATATACGATACCACTCACTAGTGGTCCTCTTGTTGCTGCTTTTTTGTCTTACCTTGCTGATGCACTGTTGTCTTACCTTGTTGATGCTTTGTTGTCTTACCTTGTTGATGCACTGTTGTCTTACTTTGTTGATGCACTGTTGTCTTACCTTGTTGATGCACTGTTGTCTTACCTTGTTGATGCATTGTCGTCTTACCTTGTTGATGCATTGTTGTCTTACCTTGTTGATGCACTGTTGTCTTACCTTGTTGATGCTTTGTTGTCTTACCTTGTTGATGCACTGTTGTCTTACTTTGTTGATGCACTGTTGTCTTACCTTGTTGATGCACTGTTGTCTTACCTTGTTGATGCATTGTTGTCTTACCTTGTTGATGCAGTGTTGCCTTACCTTGTTGCTTTGTTTCTTCCTCGTTGCCTTACCTTGTTGCTGCCATGTTGCTCCCTCGTTGCCTTACCTTGATGCTGCCTTGTTGCTCCCTCGCTGCCTTACAATGTTGCTGCGTTGTTGCTCCCCCGTTGCCTTTGTTGATGCCTTGTTGCCTTACCTTCATTTCATGCAAATAGACAAAATAATTAGTTATTTTATCCTTGGCAAGAGCGTAAATCAAAACAGCAAACAAAAAAAAAATACTAAATCTAGATTGAAAATGATAACTTGGATACAGACACTAGAGAATTCCACCTCTAAAAATCACTATAATCAAGGATAAACACTAAACGCCTTGGCAGTTGAAGGCAATCACGTTTGATCCAAGGAATGGAAGCGTATTTCAAATACTTTAGATCAGGAGTCTTTCAGCATCAATGGAATGGAACATATGGATCCCAATGGAAATAGGTCACTTTGACTTTCTTCTGGGGTTATCCTAGGTAATTTGCACAATGTATGATTGTACCTATGTGTACCTGTGCCTAAATAAACTTACTAAGGCATCCCGCCCCTGAAAAAGACTAAGTGGAACCCTCTTATTTAGCCACGATAACTGACCCTTGTGACACTGATTTAATGTAAAGTTAGATTCACTAGGATTTTAATTCCATCCATTTAGCTCATGTATGAACTAGTATCTATTTGGAGAAACAGCGCAGGAATTCGGTGGGTAAGGTGCGCGCATATGTGCTCTCTGCTGCCTCTCACGCGCATGTTACCAATGACAGTAATATTTAGGATGACCTCAAGTGGCCGAGGAATGTTTGTTAACTGGTGGTGAGGAGGACAGCGTACTGGGGAGGGGGAGGGGAGGAATATGTACTTGGGAGGGAGGGAGGGATGGAGGGAGGGAGGGATGGAGGGAGGGAGGGGAGGGAGGCAGGGAAGGACAGTGTTCTAGTGAGCGGGAGGAGGACAGTGTTATGGGAAGGGAGAGGAGAGTGTACTGGAGAAAGGGGAAGACAGTGTACTAGCACAAGTCAAGGGGGGGGTGAGCTGGAGAAGGGAAGAAAGAATAGAAAAAAAATTGGAGTAAAACTCAATGAGGAACAGAAAGAAAAAGAACAAGAAAAGAGGAAAGGAGAAGAGGGAGAAGAAAGGAGAGAGGAGTGAAATAGAATAGGAGAGACGAGTAGAAAAGAGTAGGAGAGACGAGTAGAAAGAGAGAGGAAAACAAGAGAGGAAATGGAGGAGTAGGAGGAAGGCGTAGGAAGGAAGGTGGAAGGAATGAGGATGAGAAGAATGGAGGGAGCAAGAGAGGATGCATACAAAGAATATGAAAGACAATGTATTAAGCAGAGTTCAACAGCACAAACTAACCCATAACAAGACAATACAGCAGAACAATAAATACTATATATTTCGCCTTCACACTGTGGCCCTCTTCAGCACACTGAAGTCTGCTGAAGAGTACCAAATCCTGAGATCTTAAAAATACTTAAATTAATATCTCAAAACCTCAGGCAATGGAGATTTTCCAGCTTGTTATGAGTGCTGAACCCGTTAGGGGTTATACAAGGTAATCAGGCTTGACCCAAGAAAATGGTAAGGTCTATTTCCTTGGATCAAGAACCTGTCAAGACTCCCCTCCCTCACTCTTCCCTCCATCGAAAGGTTCTCATGTTAAGTTCATTATATATAAATTGTATTACTTTGTCAAGTATTTTCTAGGTTATAAAATATGTAAACACGAATACCTAACGAAAAAGAAAATAGCTAATGATCTCACGTGTGATAATTACCATGTATATAAACTGAAATAAGATATTACCTTGAAAATGTCGTTTACGTAGACAGGAAATTACGAAGATAAAGTTGTATGTGACACACGGTGCTATATGTCACTCTCTAATATATCTACTAGTTCACCACTTGTAGATTGTTATTCAGAGGTATGATGATTAAGACACATGTGCAACAGTTAGGTATCTTTATTGTTGAAACTGTTCACCTACGCATTAGGCTTCTTCAGTCAAATACGGAGGCAGCAGGTGTAGTACTGAAGATGATGTAATCAGTACATCATCCTTGGAGAAATAGTATTTGAGGTGGTCAGTCCCTCAGCCTGTAGAAGAGTTCACCTCCAAGTTCTGGAATGATATCGTTCCAGACCATGAAGTTGAATTCTTCGCCAGGCTGAGGGACTGATCACCTCAAATGCTATTTCTCCAAAGTTGACAGACTGGTTGGTTACATGTGTCTTGATCATCAACTTGTCGTTATTTTATACCATTTTTCAACATAGCATTTTCAGCATGTAGAGGTATATTTGAGTTTTTAATATGTCCCTTAGTTCAACACTTGTAGCAAGATGTGTTCAAGTTCAGTTTAATTACATTAGTGTACAGCCAGTATGACTGTTTGCCTACTAATGCTTCAATTGATGCTCAAATTTAAATTTTTTATTTAATTCCTCAGAAAACATCGAACGATGATATAATTAAGTCGATTCAACGAAATGTTGCTGATGAGTTATTGAAGTGAACGATCGTTAGTCGAATATACTGCCTGACCCCCCAACCACCATCCCTCCCTCCCTCCCTCTCTCTCTCTCATACACACGTCACGGAAGATTTCAAACACAAAGCAATAGACCGACGAGACCCATAACAGGAACCAGAAACGTGAAGGACTAGGATTAAAGATGATGGAAGTGATGGTAAACCTCACGTGTCAACACGTCAAGAACACAACAAGTATGTTGCAAGCACTTCCCAAGAACTTCATTACCAGTAATCCCTTCTGTTCTATTCGCCACCTCCCTAGATAAGAACGATATGAACTATGTTAAGTTAGGCATAAGAATTAACTGGGCATCTACACTGCAAACTGAATTGTTTGCCATCCTAATGACAATAAAGTTAACTTATGACACAGAACGTGACTCTGAATATTACTGAATCTATGTCATCACATAATGACTGACATGCTCATTGCAGAAGCCAGATATACATACTCAAAAATCCGGGGGAAAATTAATGTACAATTGTTATGGATTCCATCACACATTGGACTGCTGCTTCATAAAAAAAGTACTCTCAAGGAAACTGTGGAATATAACTTTGGTGTGGGTATGTGTGTGTATAGCATTAGGAATATTAGAGGATAGGTAAATACTGAAACTGAATGTTAGAAGCCTGAGTAGATCTATCACTCACTATGATGACATGAACGTACGTAAGTACGTTTATGGAGCAACTTGCAAAGTGAACAGACTGATGTTGGTTACAAGTAATTCTAAAAGTGTGGCAGAGACACACATGATGAAATCAAATGGAGAGTATGTGGTCAGCCCTCTGGTCACTTTTTTGAACACAATGTGCTTAACTGTTGGCCCATTTATTATGGGCCTGTTGGCCCATAATAAATGGGCCAACAGGCCTGCTGCAGTATTCCTCTTTTTATGTTCTTATGTATAATAACCTATGTAATATGTCAAGAAATCTTAATGAAAAAAAAATGTTACCAGGCATATTCAACAAATTTCCTAAATTTGTTTGCAATAAATAAGTCAACAGTAGATATAAATCGTTATGTACTCCTAGGCCTAGTTCCTAGGCCTTCTGATATCCATATGCTCTTACACTATCGTCCATAGGGTGGATATGGGGTGCACAATAAACTAATCACTTTAACGGCTAGTTTAAGTAAGTTTTCCCACTCCCTCAGCCCAGCCCTGGGCCAGGCCTTCCTACTGATTACCTGGTTGATCAGGCACTTAGAGTCGAGAATTTATCTAAATCTTCCTTAAGAAATGTACAATCATTTTGATTTCTTATTCTGTGTAATATTTTTGCATCATCTACAAACGTTCAAATAATTCTACTGTATATATTTAATCACAAATTATTACGGAATCTACTTTTTCCTCCTTGATTGGTATTGTGTTTAGCTGTGGATTATAGCACAACTCGATACTGCAGGTCTGTAACACAAGTACAAGAGTTCATGAAATGAAGACTATCTTTGTTGTATATCAAGTTCAGTTTTATGTCGTTCTGCAGGTGGTAATGTCATCAGTAAGATTCAGACTCATGTTGCATACTTTGTCTAATTTATCGTTCGCATTCTCAGGGTGTTGCATGAATCATGTGGTGTCATTAAACTGTTAACTATGTTCTGGCATCTAATCTGCGTCCTGGCCTCGTAGTGGATTCTAAGTTAAGTATACATAAAGCAATTGTTTCATTACCTGAACTTTTTCCAGTGAATGTAGTGATACAGGTTATGTCCAGGAGGAACTAGAGAAAATGTTAAAAATTTCTTGGCTAAGTAATTAAAAAAAAAATTAGATGCACAGTCTAAATTTAGATTTATAAAATCATCAATAATTTTGTATGAACACGTATTGGAACAGGGAAAGCTGACGCCTGAAAACACAAAAATTAAATCTTAGGTTTAAAAATTACCCTATGATAAAAAAAAACTCCAAGAGTTTTGGGAGATGGATTTTATATACAATTCTGTCTTGATTATTCTTATTTAACATCCCCATTGCCTTTTTTTTTTACCTGTCACAAAGTCAATGTTTATCTGGTCAGCTTGTCAGGAAATATTTACAATAATAAAGAGGCTGTTGCATGCAGCTTCCATTCTCATGTCACCAGATTATACAAAGTAGTTTACATTGCAGGTTGATGTCAGTGACGGTGAAGTTAGCACAGCATTATTACAGGGTTCAAGAGATGGTGCCCTTCACCCAGTGTTTTTCCTCTCAGCAAAACTTAAGCACTAGCAATCATATTTTACAACTGAAAAGGAAACACTGTTCTAATATTATCGCTGAAGCAGTTTAGAGTCTGCCTATAATCATCTTCACACATAAAAGACCACAACCTACTGTCTTCTTCAACAGTATGCGGAACAAGAATGTCTACCTAATGTTTCGGGAGTTGTCTCTCAAGCCAAACAATGTAGCAATATTTCATATTTTGGTGAAGGGCAAAACATAGCCAATGCTCTCTCCTAAAGTCAACTTGAAGAATTGAGACACTTATGCAACATCTGGGAATCTTTACTGAAGATCCCATAAGATCTTTGTACCAAGATCCCATGGGATCTTGGTACAAAGACTTCAACACTTGTCCAACCTTTGGACGACGACCTACTTACACTAGTGGCAGGTCCCACTGTGATCCCGTCTCCTGCTTCGACTCGCCGGACTGCAGTATATAAGCCACCTTTCTGGCCCTATGCTGTACTTCCTACAAGAGTGATGGCCTGAACACATCGATTCCAGGCTGAGGGACTGATTACCTCAAACTCCTCCTCTCCTTACCTATTTCTACTTTGTATTGGACTGATGAAGCTACTGTGTGGCGAAACGTTTCTTCAATAAAGATTCCCAGATGTTGCATAAGTGTCTCAATTCTTCAACTTGTCGGTTTTCAAAACCATTCATCACATAAAGTCAACTTAGCTAGCTATGAGATTTATTTCTGGGTCAATCTGCTACCATCATCAATGTCAGCGACCTTTTCTAGACCTACTGTCCATTCCCCCAGTACTGTCAGTTGGGATGGACTAACAGTGCTGGTAGTTTCCTGAGCTTGGTGGAGGTAATGGTGGCGGCTACAGTGAAGGCGTTGGTGGTGCAAGTGGCGGTGATGAAAGCACCACCACAACATTGCACTGATGAACCCTCTACATCCATCACATCAAAGACAACCACCAATTTATCCAGCGTTATTACTTACAATATAAAAACGCTTAATCTATGCCTCAGGCGGGGTTTTAGGCACTCCCAGCCTAAACGATAAAAAAAGTCCCTCTCTGGCCGGTGATGATGTGATCTTAATGGAAACACACAGATCAAAAGCTGTCCACTAGGTAGACTGTACTAACAACTATGTAGATGATTGAGGTTGATCAAACCGGGGAACCACAAGCAAGAATATGGAAGTTGATGTTGACATTGCTTGAATTGATATCACAAGTGTTATCCTTCTTTAATTAATTCATTAAAGACCTAAAGTTTCAAACGGAACTGGAATTTGAGTGAATATCCAAAATGGTTCACCTGGTCATGTTGATTCAAGTGTGCGTGTATGCAAAAACTACAGGAGAGTATTCATTAAGCTCAATAAAGATTTACAAACATACAGGTGTTTATAGGAGATATCGTAAAAGATATCGTAAACTGCTAATCAATTCGCCTTAAAGATACGCACACTCAAAATTAAGAGGCTATTTTGTTTCCAGTTTTTCTTGTCGGCTCTCAGTATGCAAATCTGAGTTAAACCCTCCTCTCTCTCACAAAACCCCCCCTTCCCCTCCTCCCCTTCCCTTCCCACACATCTCTCCTCCCCTCCCTTCCCACCCATTCCCCATTCCCCTCACAATTTTATATACTTTTATTACTTTTAAAAAATTAAGTCAAAATAAGATGACTTTTCAACATATAATTTCGTTGTGGGATCGCTTAGATCAAGACCAAGACGCTGTATGACCCTTACGAGTTTAGCGCCTCCCCGCGTTTATAATAATCAGGAGACAAGAGTCCCTCAATTTTTCTAAAATGAAAATTCTATCAATTGATGTACATGTTGCAGAGGAATTCACTTGGATAATACAGTGTATATGTTGCACAGGAGAACACTGGAATAACCTATGCTGCGCAGGAACACACTGGGATCACATAAGCTACACAGGAACATATTGGGATCACATATGCTACACAGGAACACACTGGGATCACATAAGCTAAACATGAACACACTGGGATCATATATGCTACACAGGAATCACATATGGTGCAGAACACACATACAAAAGTGAATCAGACTGAATTACTAACCACAGTCACGGGAAGGCGCTAAACCCACAGAGGGTCATACAGCGTTGGCGAATAGGAGGTAATAAGGCCTAATTCGAGGAAGGGTATAGCATCTCCAACTCCTCGGATCAAACGCCCTTCAATGGCGTCAATGCACCCCCTCCCCTTTGAAGGAATAAGGTCACCTAAAAGCAAATCGGTGGCAAGTACCCAACCTGTTGCCCTATGCCACATATAATACACTAATTAAAATATTTACCTGTTTTATTAATACATTCGTAATAAAAGTGGTCAGGCCCCGGCGATCTGATGGTATAATTAGGGGCAATCCTGGGGTAATTTATTACCTCGTAAATTGTGTTCCCAGGACTCGAGTAGTGCTCCAGCGGCCAGTAGGGTGCAAACCTCTAGGTCCTACCCACCTATCCTGCCTACTGAGAGGTTCCTGCCCGCCTATCCTGCTTACTGAGAGTTTCCTGCCCAACCATCCTGCTTACTGAGAGGTTACTCGCCACCTATCCAGCTTACTAAGAGGGTCCCGCCCACCTATCCTGCTTACTGAGAGATTCCTGTACACCTATCCTGCTTACTGAGAGGCTCCTGCCCACCTATCTTGCCTACTGAGAGGTTCCTGTCCACCTATCCTGCTCATGTAGAAGTTACCGAAATTGGTTGTTGACATTCAGGCTTTTAAACCATACCACGGGCGGGGATAGAACCCGCGATCAGAGAGTCTCAAAACTCCAGACCGTCGCGACGGTCTGGAGTTTTATAAATAAAATGAAAATAACATGCTTTATAGTATTATTATAATATTTAGCTTTTTGAGTAAATAGGGCATACTTGTTCTACACTTTGTATTTGCAGCATCAGAGTTTTGACTGGCTCTCTCCCCGCCACTTCGCTTGTACGGCAGTTTGAAAATTTGGATGCACGCCGAGTGGTATGTCAAGGCAACAATTCTTGCCTTTTAACTTCGGTTGAAGCACGACCTCGTCTGTCCACTACTTACCCTCTGTTTTGCGATGTAGACTCAGTTTTGGTAATTTTCTTGTTGGTGAGCTGAGACATAACTTGTTCTTTGTGGAACTATGTTCCCAGAGAGTTATTTAGAATTAGTGATTCCTCTGTGAACTATGTTCACAGAGATTTATTTAGAATTAGTGATTTGGGGCATATTATGGTTGTTAGTCGTGAGATAGTCGATATGATTCAGGGCCAGAGTCTAACTCTAGATCTAAGCCTTTGATTGGTATCTGCGCACAAACGTAGTCGGATTTGGAAGTCGCTAAACTCAGATTCCGTAATCTGGGAGTTTTGTGATTTGTGTTTAGAGGACAAGCTGTTGTCCCCAGTTAAGTAGATTTGTTTTTGTTTCCCTCTTTACCTACTGCTATATTGTTTCAGATGCTCCGTACTGCTCTTTACTATTCGGCGACCTGGTCGTTTCACTGTTAGTTAGCTGAGCTTTATCCACTCTGATGTTAAATTAGTTTTGGGCTTGTGCACTTTTGTCAGTCTTAGTCTATGTCGAGTCCATTGCCTTATATTACAGTATGAATGCTGTACTTTTAAGTACTCTTTTACAGTAATGTGCCTGTTGGTACAGTTAATAGTTAATGTATTTACAGACTAGCGATCTATTTAACTTCACAAATCTCAGTGTATTCACTGAGATTTGTGCAGTTTACCTGACAAAGAAATATTCAATTTCTTTGATTGTAAATATTTACCCTAAACACCTACATTAATATAGTTCCTAAACCTTTTGTAGCAAGTTTCCATTTTCCTTGCGTTAACCCTAAATACTTTACCTTACTAATGTAGCAAAGTTCTGCCTTACTGAATGATATTAACTTGTACTTCTTACAAGCCAGAAACAGATTAGATGCTAGAAGGGTATCAATAGGCTGACCTAGTATTTTCTGCTAGGATAATTATCTTAAAAAATAATCCGCATTGTAACAATTAGTTACTATTAATTATCCCCTGTGTATATTAATATTTTTTTCCCATTTATTTTTATTTTTACTTTACGAGTAACAGTCTTGGTATGAGGATGTGTAAAGCAAGAACTATGTTAGGATGAACCATGTCCTGGGTGTAACCTTTATTACACACTTTCGTTCAGGACTGGAAATAAGAGTATTGGAAAATATGAGAAAGATAACGACAGGCCACTGAAAATAACATTTACAAAAGTTAAGCTAAAGAAAGAATTGATCAGGAAAGCTGAAGATAAAAAATGGAAGGCTATGAGAACATATCAATTATACGAAATCTTTTGAAAAACGAGGTTAAATGAGAATTGAACGCAATAAGAAAAGTTTTTTGTACAAACAAAAATAACAAGGTAATATCAACCGGCCAAATGGTTTCTCATAGAAACAAAGAAACAATCACAGGATAGTTAGTAACCAGACTAAAATAAATCTTCAAAGACTTCAAGATATAGTAGCAGCTTATGATCAGTTTCCAGGATAAAGGATTTACAGTGTAGACAATGTTTACTTAAACTTCTTCATTCCCCGGAGCAATGATTAACAAACTGCTCTCTGGACCAAGGAATACTGTTGCGATATTGAAGAACCTCACCCAATTCAATATTTGAAGCGTCGGTCCTGAGGTAAAAAGTTTTATTAAAGTCTGGCAGTTTTAACATAGAGAAACTGGAAAATAAGATCTTAATTTTCTTAAAGTTAGTTAAGGCCTCATTAGAGCCTATAAGAGGTTCTTTGACCGACTTTTTTAAATACTCTGATAGAAAACGAGTGAACTCAGACAAGTTAAGGATAAACTTCCTATAGAAGTTTACCATAGCGAGAAAACTTTTCATCAGCTTCTTAGAGGTAGGAAATTTATATTATAAAACTGCCTTACTCTTTTTTTGATAACAATGATATTTTCAAAAATAAATCTTGGATAAGTTACCTTGAAAAAAAATGCTAGGAAACAAGCGTACAAGCCCGTACGTGTCATACAACGCTTGAGGAATGGGATGGATGGGAGGTAATCAGGTTTGATCCAAGAGTTCTTCAGCAGCATCAAGGTACTTCTCTGTTGAAGGTTCACGACAGGTGGTAATCTACCAGCCGTGCAGGCCACTACTCTCCTCTGGACATTATATCCAGGTCAAGAAAATTATATATAAATGTGAAAGTAACCGACATTAGCGTCAGTCATAGCCTGAGTGAGTCACTAATTACGGTTCTTGTACTGGAGTGTGGTCCATTAAGCTATCCGTGTTGGCCAGATACACCAGCCTCTCGCTACCATAACCACTTGCTTACTGTTTCTATCAACCTTATATTTAACCATGATTGCTGTGAAATTTTCTTTGGGGTAAAGAGAAGGGGTAGAGTGGGTTTCAATTGTTTGTTTAGGTAAATGTGGAATACGGTGTTCTGCAGAGGAAGAGTGTGAAGGAGCTCCGCTGGTGACTAATGATGCCGTAGACGTAACATCTAGCAAAGAACACAGTGTCTTGAAAGATGGAGAGGATGGGAAGGGAAACGGGGAGGGAAGGAGTAGGTGGAAGTAGAGAAGGGAGAAAGAAGGGAAGGAGGGGTAGAGGAGAAAAGAGGAGAAAGATGGGAGGGAGAGCGGCAAAGCAGGGAGGAGAGGAAAAGGAGGGAGGGAGGGAGAAGAAAGAAGAGAGGGAGGAGGTGGTGGAAAGGGTGAAGTATACACACAAAATTCCATCTTGGCCCGAGTTTGACGTCGCCCGATTTTTCCTTCATAACCTTAGTCAGTTATGTCAATCACCATCACCCCTCCCTACCGCACCCACCCACACCCACCCAATAAACCAACCACACACCCCCCCACACACAGGATTCATACAAAGCTTGTAGAAGAGGTACGATAAAGCTCATGGAGCAGGAAGTGGATTTAGTAGCGACCAGCAAGAGGAGGGACCAGTAGCTGTGAATCAACCCCTGCAACCACAAATAGGTGAGTACACACACACACACACACACACATACACACACACACACACACACACACACACACACACACACACACACACACACACACACACACACACACACACACACACAGTGGGCGCCTGTGACGAGCAAGGTTCCACAAGGGTCAGTCCTAGAGCCGGTGCTCTTTCTGGTGCATGTGAACGACATGACGGAAGGAATAGATTCAGAGGTGTCCCTGCTTGCAGACGACGTGAAGCTAATAAGGAGAATTCAAACGGATGAGGATCAGACAGGACTACAAAGGGATTTGAACAGGCTGCAAGTCTGGTCCAAAAACTGGCTCCTTTATAATAATAAATAATAAATAATAATAATAATAATAATAATAATAATAATAATAATAATAACTGGCTCCTGGAGTTAACCCCACCAAATGCAATGTCATGAAGATTGGGGATGGGAAAAGAAGACCGCAGACGGAGTACAGGCTAGGGGGCCAAAGGCTGCAAACCTCACTCAAGGAAAAGGATCTTGGGGTGAGTATCATACCGAGCACATCTTCTGAGGGGCACATGAACCAAATAACTGCTGCAGCATATGGTCGCCTGGCAAACCTACGAATAGGGTTTCGACACCTGAGTAGGAAGTCACTGTATACCGTGTATGTCAGACCCACATTGGAATATGCAGCACGAGTATGGAACCCACACCTGGTCAAGAACGTCAAGAAATTAGCAGTGAGTGATCTGGCAGAAGGAATAGTCACTTGTCAACCCCTCGGCTATGTTGGATCGTCTGACCACAAGGCTGTTTTTACGACACTTAAGATCCCAACAGAACGAGGTGAGGAGTCCACACGCACAACCTGGCTATGGGAAAGAGGTAATTGGCCAGCCCTTCGCTCTGAGCTCGCCACCACCGACTGGAATGCTCTTCTCCAAGGGGATGTTGACAACCAAGTGAAAGCCTTCACTGGACACATCCTTAATCTACAACAAGAACACATTCCTCACCGGCAATATGTGACGAAGCCTACGGATCAGCCTTGGTTTGGCTTTCGTTGTAGAGAGGCTGCTACTGCTAAGTACAAAGCATGGCGAAGGTATAAGAGACATCCTACTATCTATAACAGGAACTTGCACAGGCAAGCCTGTAGACATATGGGTGACGTTCAAAAGTGGGCCATTGCTAAATGGGAGGTGGACACTAAAAGAAAGCTAGCATCAGGTAGGGTAGGCTCCAAAACCTGGTGGTCCATGGTCAAGGACAGACAAGGTTATCTGCCTGATGAACTCATTCCACCTCTAAATCGACAGGATGGGACCACCTCTACTAGTAGTCAAGAGAAGGCGGACCTCTGCTGAACACTTCGCTACCAAAATGCAAGTTCCTGATCCAGCAAGGGACCCTCCTTGACTAGCTGCAAGAACTGTGTCAAAACTGTCAGTGGTGACAATAAGGCAGGAGGAGGTGCATTTCCTTCTTAAATCGCTTGACCAAGAAAAGGCTGTGGGCTCAGACAAGTTGAGCCCAAGATTGCTGAGAAGATGTGCAGACCAGCTAGCAGCACCTCTAACTCGCATCTTTCAGCACTGCCTAGTACAGTGTAAATGGCCCTCTCTATGGAAAGAGGCAAATGTAGTCCCTGTTCACAAAAAGAAGAGCAGAGCAGAAATCAGCAACTACAGACCAGTGTCACTCCTGTCAATCACTGGTAAGATCCTTGAGACAATAATCTCAAGACAAATGACAGAGTTTTTTGACTATCACTCACTACTTTGTGATCTTCAATATGGCTTCAGGAAAGGTTAATCTGCTGCTGATCTGTTGTTAAACCTCTCCACTAAGTGGCACCAGTCACTGGATGAATCCAAAGTCAGCTGTGTGGTAGCACTGGACATTGCTGGCGCTTTCGACCGGGTGTGGCACCAGGACCTCTTAGCAAAACTTCAAGCACTGGGAACTGCAGGCTCTACGTTATGTCTCCTCAGTGATTATCTTCATGGTAGATCTCTAAGTGTAGTTTTCAATGGAACGGAATCAGCAAGACATCCTATGGGATTGTTGCTGGGACCATTGTTATGGAATGTCTACTTCAACGACCTTCTTCATCTCATCCCAGAATCACATGCATATGCAGACGACTGCACACTGACATTCACTTATCCAAGAGAAGAAATGCCAGCTGCTCTAAGCTACATCAATCACCAGCTGAGAGCTATATCAGCTTGGGGAAATAGATGGCAAGTAACAATTGCACCTGAGAAAACGCAAATGATGATCGTCTCTAGGCACCATGATGGTAATGCTGGTGCAGTAGTAAGGATGAATGGGAGGGTGTTGGCACATGGAGAAGAAGTTGATATCCTTGGGGTGAAATCTGACTCCAAACTAACCATGAAGAACCATGTTGTAAATCTTGCAAACAAGGCAGCCAGGAAGCTTACAGCACTTCGCCGTATCTTGCATCTACTTGACAGTAGGGGTTGCAAGATTCTGTACGAGGCACAAGTACGCTCGCACCTTGCGTATGTTCCACTTTCTTGGTTTGCCTGCCCCCCCCCCCTCTCATCTGCGACTGCTTGACAGAGTAGAGAACAGAGCAAGACGTCTCATCTCTCGCCTGGACCCATCCTGGATAGATCTGTCATTTCAGCAGAGCCTTCAACATAGGAGGGATGTGGGTGGCCTTACTGTTATGTACAAGGCCAATATTGTCAAAGTACCACACTTGGATCCACTTCGAGGACAGCGTGAAACAAGCTTTTATGCCACAAGACGTGCAGAAAGCAGCAACTTCACTCTGGCTGTACCCTTCTCCAGAACTTCACTCCATCTGAGATCCTATATACCCAGGATGACTCGAGTATGGAACACATTCGTACAGCATAATGATGTCAACGAGATAAAGTCAGTTGATCAAATGAAAATGCTGGTCCACAGATGGCTCTAACTTCATCCTGTTCCCTACTTGTATGTCTCATAACAATAAAAATGCTTTCAAATGAGCTGATGTAGGTAACAGCTCTTAGCTTGCCAATAAAGTTAGGAATCCTTAACCTGTAAATAGCTTGTCAATAAAGCTAGGGATCCTTAACCTTGTCAAACACTGTGTAAAAAAAAAAGTGAAAAGGTTTGCAACAAGACTTATCCCACAGCTAAGAAGTATGTCCTACGAGGAGAGGTTAAGGAAAATCAACCTGACGACATTGGAGGACAGAAGGGATAATTAAGACATGATAACGACATATAAAATACCGAGAGGAATAGACAAAGTGGATAAGGACAGAATGTTTCAGAGATGCGACACAACAACAAGGGGTCACAACTGGAAGCTGAAAACTCAGATGAGTCACAGGGATGTTAGGAAGCATTTCTTCAGACACAAGAGTCATCAGGAAGTGGAACAATCTGGAGTGATGTAGTGGATACAGGATCCATACACAGCTTTAAGAAGAGGCACGATAAAGCTCATAGAGCAGGGAGAGAACGGACCTAGTAGTGACCTGCGAAGAGGCGAGGCCAGGAGCTGTGAATCGACCCTGTAACCACAAATAGGTGAGTACACACGGAATAAAGGTAATATTAATCCCATCACTGTAGAGTGCATATCGACATGACACATAATCAAACAGAGGTCTTACCAGCATGGTACAGCGACAATGGGGTGATGAGTGAAGTGATAACAGGTTGTAACTATGTGGTGATGTAGCAAAAGACTAACGAAGACCTGGGTAAAAAACAAACTTTAATACTGATAACGATTCACTCAATGTAGAGCGTCATTAAATTTATATACAGGTGGAATGTGATACGTGAGCAGATAAGTTGCCTGCTGAGATAAGGTCGGTCAGAGATTAGGTGAGCTGCAAGCAAGGTGGACAGAGGTGTACTTATGGAGCTGTGCAGGTCAAGATATGGAGCCCTACAGGCTCCGTATCTTTACCAGTTAGAGCTCTGTAGGCCTAATGGCTAGACCTATGTAGACTTACCAGCTAAAGCAGTGCTAGCCTACTGGCTAGACCTATGTAGACGTACCAGCTAGACTCGGCAGGCAACGGGCAAGATCTGTGTAGACCTAACAGCTAGTGCAGAATGTTCGTCAGCTAATTTTATGGAATATTGACTAGTTGATTTGTTTTCAGTAAGACTGACTCACGAAATCGTAATGACACGATTGCGCTAGAGTTCGTCACGGCCACGCTAGCTGGAGATTCGTCTGTAAAAACTTGCATTTGTGGTCAGTGGTGCCTATGCTAACCTTCCTATAGTGTAGAAATATACCTAGTTGGACGAATCTTATTGTGGCTAGCTGGTCCAGTGGCTAACGTGCCGGTCTGGAGTTTTGAGACTCTCTGACCGCGGGTTCAAATCCCGCCCGTAGTATGGTTTTTCAATAAAACTGCGCGCCATGCACCAGCGTGTGCGCTTATGTGCGTGCGTGCGTATGTTATCCTATAAAATTAATCTGTTCGCCATCTTTCCTCTTCACCATTTTCTTCTTCTCCCCTCACTTCCCCCTTATAAATTTGTTATCCCTATTTATCTCCGTTCACACCCCTTCCCATCCTTCCCCCTCCCCGTTCCCCCCATCCTTCTCCCTTATATCCAATCTCATCCTAATTCCTCCTTCCTCTTCCTCATATCTTTCATCTCAAGCATTTATACCATTTATTTCCATTACCCCTACCCATCCACTCCTTCCCTTCTCCAAAATTCTGTTCTTACACAGCCATCTCTTTATTACCATTTACCCATTGTCTCCTTGTGTCCATCCTCCCAATCCCATCCTTACCCCTGGAATATGACAGGAAAACACTCTTGTTCCCACTGTGTAACTGGGAGACACTCCTGTTTCCACTGTGTAACTTGGAAACACTCTTGTTCCCATTGTGTAACTGGGAGACACTCTTGTTCCCACTGTGTAACTGGGAGACATTGTTCCCACTGTGTAACTGGGAAACACTCTTGTTCCCACTGTGTAACTGGGAAATACTCTTGTTCCCACTGTGTAAATGGGAAACACTCTTGTTCCCACTGTGTAGCTGGGAGATACTCTTGTTACCACTGTGTAGCTTGGAAACACTCTTGTTACCACTGTGTAACTGGGAAACACTCTTGTTCCCATTTAAGTAACTATCACATAGGAGAGCAGCACAATGCTAATATCTCCCCTCCCCACCTTGTTCCCATTTTCTCGTCCTTTCCCCTACCCATTCCCCTCACATCCCCTCCTTCACCACCATCTCCAGCAAGGGCGTGAGTGCAGGAGTGGCCACAACATCTGACAAATTACATAACATAAGAAAGAAGGAACAAAGAGCAGGCCTACTGGCCCATGCGAGGCAGGTCCAAGTCTCCTACCGACTTAAGCCAATGACCCAACCTAGTCACGTCAGGTCACATCCACTTAAGTAAGGAGTACGGCGTCAGACCTACTAGCACAAGCTAGTCAGGTCCAACTCAGACCCACCCATACCCACTCATGTATTTATCTAACGTATTTTTAAAACTACACGTTTCAGCTTCTATGACGGTACTCGGGAGATAGTTCCACTTATCTACAACTCTTTTACCAAACCAATGCTTTCCTATATCCTTCATGAATCTGATTTTTTCCAACTTGAAGCCATTGCTGCGAGTCCTGTCTTGGCTAGATATTTTTAGCACGCTACTCACATCACCTTTATTTATTCCTGTTTTCCTCCATCATATCCCCCCTAATTCTACGCCTTTCTAGAGAATCAGGGGCCTCAGTCTATCCTCACAGGGAAGATTTCTGATACATGGGATCAACTTTGTCATCCTCCTTTGTACGTTTTATAGAGCATTTATATCCATTCTGTAATACGGTGACCAAAACTGTGCAGCACAATCTAAATGAGGCCTAACCAAATATATATAGAGTTTAAGAATAACCTGAGGACTCCTTTTATTTATGCTTCTTGATATGAAGCCAAGGATTTTCACATCTGACTATTCATAGCTTAATTACCCCCTCCCCATCTGATACTATTGACAGCTTAATTACCCCCTCCCCATCTGATACTATTGACAGCTTAATTACCCCCTCCCCGTCTGACACTACTGATAGCTTAATTACCCCCTACCCATCTCACACTATTGATAGCTCAATTACCCTTTCCCCATTTGACACTACTGATAGCTTAATTACCTCCTCCCCATCTCACACTACTGATAGCTTAATTACCCCCTCCCCATCTGACACTACTGATAGCTTAATTACCCCCTCCCCATGACACTATTGATAGCTTAATTACCCCCTCCCCCATCACAAACCTGCCCCATAAAAATATATCTTAAACCTGTCAGCATAAAGGCGAATAAACCACCCATGACCAGAAAAAACCTACCGAAGGTTATTATCAAATTGTAATTAATTTGTTGGGAAGATCTAGATTAGATGCGAATCAAATTATTCGCAAATTACTTGAAAAAAAAAAAAATAATGATCGGTTTGTATTCTATCTCAAAGTTTTTTTTGGAAACTGAACGAAAGAAAGTGAAACGGGAGTGGATAGGTTTCGTTGCCATTTCGAATTAAATTCACAAGGAAGCGCTAAACCCGTAATGGTGATACAGTTAAAGTCCTGGAGGATGAACTGATTTATTTCTTCGGATATGGATGACGTAAGTTAGTTGAAACAAGTGGTCAGACCTAAGTAGAATATATGTATACTACTACTATTTCTCAAACTAGTTCTATTATTATTACTGCAACTGCCTCATTACTACTGCAACACTTCATTACCACCCCTACTACAACTGCCTCATTACTACTACTACTGCAACTTCATTACCACCCCTGCTATTACTGCAACTGCCTCATTACTATTACTGAAACTGCCTCATTACTATTACTACTGCAACTGCCTCATTACCACCACTACTATTACTGCCTCATTACTACTGCTGCCTCATTACTACTACTGTCTCATTACTACTACTGCCTCATTACTACTACTGTCTCATTACTACTACTGCAACTGCCTCATTACCACCCCTACTACTACTGCAACTGCCTCATTACCACCCCTACTACTACCGCAACTGCCTCATTACCACCCCTACTACTACTGCAACTGCCTCATTACTATTACTAAAACTGCGTCATTGCTACCACTACTACAACTGCCTCATTACTACTACTACTGCAACCGATTCATTACCACCATTACAACTGCCTCATTACTACTACTATTACTGCCTCATTACTATCTCGTTACTACTGCAACTGCCTCATTACTATTACTACTGCAACTGCCTCATTATCACCACCACTACTACTGCAACTGCCTCATTACCACCACTACTGTAACTGCCTCATTATCAATACTACTGCAACTGCCTCATTACTACTGTCTCATTACTACTACTACTGCAACTGCCTCATTATCACCACCACTACTACTGCAACTGCCTCAGTACCACCACCACTACTACTGTAACTGCCTCATTATCACCACCACTACTACTGCAACTGCCTCATTACCACCACTACTACTGCAACTGCCTCATTATCACTACCACTACTACTGCAACTGCCTCATTACCACTACTACTGCAACTGCCTCATTATCACTACCACTACTACTGCAACTGCCTCATTACCACCACTACTACTGCAACTGCCTCATTACCACCCCTACTACTACAACTGCCTCATTACCACCCCTACTACAACTGCCTCATTATCACCACTACTTCTGTAACTGCCTCATTACCACCACTACTACTATAACTGCCTCATTACCACCACTACTGCAACTGCCTCATTACCACCACTACTACTGCAACTGCCTCATTACCACCACTACTATAACTGCCTCATTACCACCACTACTACTGCAACTGCCTCATTACCACCACTACTACAACTGCCTCATTACTACAACTGCCTCATTACTACAACTGCCTCATTACTACAACTGCCTCATTACCACTACAACTGCCTCATTACCACCACTACTACTATAACTGCCTCATTACTACTACAACTGCCTCATTACCACTACAACTGCCTCATTACCACCACTAATACAACTGCCTCACTACCACCACTACTTCTGTAACTGCCTCATTATTACTGCAACTGCCTCATTACCACCACTATTACTGCAACTGCCTCATTACCACCACCACTGCTACTGCCTCATTACTAATAATACTACTACTACTACTGCAACTGCCTCATTACCACCACTACTACTACTGCAACTGCCTCATTACCACCACCACTATTACTGCAACTGCCTCATTACCACCACCACTACTACTACTGCAACTGCCTCATTACCACCACCACTACTACTACTGCAACTGTCTCATTACCACCACCACTACTACTACTACTGCAACTGCTTCATTACCACCACCACTACTACTGCAACTCTCTCATTACCACCACTACTACTACTGCAACTGCCTCATTACCACCACCACTACTACTGCAACTGTCTCATTACCACTACTACTACTGCAACTGCTTCATTACCACCACCACTACTACTACTACTGTAACTGCCTCATTACTATTACTGCAACTGCTTCATTACCACCACTACTACTACTACTATAACTGCCTCATTACTACTACTACTATTGCAACTGCCTCATTACTGCTACTAGTGCAACTGGCTCATTACTTCTGCTGCTACTCACTTCTCCCGACCTATTTTCTTGTCTTCTCTGCCTTTTTGTTTGATTTGACAGTGGTCCAAAACGGACCGAAATGTCGTCTTAAGTTTCCTGTCCCAAGAGCAAGTTATTTCTTCACCTTATAAATATTAAGTGCAAATTATTGGGCATATGTATAAAATATTTAGAATTATAGGCAATATGTTATGCATAGGACACATGAGCAACAAATAATACATTTGTTGCAGCTACCTTTCGCTCTCCAGGAGCTGTATTGGCTTGATAAAGCTCCTGAAGAGCGAAACGTAGCCGCGATGCACAAGTTCTTCACGTGTCCTTTCACATACTATGTTCTGTATATGTAGCGAGGAAAGTTTTCTAACATTCCTGTGTGTCATCAACTTTCAACTGGGACCCCTAACAGTTTATCACTGTCCACCCTATATACATACAATACAAACTAAGTGAGAGGGAATTAAACTAAACATTGCCGCGACCCGGCCGCCGCCGCCACTAACTTGATCAAGTGTCATATTTCAAGGTTGATGGATTGATCATACTTTTACTTCTCCACTGCCTCTGCCGTCTCCAATTTTAGCTACCTCTGCATTCGCCCGAAGAAGCTTACTGTGCAGGCGAAACGTTTCGGTAATCAAGACAGCAAAGTGTTGCACCTGTAATTCATCAACTTCAACAAATTGTACATAAATGGTATACAATACCGACAAGATGCAGAATTAGACACCCAGATGTTGCACAAGTGTCTAATTCTGCATCAACTTTAACAAGTCAAACTGGATTAATACACCCTCTACTGTACACACTACGGCAGCCCGTCCTTGCAGCGCCAGTGATATCGCGCAAATTTGAACGCTTCCTAGTCACGCTCAGCCATTCCATTACCTGACTTATCGCGGCCATTTTTAATTATTGATGCTTGGTATTAGTTACAAATATTGTTTTTATAGGTTCATATTATCTAACTCAGCCTAGCTTAACTAACAATAGAGAAAAAAAAACCACATACTCGTATATATACGAATTAAGACAGACGTTGGGAACCTCGTAAAAATGACAAACAGCAAAATTGGATACTTGAGTAGTGTGCTGTTACATTATTCTATATGATGGTCACATAATGTGTACAAAATCTAACTAGCAGACTATAGCAGGTATTAACCCAGACTAACCAAATTATGTTGAACGGTATGGCTTAGTTCCCGTGGGGTCCTTCACCAGGATGCGACCCACAATATTTGACTAACACTCAGGTACCTATTTACTGCTAGGTGAACAAGGGCAGCTGTTAAAAGGAGACTTGGTCATTATCTACTTGCCGGGGAATTAAACCTGGCTATTTTCAAGAGCACCCATCTTAACACCCATGAGAGTGATGTTAGATGTGTTAAATAATGAGAACCATTCTTACTACCCATTATTAGTATATCCATGGGGAAACTCTAAACTAACAGGGGTCATACAGCACCTGAGGAGTTAATCAGGTTTGATCCAAATAAGTGGAGGGCGGCTCTAATTCCTTTCATCAAGATGGTTTCACTAGCATCAAGGGATCCACGTCCCCAGACTTCCCGACACAATGACTGGATCACAATTAACTCCATGAGTATCGTGCTTCCTCCAATACTTGCACTGTGACCCATATTTAAGCGTCTCGTGACCGTCATGAAAATGCTAGTCAAAGCTGTGGTAGAGAATAGTTAAGGCACCACCTAGCCTGTGTTAACAAGCTGTGGTAGAGAATAGTTAAGGCAACACCTAGCCTGTGTTAACAAGCTGTGGTAGAGAACAGTTAAGGAGCCACCTAGCCTGTGTTAACAAGATGGGGTTGAGAACACTTCGGGCACCACCTAACATGTGTGAACAAGCTGTGGTAGAGAACAGTTCGGGCACCACCTAGCCTGTGCTAACAAGCTGGGGTAGAGAACAGTTCGGGTACCACCTAGCCTGTGTCAAGGCCACGGATAGTTTAGTCAGATTTTTCACAATTATCCATGTCTTCCTAAATTAAGCCATTTTCTCACGTGCCATATTTGATATACAAAAATCTAGGCTACATGACAGGCAATTTCCGTATTAGAAAAAAATATATGCATTAAAAAAAAAAAAGAGTATAATTTTGCACACGCGACTCTTAACATTTCAAAAAGGGAAAAAAAATGAGGTCGCAGCGGAAAGAATACCTGGTAAATAATACGTTTTTTATTTTTTTTACTTATCAATTTGGACCTCATCTTGGAGGAGCCCGTATCAAGCGACGCCCCGCAACTCGTAAGTGTAATTGACAGGCCGCAAGAAATTTAATTAAGTGTTTTATCTTAGTATCGAGTCTCGGGAGGCGCGAGTCATCTGTCATTTTGTCGATGTATAACCGACCGACAGCCCCAGCGTTGCCACCTCCCCGCTGCCGCACACCCAACTCACACCAACTTTTTTTTTTCACATTTCGTACGGAAGTTTCATTTTTTTACAAAGGTTGTGAGGGCACTTATATATATAGTACATTATGAAGGTTTAATCATACATTCATATGTATATAGTACATTATGAAAACTTAACCTATGAAGACACAGTAAAGTAAAAAAATCCAAGATGCTTTTCATTTTTTCTTTTCATATATATTATTTAACTGAGTTTATAACGCCGATTCTTCTCTTCTAAAAGTTGAGGTTAAAAGCTGGGTTTTGTCATTCAGGAGCAGTTACTTTGCGGATAAGTAGGCATTAAGGAAGAGTTGAGGAGGTGCCAAGTGTCAGAGGCCTCTGGTAACGCTGCCTCGAGTAAATGAAGGCTGATGGTGGCGAGAAACAGACGCTACTTTTGTTTTAATTGGGAAAAAATATTCATGTCAGTTACAGGAAGATTTTGAGGCGTGGAAAAACATAATTGCATTCCCATTTGTGGGTGAGAGAGAGAGAGAGAGAGAGAGAGAGAGAGAGAGAGAGAGAGAGAGAGAGAGAGAGAGAGAGAGAGAGAGAGAGAGAGAGAGAGAGACAGACAGACAGACAAGAAGCGTAAATGAATGTTCTTACAACTATTGATTGATAACATCATCTTCGCTGAGACCCGTGGTAATGTCAAGGTAATGACATACTAACAAACACTGGGGTTGTGCCTCCCACACAGAGAGAAGTAAACAAATACTCACTTGACAATCAACTTTCCACCGCAGTTGTGGCGGATATAAAGATTTCATTCGCTTATTGAACACGGCTTCGATTCCCAGAGGTACAGGAAATTTGAGAGGATGAGAAGGGAGGGGTAGAGTGATGCGAGGGGAGTGATGCAAAGAGGAGTGATGTTAGGAATGGAGGGAGTAATGGGAAAGAGGTAGGAGGGAGGAGGAAGGGCAAAATGTGTAGAGTTCTTTCATAAAAAAAAGTTACATATAAAATATCTAATTCAAGCAAACTGACACGGAATACAATACTTTATTCTCTGCCGAACATTATAAATCATGCACCACATGCAAAAATGCAACCATTCACAAAATACAATTTCCACACTCTCCTGAACACCTGTTCTGGAAGTATACGTAAATCAATAACGAGACGAGAGTGGGAAACAAGCCATTCATTTCCTGTGTAGTACTCCATGTCATTCATGTTCTCTCCGTTTTCTTTGACAGATTTCTAATACGTACGTTTTCTGTGTTTCTCGTCTTATTGCCTACTACTACTACCACCACCACCACCATTACTATTACTACTGCTACTACAGCACCCATTACTATTACTACTACTGCTAATACTACTACTACTACTACAACTACCAATGCTCCTGTTACTATTACTAATATTGCTACTGCCACTACTAGTGCTGCCATTAATACTACAAATGCTTCTACTATCACTAAATTATAACTACTACTGTAGTAGCAGCAGTAGTTGCAGCTGCTGCTATAACTACTACTGGAAGGGAGAGGGGTTTGAGAGTGAGAGGAGAGGGGCTTGGCAGTAAGAGAGAGAAAAAAGATGATAGCTTGCGTGACAGTGAGGAAGAAGAGGGGAGAGACGGATAACGGAAGAAAGGATCAGTTGAAGAACGAATTCATGGAAAAGGGAGAAGACTTGCCAATCCCCACCGAGGTTATCTACAGAAAAGAATAACTCTTCTCCATCGAGAACTACCTATTTTCCAGACGGGTGAGTCGAGGACAGTAAAGCAGGAAAAGAGAGGAGGGAAATTATATATATCTTGTTGAAATAATTTGCTTGGACATTTTATGGGAAATGCAGAACAGTGAAGAAACGGTATGAAGTAATGGGAAGGTGATGAAGGAAAGCGAATAGAGGCGAAGGGAAATGGAGGTAACGGTGAAGGGAAGGGTGAAGAAAGGGAAAGGTGAAGGAAGGAGAGGGTTAACGAAGGGAAATTAGGAAAGAAATATAGATTGGAGGGATACTAAGTTAAATCATCTTAGTTTCAAGAGCAGGTCCCAAGAGGCCGGGAACCACGAAGGCGGAGCCAGGAGTTGTGAACCAACCGAAAACAAACAACTCTGAGTACTTACTCATATACACACTCATAAACACACTCCTCACTCGTATATACAAAAACACACATACTCATTTATACATACACTCATGTAGATAAATGGTTCAGAGAACCGACAGGATAATGAATTAGACACTTGTGAACACTTGGGTATCTTAACTGTGGAGACGTCTCACCAACTAGTGGCTTCCTCAGTCCAATACTTAAAAGAATCGTTGAAGATCTCATATACTCATACACATTCATAAAAAGACACATACATGTACACACTCATATGTAATAAGATCACAAAACCAGTCATATTTAAACATGTAATTTGACCACTGTGCATGGTAAAAGAATTCCAAGCGTTTTCGTAATCTCTCACTCCGAGTCCTTGAGAATGTGATTGAAGGATCGCGAAAATATATGGAATTCTATTAATATTACTACGCTTATATGTGGGTCAGCCTGGTTGACCAGACTAGCACCAGACGAGCCTGGCCCATGGCCGGGCTCCGGGAGTAGAAAGACTCTCGAAACTCATCAAAGGTATATCAGAGGTACATACTAATATAAACATTCATTCAGCTTCTTCAATAAACATTTACGTGTAATTTAAAAATGCCTAACAGTTACTGGCCCCCCCCATCCCCCGCTGCCGCAGCTTCCGCCACCACCTACACAAATCTCCCTCCACCCATTCCTTGCGATTCTTATCCCCCATTATGGGAGACTCATCCTAGTCAAAATTCGAGTCCAGATGCTCCCAGCCGAAAATAATTTCCAGTTTAATTTCTGGCGCCGATTATACCTGACGGATCAGGGGAAAATCTGACAAATTTTCACCGAGGCCATTAGCCCCATTTTATGTGGCGAAATTTTATACATTTTGACGGCAAATCACCACTATTTTTTATGAGCTTAAAAGTTAAAGAATCGATTATGGTTTTCCTGGGAATTTGTGGAGGAAAGGAAGCAGGGAGGAGGAGGATGGAGGGATAGGGAAGGAGAGGTGAGGGAAGGGAAGGGAAGGGAAGGGAAGGGAAGGGAGGGAGGGAGGGAGGGGAGGGAGGGGAGGGAGGGGAGGGGAGGGGAGGGGAGGGAGGGGAGGGAGGGGAGGGAGGGAGGGGAGGGAGGGAGGGAAGGAAGGAAGGAGGGAGGGAAGGGAGGGAGGGAAGGGAAGGAAGGAAGGAAGGAAGGACGGAAGGAAGGAAGGAAGGAAGGAAGGAAGGAGGGAGAGGGAGAGGGAGAGAGAGAGAGAGAGAGAGAGAGAGAGAGAGAGAGAGACAGACAGACAGACAGACAGACAGACAGACAGAGAGAGGCAGGAAACTATGGTAGGTTACCTTTGCTTCTGAGAAAACACAAATGATGTGTCTAGACACAATAATGTTAACGTTGGAGCAGTGGTAAAAATGAATGAGAGAGTGTTGGAACACAGGGATAAAGTGGAAATCCTAGGGAAGGAATATGATTCCAAACTTTCTATGAAGAACCACGTATTAAATCTTGCAAGGAAGGCGCCCAAGAAGCTAACAATACTAAGGAGTATCTTGTATCTGCTCAACAGTAGAGCCTGCAGAACTCTTTACAAAGCACAGGTGCACTTACACTTGAGTATGCTCCACCGTGTTGGTTTGTCTGAACCCCGTCTAATCTACGGATTCTGGACAGAATACAGCGCTGAGCAAGATAACTTATCTCTCTTTTGGATCCGTCGAGAGTCTTCAACACCGGAGCGATGTGAGCGGTTTTACTGTTATGTACAAGGCCAATATTGCCAAGGTACTACGCTTGGCTCTACTTCGCAGATAGCGAAAAGACAGCCTCTATATAGGAAGGCGGGCAGCAAACAGCAACTACACTCTGGCTGTACCCTTCTCAAGAACATCACTTCATCTGTGACTATTCATTCCTAGAATGACTCGAGTCTGGAACATGTTCTTACAGCATAACATCAATTAAATCATAACATCAATTAAATAAAGTCAGTTGACCAAATGAAATATCTGGCCTGCGGATGGCTCCAACTTCATCCTGCTTCCTATTTGTATGTTTCATAACAAAATAACTTTCATGAGAGAGAGAGAGAGAGAGAGAGAGAGAGAGAGAGAGACAGAGAGAGAGACAGAGAGAGACAGAGACAGAGACAGACAGACAGACACAGACACAGAGGGAGCGATGGAGAGGGAGAGTAAATACTACAGATTCCACAGAAAAGTGGAATCCCTCATTGGCTTTCGCTCAAACTGGACAAGACTTTCTTTCCCGAGGATCTGCTATGACGAAGATAGGGATGGGAAGCAGAGTCGGCGAGGGAGAATGAATAGGAGCGGGGACAGGCGGGGAGTGGATGGAAGGTGGGGGCAAGACATGACGAGAGGCAAGGTAGGGTATTCACGTAGGCATGAGGTGGGGCATTTGTAAATGAAGGTGAGTGTGGATAGGTGAGAGGGCATGGTACACAGATGGTTGGAGATAAAGATGTGCCAGTAGTGATGAGGTAATGGGTGACGATAAGGTGATGGATAGTTGAAGACAGGGGATGATGGGTGAGCTGCGAATGGGTGAGATATGTGGGATGAAGTGATGGAGAAGAAGTACCATGCAGTGGCATGCAAGGAGGGGAAGCATGAATGAGTACCCTTAGAGACTGAAGTATCTGTTTGTAAGGGAGGAGGAGGATAGTACTGAAGGCATCTACAACTTGGACGTATGTTCCCTTCGAGACCAACTTCCTCACAGGAGAACTTGGATGTATGGTCTCTCAGAGACTAGACTTCCTCACAGGAAAAATACATTAATGCAGGCGAATTTTTGCTAACCCATGCTATTACACAGACCTAAAAATTAATGTGATATTAACATCACTTTCAGTCATTTTCCACATATTATATCCCAAGAATTTCCATCCTTCAACCACTAAATTATATTAGAAGAGTCGAGGAATTCTAAAATTTTGTAAAAATAAAAAGAGGAGTCTGAAAAGTTCTCCCTCCCCCTCCCCCCGTGCAATTCTCCAATATATTTGAGTGCCAGAGAGGGCCACAAAAAAGTCCTATGTGAGACGTCCCTAAGATGGCGCCTGACGTCCCGTCTTCTTAAAACTCGGCAAAAATGAGACCAAATTAAATTCTCATCAATTATAAGATTTTTGGTGTCATTTTTTGTCCATCGTCCGCGTCTGCACTTTCTTGGCTCGGGAGATCTTTGATTTACTCTCCTCTTCCTTATTTTTATTCTACACCCGCTTTAAAACTACCCATCCCATTTTGCATTATGTACCTTATATATGTATTAGTTATCAGGAAATATTGTTTCTTTAAAGTCGGTTTATTACAAATTTAAAGTTTCGGTGTTCAGTCACCATCAGGATCTGCAAAATATTATGATATACAAAACAATGACTAAGAATATACCAAGGCGAATAAGTTATTACAAATTATTGTGGAGGCAGACAGGTACTGACAATATGCATACACTACGACCCAACGAGGTCGACTAAATGAAGGAAACCTATAAAAAGGAAGACTGACCTATTTCAGTTTAAATAATGCAACTGCTGATACACTCTTGTGTCTCTGGCGTTCAGTTGCATGGTACATTATTACTAACCGCTTCACTCTTTACCGCCACTGATGACTTACCTGGACCTAATCACGAGTGGAGACAAAGTCCTCTATCAGATCAACTGTACCAGCTTAATGGAATCCCGACCAACTTCTGTCACATGACACAACCTCCGCCACACGACACAACCTCCACCACACGATACAACCATGCAAAAGCTGTCTTCCTGTTGCCGAGGCATGGTAGGTTTCACCGGTCTTTCGACGAAAGTCGTAAAAATATTGTGTACTTGGCGGGTTTCAATACATCCTTCAGGACTGCAGGCTTCGTCGAATCACAGTTCGATATTCAAGCAAGAGTGACAGGAGGCGCTAAACTACAGGCTAGCATCACTGATGTGCATTCTTTCCAAAGTATTGAAGACTGTCATAAGGAGGATACCTAATCAACTAGGGAGGAGGAACTAAAAACCTACATGGCTTTAGATATGGAGATCCTGGGCGACTAACCTGCTGGAGTTCTATAACAGTTACTGAGATTAAGCAAGTCAAAGATGGGCGAACTGCATCTTTTTGAACTGCAAGATAGGATTTAGCAGTGTCCCGCTACAATCTTGAACAGCCAGCAGAGATAATAGTGTCGATGGTACGTTATGTATGTGAGCCGAAGTCCTTTACAAGTGTTACAGCATAGGAATGTGACAGATGTCTAATCACTGAAAGGTCACCGATTCTAACCTTTCCCCAACACCGTAACGTTCCATGAGCCCACCATAGAGCAACAGTAGTAGTCAAACAGTGAATCAAAAAGGAGCTGAAAATCAGAATACAACAAGTGACAGTATGGGGAGAAGTGTCAAGTTAAATTAAGTTAAAGTGGTGTCCCCCAAGGAGCAGTACCAATGTCACTACTTTTGTTATATAAGTATATAATGACTTGCCGGATGAGTCTGAATCCTATGTATCTCTCTTTGCTGACGATATAAAACCACTGAAAAGGATATGAACAGGAAATGGAAAACGAGGGCTTTCATGGAGATTTAGACATGTTTCATGAGAAGTCAAACAAGTGGATGTTGGAGTTAAATTCAAGCAAGCTCAGCATCATATGGAGGATTACCAATAAATCCTTGGCTGTCTGCAAGACGGAGCTGGGCAGGCACCTAAAGTCAGTATCTGACTAGCCAGGCTGTGGTTCGTAAGTCGGTTTGCGTGTGGCCAGCAGTAATAGTTTGGTTGACTGGCCAAGCCCTGATCCACCACGAAGCCTGGTCATGAACCGGACCGCGGGGGCATTGACCCTCAAAACACTCTCCAGGTATACTCCAGGTATCATGAAATTAGAGAAAGGGAAGGGAAGACCGAACACGGAATACAGACTGGAAGGTGAGAGAGACTACAGGTATCTATGAAAGTAAAGGATCTAGGAGTCAATATTATCGGAGGTGCACATTAAGCAATTCAGCAATGTTCATGAGTTTGAAAAGGTACAAAGGTCTACAGTCAGATTTGTGCCAGAGCCAAGGGAGAGGCACATTATGAGGAGTGACTAAAGGAAATGAGCCTGACAACCCTGAACTAGAGAAGGGGAGACATGATAATGACGAATAAAATACTGAAGAGGAACTGATAAATCTGATAAGAACAGACTTTCGACAATGCGAAGATCAAGAACAATGGGACAAGGATGGAAGTTAAAAACACGATGGCTCACAGGTATGTAAAGAATTTTTAGTCTCCGGGTAGAAAATGGAATGAACTAAATACGAAACTGGTGAAGGTGAACGCTACACAATTTTCAAGAGTTAATATGACAGGGCCAGGAAGACCAGAAACCAGTAATGCCGGTCGATGAAACCTGAGAGACCAGAGTCAGGATTCGACTCCCACAAACACAAATCAGTGCGTATCAGTGAGTACGTACACACACACACACACACACACACACACACACACACACACACACACACACACACACACACACACGGTGGACAGAGACAATGTTCCAGAGATAGGACACAGCAACAAGTTGTGATTCATCTGAGTTGAAGACTCAGATGAATCACAGGGATGTTAGGAAGTATTTCTTCAGTCACAGAGTAGTCAAGAAGTGAAATAGTTTGGGAAGCGACGTAGTGGAGGCAGGATCCATTCATAGCTTTAAGCAGAGGTATGACAAAGCTCATGGTGCAGGGAGAGTGACCCAGTAGTGGCCAGTGAAGAGGCGGGGCCAGGAACTATGAATCGACCCCTGCAACCACAACTAGGTGAGTACACATCCTGTACGTGCCTTGTCGGTGAAGGTAATTATAAAGCATCAATCAAGCTACACTGTTTAGACACAACCTGGCCCTTGATTTTTTAATGTCAGAAAATAAATAGATTAATAAAAATTATATATAAATTATCCCTGTATATTATACTCAACGATTACACTAAGCATTTTTTGATCATGCTATATAAAGATTATCTGTGACTAAGTTTTCCCGAAACGGTTGTACTGAAGAGATCTTCAGGGATCGAAATATACAACTTCAAGTTCACCCTCTCTCTCCTTTTGTCTTCATAAGGGTCAAAGAGTTATGCTATTAACATATTAAAACCTATGACGATGTCTCTCCAAAATCAAGACAATGATATCAGAGCCATACAACATAACCACTGCCTCACTTTACCCATTCCACTTTTCAACCACTCTAGTGTCAAGCTGTGGGATTTTCCACATTAGAATTGTTAACTGGATATTGACCTTTGCGTCCACATCAGTGAGGTGTAAAACCTTTCTCTACCTTATCTAGTTATGCGGACCTTTGACGTCGAAATACACAAACCCTATTTCATCCTGTGTCTCCTGTCATCTCCATGTGACTGTGTTACATTGAAAAGTGTTTTACACTACCACCACAATCTTTTGCAATCACCACAAAAATCCCAACAAAACAAAAATCACCATAAACTATCACAACAAGCAAGAATTCGCAGAAACAACAACTTACTATCAATGACCAGCCAACCCTTTCATTAAAAAATGTCAGCGGAATGCAAGTAGTCACTCAAGGAACGGATATGATTCGAACTCATGGTAAGCCAAGCCTTAACAGACCACTACAACATGATGTAGGGTTACCATAAGTCCCACTGTGACCACAAATGAAGATTTTTTAATAGATAAATCTCACACCAGCACAATGTGAATGTGTGAATGTGTGTGTGTGTGTGTGTGTGTGTGTGTGTGTGTGTGTGTGTGTGTGTGTGTGTGTGTGTGTGTGTGTGTGTGTGTGCGCTCACCTAGTTGAGGTTGCAGGGGTCGAGTCCAAGCTCCAGGCCCCCGTCTCTTCACTGGTCGCTACTAGGTCACTCTCCCTGAACTGTGAGCTTTATCATACCTCTGCTTAAAGCTATGTATGGATTCTGCCTCCGCTACATCGCTTCCCAAACTATTCCACTTCCTGACTACTCTGTGGCTGAAGAAGTACTTCCTAACATCCCTGTGATTCATCTGTGTCTTCAACTTCCAACTGTGTCCCCTTGTTACTGTGTCCAATCTCTGGAACATCCTGTCTTTGTCCACCTTGTCAATTCCTCTCAGTATTTTGTATGTCGTTATCATGTCTCCCCTATCTCTCCTGTCCTCCAGTGTCGTCAGGTTGATTTCCCTTAACCTCTCCTCGTAGGATATACCTCTTAGCTCTGGGACTAGTCTTGTTGCAAACCTTTGCACTTTCTCTAGCTTCTTTACGTGCTTGGCTAGGTGGGTTCCAAACTGGTGCCGCCTACTCCAATATGGGCCTAACGTACACGGTTTACAGGGTCCTGAACGATTCCTTATTAAGATGTCGGAATGCTGTTCTGAGGTTTGCTAGGCGCCCATATGCTGCAGCAGTTCTTTGGTTGATGTGCGCTTCAGGAGATGTGTGTGTGTGTGTGTGTGTGTGTGTGTGTGTGTGTGTGTGTGTGTGTGTGTGTGTGTGTGTGTGTGTGTGTGTGCGCGCGCGCGCGCGTGCACGCGCTTGTTCACCTTTATGTAGTTGCAGCTATGTAAGATACAGTTACACTAAGGTACAATAACGTTATTAGCTTGTACAGAGTATCTTGTTTCGACACGACAATACAAAATCAGTCCCACTAGCATCACAAATATTTGTAATGTTAATTAGTGATATGCCGAAAATTACTTATGTAAGTGCCCCTTTGCAGAAAGTTGCTAAAATACACAATTGGCACTGCAGATTATCATAATTACAAGCGTCACTAACTGCAGCATTGAAATGCTTAAAAAATAGAAACGGGATTTCACTATAGCTGATATGTGGCCCTTTTTTTTAACCCTTGTAAAAAAGGCAGATGAAGCCTGAATAGTAAACATGAGAAAGCATTAAATACGTAAGGGTCAAACAGCACCTGGTAAAATTGAAGTGATACTCAGTTTTAATCCAAAGAGAGGGAGGATAGCTGCAATCCCTTGGTGTTCGAGTCCTTTTTTTTATCCTTCACCGGATTTCTCTGAATATCTGGATGACATCTTTAAATATTTGGATGACATCTTCTAATGATTGCAGTTATGCTGGCAGTGGTGTTGATGGTGATAGTTATGTTAGTGGTGGTAGATAGTGTTGGTAGTAGTTAGGATAGTAATGCAATCACAGCGGGGCATGAAGCGTTGATGCTTCGAGATTATTAAAAATATTAATAAGGAACTGTGTGAAAATAATACTCAGGAGAGTCGAGTAAACAGACATGATGGCTAGATTGCACTACAACGTGACAAAATGAGCCTTCAGCTCACCTTTCAAACGTACCATAATCGCCTGAACGCTATGGAAGCTTTATGTAGTACAAGGCCGGGAGGAAATGAGCCTTCGGCTCACCACACACAAGTACGATAATCGCCTGCACTCTCTGCAAACGTTCTGTAGCACAGGGACGTGAAGAAACGAGCCTTCTACTCACCTCTCATAAGTACCATAATCGCCTGCACCCTCTTGAAAGCTTCATGCAAGTCAATGTCCTCTAGCAATTATTCTCAATTAGATAATATTAAGTGCATAATCTTGTGAAATAATAGGAAATTGTAAAGGTTATAAAATGATTATGTTGGAACACTTATTGGTAATTGGTCAGCTGGGAGGAGCAGCAGCCAAGACACCGACCCTCGCTGATGGATAACACCACAAATATTTGATTAAATGCACGCATGGTAAGGAGAGGAAGCGGAGGAGAGGGAGAGAGAAGAGAAGGGAGAGGAAAGACGAGAAGGGAAAGAGAAGAAGGAAAATGGGAGAGGGAATGAACGAGAGGAAAAGGTAGGAAGACGGGGGAGAGGAGAAGAGAAGGAACAGGGGAAGAAATAAAGGGAGGTGGGAGAGATGGTGAACGAGAGGAAATGGGAGGAAGAGAGGGAAGAGAAGCAGGAAAAGGGGTGGAGGACAAAGGGAAAAGAAAGAGAACGAGGTGGAGGAGGAGGTAGAGTCCTCCTCGATCCTCCTATTCTCAGCTTTGCAGAATTCATCTTTTAGAATAGTGAAATTTAAAAGACTTTGTTTCTCGTGTTACAGAACGTCTTGAAGGTATCCCGGAACCTCCTAGTGTTGAGGCTGCATATCTCAATGTGGCGTCCACAGAGGCGAGTATCCCTCCACATGTGGCGTCTACAGGGGCGAGTATCCCTCCACATGTGGCGTCTACAGGGGCGAGTATCCCTCCACATCCGATGCCTCAAATGATCCTTCAGGCTTTTCAATTCTCAATCAACTCGGCATTTTATGGATAGACGCGTCGTAATTATTCTATTCTTAGGAGCAATTTATCCCCCTCTCTCTGTAACCAGCGTTGCGATTGATGGATTGCGCCATTTATAAACACTAATTGCCACCTGTGTGCGTTATGCTTTACCAAATGCTCTCTGGAAATGCGTCTCGAGTCTGAACTTCGTTAGCCCGTACGTCAAAATGTTATTGCTTTTTTCCACTATGTAACATGAAAACTGCTTCAAGGCTTCATATATTTATAACCACCTTAATAGATAATGTTGGGGAAGGCTTTTAAATGAGTTGAGGTCGGTAACAGTTCTTGTAAGTATAGGTAGTATATCTCAGCCTGCCATTGCAGCACCATTGTGATTTTGTGTAAAACAAAATATGATTAAAAAAAAAAAGTCTTCTTGTGGCTAGTATTTCTTATTAATAAATAGAAGTACTTATTAATCTAGCAGGCAGCATGATTTTCAAATCGAAAAAATGGTCGCAGCTAGATTATTATTTTATTGGAAGCGCTGGACCCGTAGGGGATGGGTACCATATTACTGATGGTATACAAAAACCAACAAGTTGGTAAACAAGACACACTAGCAACATATTTACAATACAGATGCCCAAATGTTGCAAATGTGCCTTTTTCATCACCTGGAGAATATTACAGCATATTGCATTTCGGGAATGGTAGGTAACCCTGATCAGGGAAAGGGTAGGGTATGACCAAATTATACGCAAATAACGCGCGCGCGCGCACACACGAGATACATTTATGGTGGCGTTTTGATCCAACTGGGACCTATTTTGTAACTTGCTAAAGGTGCAAGATGGACTGAAACGTCGTCACAAGTTTCAGTGAATGCGAGGATTATTTATGTATTTTCCAGCCACGGTAGTGACTTATATTTTGTATATCCAAATTCCTGGATCAAGAGCTCCTCATCATCCCTGACGCACACAGCTGGCAAATCACCATCGGTCAAGCAACAGTGAGTTACGTTCGGATAATTACAGCTAATTGATGGAACCGTTCAAGTGGGCAGTTTTTGCGAGTGCTTGTCATTGGGAATTATTGAGTTATAACCGGAGCTCTGGGCTGATCGATAGTCCACTTCATAATCACTAATTATCCCCTCCATGTTACCCTTCTAAAAACTGGCTGCTCCAACTTGACCCCCACCCTCAGGCCACACGCATCTTCTTACACTCATTCTCTTGTTTTCTCTCGATGCTGGGACTATCTTGGTGCTGCGACTGCCTCTCTTAGCGCTGGGAATATACTGATGCTGGGACTGGCTCTCCTGATACTGGGACTGTTACTAGTGATGCCAGGATAGTCACTCTTGATGCTGCGACTGTCGCTATTGATGCAAGGATTGTCAGGTTTGATGCTGGGACTGTCACTCTTGATGCCCTAATTGTCACTCTCGATGCTGGGACTGTTACTGTTGATGCCAGGATTGTCACTCTTGATGCTGGGACTGTCACTTTTTGATGCTGAGACGCTCTTAATGCTGGGACTATGTAGGTGCTGTGACCGCTTGAGTATATGTGTATTCAAAGAAAATGCCTTCTAAATCATATTTTAGATAATGTAGAGATTATAGAGATTTCTCATGAGACACCGTTTTATTCTCTTAAGAAACCATTCAAGAGGTGCCTTGATACTGGTATAGAGCTCTTGATTCAAGTAATTCTACGTACTCTCCTCTTTCTGGGATCAAAAACGACACTCTCCCAGTCTCTAGGCGTTGTATGACGCCTGTGTGTTCATCACTTCCACATTAATAACAAAAATAATAATAACGTGAAAAAATCTTAGAAATTACCTGGGAATATGCATAATTGAGTCACAAACTTTGAAAAAATACTGAAACAGCCAGAATAACGATTGTACATATGAACTCGAACTAAATACAATCTTCACTTTCCTAGGATTTACAAAGTACAATATATAGAGTTACATTTTAATTTAGCACAACCCTTGTTAGCTAATATAACTCATGTTTTCAAATCAGGGGATAAGTCCATACCATCAAATTACCGCCCAATAAACCTAATCTCAATTAGCACTTCCAGATTTCTCTAAACAAAATTGAACATTGGCATCCTGGTGACCCTGAATCAGTCACTCACCAGCTGAGGCAACAAAGAATATAACTTCGTAAGGTGATATTCCATCCTCGTAACCAAAGACATTTCACTGTCGTAAACAAATAGAAACTAATGAAGGTACTTTAAAAAGTAAAATATCTGACATAGTTATGTCCACCAATTTCTGTTTTCTGTTCACGGGACAGAACTTCTTATCGTCTTGTTAGATTTTTTTCACTAGGGTATATTATAATCACTTTATATTGGGAGAGAACTTAGCGTAACATAACCCAACCCAACGTAACCAAAAAAATTTGCTGCAAAACTTATATGAGCAATCCACATCAATGCTCACTGGAGTTTAGGAGATGGGTTGAAGGTGAACACATGTAGGAAACTCGTCTGTCTTGAACTTAAGAGGTGACGGTGGATGAAGCCTTCAAACCACTTTAAGACAAGTTGCAGAACCAGCCTTCACTGAGACGTTTCGCTCTGTGTACAGCTTCATCAAGTCATGAAAAAAAGCTTGTCGTGCAGCTTGCCTCTTCTTTTTTTGCATTTGTCTGCTGCAATACGCCATTTCAACCACTTAATGACTCACAAGGGTTTACCGCCTTATATTAAATTTTTAACATATGTTTTCTGAAAACAAAATTCCATGTTGGCCTACACACGGGAGAGGAATCGTATGACGTTTCGTTAGGTTACAGTTCATAGTTGCGACTTGACAATGATTTAGGACGGACCGAAACGTCGTCATAAGGTTCCTAAGTGTGGTTTTTCGTGGACTGTTACAGCCACATTGACCTGTTATATGATGTGTGTGAAGAAAGAATGAACTGATGGACAATAATATGCATAATCCAACATTACCACATCTGGAATAAAACGTATTAATAATTTGGCAAATGCATTAATGCGCTACAGATAAATTTTGAAAAGAGTCTTAGAGGTGTGGGTGAAACGTGCCGACTGGCCAAACACGGCTCATAATTATACTGAGATCTGACGATAGGATAAGTAAACTGGTTAGTGCGGTAACCCGCTTCAGTAAGCGAGTTCCACTTCATTAAGATATCTAACCAGAGCTTAAACATTTTTGTAAGGTGAACAAGAAAAACATCCACTTATACTTAGCCCAAAATGTAGCTGCTGATCACTTCCTCCAACACTGAAGGTACAACAGTGAAGGTATTGAGGGTACAACAGTGAAGGTACTGAGGGTACAACAGTGAAGGTACTGAGGGTACAACAGTGAAGGTACTGAGGGTACAACAGTGAAGGTACTGAAGGTTCAACAGTGAAGGTATTGAGGGTACAACAGTGAAGGTACTGAGGGTACAACAGTGAAGGTACTGAGGGTACAACAGTGAAGGTACTGAGGGTACAACAGTGAAGGTACTGAGGGTTCAACAGTGAAGGTATTGAGGGTACAACAGTGAAGGTACTGAGGGTATAACAGTGAACGTACTGAGGGTACAACAGTGAACGTATTGAAGGTAGTCTACCAGCAATGTTACTAACAGCGAGAGAGAGAGAATGGAGAGATGCCTTGATACTGAAAGGTTCTTAATCCAAGGAACTGGAGTTACTCTGTTCTTGGACCAACCCTGATTACCACCCATTCTTTACATCCTCTATGGTCCATGTAAGTTTAGCGCTTCCCCCTTAATATATACTGACATAGCATCGTTAATTAATTAGTGATTGACTTAGAGGGTAATTATTATGTGGAGCGCTAAACCCGTAGGATTATACAGCGCTTGTGGGGGGGAGGGATGGAAGGCATTCAGGCTTAATTTAAGGGACTGGAGCACAGATCCAATTCCCTAGATCAAAAGCCCCTCACCAGCCCTTGGAGGGTAAACACCGTTAGTCAGGAAACAGCAAAATGTCTCCTTACGTGAGTCTCTGACAGATGACCTGCTCAGTACTCAAGTAACTACTGACTTGCCAGTCATTATCCAGGTGGTTAAACAACTCCTTCCCCTCTTCCCGGCTTACCAGTCATTATCCCGGTGGTTAATACAACCCTCCCTGGCTTACCACCACACATCCCCTGTGGTTAATCCCCCCGGCATACCAGCACATCCCCCGTGGTTAACCTCCCCCGGCTTACCAGTGCTAGGTATCAGTGATTAATAAATCTATGCAGAATTGGTACTGAGTATCAGTGATTAAACGATCAGTCTAGTACCGATCCGATATACCCTTGGTTAAGCATCCATTGACTGACGTGTTCTGTGAAGCCTCCTCTGATTTACCTAAGCCAGTGTTTCCATCTCACACACACACACACACACAAATTGCTTTTTCGTGTCCTCAGCAAGAGAAGCAGTGAGAGAACTGACACAAAGATGAGGCTGAAGGATAATTGTAAATTGACTTCCCTCCCTCTCAAACTTGTTGCAGGGCTGAACTCGATGATGACACTAGCGCTTCTTGAGAGATAACTATATGTAATTATATACTCAAAATATAATTGAGTGAATATTGACGATTATTTTGAGAACACTTTCCCGCACGTTGATAATTATTGTAGGATGCGATAATAAAATGTGGTGTTGGCTTCCAGCCAGGGGTATGATAACTTATTCCAGTGTTGGCTTCCAGCCAGGGGTGTAATGACAATTGTGTAGATTTGAAGGTATTCTGGCACTGGGATGAATAATTTGAAATTTAGTGTGTTTTTGTAACGTGGTGACCGAGTGGTAGCTGAGTGGTGACTGAGAGTGGGTGCTAAGTTTTCCACATCAGTCGTCTCTCACCGAGGTAGAGTGACCTGAAAAAGAAAAAACACTTCCAGTCTTCATAGAAATGTGCTGACATCACAGCTTAGATGACTCTCCGAACTGCAACATCCCCTACCCCTCTTCCAAAGTGCAGGCACCGTACTTCCTGTCTCCAGGACTCGAGTTCGCCTAACCGGTTTCCCTGAATCCCTTCATAAATGTTACTTTGCTCACACTCCAAGAGCACGTGAAGTAAAAAAAATATACCTCCACTCGTATCTAACACGCTCTCACAAGCATGTTGGATTTCGACATCTGGCGCATCGCTGCAGGGTTAAACCCTGCCTCTGTTTCTACGTATGAAGACGCTTGCTTTTATGCTATACTTCGGTTATCCCCACCTCTCTTTCTCTCTCTCCTTGCTAAAGAGTTAGTTAATCCAGGCTAGCCTGTTGGATGTCCAAGTCCCTATAACTCTAAACCTCACTTACCCCATGCCTGGAGCCCTTCCTGGGACGAACCCACCCTCTCCTTCTCTCCACTCTAGATTTATATGCCTTCTGATCATCTTACTTTCTCCATACTCTATAAATGTCCAGACCACCTCAACAATCCTTCCTCCACTCTTTAAAACTTGTGGTAACTCTCACACCTCCTAATCTCTAAGCTCACAATTCTCTGCTTTTTAAGATAATTTAGAAAAAAAAAAACCATATATCACCGTTTCGGTGAAACAATCATCTTCAGGATTCTAAAAAGACAATATAATGTACAAAAAATATATAATTCATATTTTTATATACCTAAAATTTTAAACTGAAGCTAAATGATAAAAGAATGTGGGAGGTTAGTTACTTAAACCATATTCTGGCAGATAATGACCCATTATTAAATAAATGGTTTAGAAAACCGACAAGATGATTGAGACACTTGTGCCACACTCTTATCACTTATCAAGATAACGGCTTAATAACGCTCCTGAAGAGCGAAACGTTGCCACAATAAAATGTCATATTAGTTGCACTTGTGTCTTTTACCTAACATTAATACAACACTCGGGTATCTTTATTGTGGAACGTTTCGCCAACCAATGATTTTATCAGTCCAACACAGAGAACAACGGCGGAAGATGTGAGGGAGTTTCAGGTAATCAGTCCCTCAACCTGGAAATGGTGTGTGTTCAGTCCATCAGTATTCATAATGACCCACAATCACTACATCCACTGAGGGGGGGGGGAGGCGCAAACCCCGTAGAGGTCACAGAATGCCTAGGGAGAAAATCAGGTTGAATCTTATGAAGAAGCTAAATCCAGTTCCTTGCATCAAAAGCCCTTCACCGGCATCAAGCAACCTCCCTAATGAGGTAATGACACACTGGACCAATCGAGATCAACTAATGAGCAGGGCAAACAGCTGTTTGAAAGCAAACAATCTCGCGCTTACTCTTCCTCGGTGCGGGAATCCTGACAAATTGCAGTAAAGGAAACATTTTCATTCAGTATAGAAATATTTGGCCGAAACGTATTCCGCTCTCTGAACTTACAAAAATGCAACCTTAGCTAATAGAAACGTGTTTTTAACTTAAAAAAAATATATCCTAACTATAAAATCTGTTATCCTATTTGAATAAATTCTTAAAAATTAAAAATTATATATCCTTAACTTTTCCACATATGAACCGAACTATGACAAAACCTTAAGACATGAAAAAATACGTTCTTCCTAAAGATCATTAATATAATACCGACAAACTGATGATCGAGACATATGTGCAACACCTGGATATGTGTACTGGTCACATGTGAGTCACGCCCATAAGGAACTGTTCTTTGTAGCAAGATTCCAGGGTATTGCTGTGTGAGATAAATATGATTCGATCAAATGTATATAATACCGGCAAGTTGATGACTATGACACCTGCATCACCAGAATTTCTTGGCTGAGAGACTTCTCGCCTGTACAGAAAGCTTTATCAATAGCTTTAAAAGTTTACATTGCTGATGCACTAGTGGAACAGTTTGTCACTTGATAATTCGTCGGAACCACTTATGTTGCTGGTGCATTCGGTGGAACAGTTCACGTCGCTGGAGCATTTGCTACAACCATTAGTTTCCTTGTTGGAGGTGTTATATTCAACTTTTTTTTCCTACGCTACAAGTGTTTAAATTCTAAAAAACGGTTCTATCTACAGCCTTGGATTTCTAGGTCCAAGGTTGAAGCCCCGGTTAACAGAGCGTCATCGCAGCCAGACATAATAACACACTCGATCAAGGTAAAAGTGAGAAATTATTTGCCAGGGAAGGTAAACTAAAAGTATTGAGTTCCAATGTTTTCACATCTCTACAGAGTCTAGATTTCAGTCATTACGGATAGATGAGTGACGAGAAGACAAAGTTGTTGCAGTTGTAGTATAGCTGCACTTTTTGATGTAGCTGTTGTTTAGTCTTATCGTCAGGGATAAAACCCTGGCACAAGTTTCATTCATAAAATAAGGTGCTCAGTGTTGCTGGCACTATGGTAGAGCGCAGCAATACTGTGTCTAAGGACAGGTGAAGGTGGAGTAGCCGATGGCAGCAGGAACCACTGACTTAACACTGCTGGATTCTGCAACTGTTACTATGTACTACTAAGTAACAAATGGTGGGCAGAAAAAAATATTGTATTCAAAAGAAAAGACAATCTGTAAGTCATTAGTGCCTTAGAGGTAATCAAGTTTAATCCGAGGAAGAGGAAGGTATGAAGAGGTCTTGGGAAGGATGAAGAGAACCATAATTTTCTTATAATAAAATTTGCTGTCATGTCTTACAATAAAGTTTGCTGTCAGTGTTACAGACCTGCAACAATTTTTGATGCAAACACAATATCATCATCAATTACACTTCGCTGTGAAGGATTATTGATGCCAACGCACCATCGTCATTCATACCGCTTCACTATGAAGGTCACTGTGGTCTGCGGGCAACAATTGCCTCGGACCTAGAGGCTGAACCTAACTTTCATAATAAAAGGTCAAGGGCAAGGGACTAGTCATTACTATAACTTGTAATTAACCACAACACAGGGGAAGAAATGATAATGTTTTTCCATGAGGAAATTTTTCCTGTGGAGAGACGCAAGAATGAGGAAAAGAGACTACTGAATCAAGACTTGCTTCCAACTAGAACATTTAAAGCCATCAAGTCAATCTAGCTTTCTAAATATTGGTACAATCATCGCCAGTTTCCATTGGTCTCCAAATGTACCTTCTTTTAATGAATTCCCCTCCCCCTCCCCTAAAATCTTCTGAGTAGATTAGTTTTTCTGTACATCCTTGCAAGTGACATGTAGTCTGGTCATGTTGCTTTGTTTCTGACAATATCCAGGCGATTGCTGCACGTATTTCATTTTTGGTTACTTTAATAGACTCCATCTGATTTGGTAGTTCAAAATAAACCCATAAATTGGAATTCAAAGCTGGCCGAAGTTTTGGGCCGAATGATAAAAGAAAATAGAAGAAAGCCCTAAGTCAGGTCAGAGCACTGAGAGGTGAAGAGATAACCAAGGCCAGGTCAATCATTCACGTGTTTGAAGACTAGAGCATTTGACTGTGTACTGGAAAGGACTAAGGTCCAATTTAGGAATGTTGTATATAAGACGGTGCCTGTAAAGGATTGAAGAGGAAAAGATATTTTCTGAAGCTTATGAAATTGCTATAGTTCCCAACATAAGAGAAAATAGAACTGTCCATGTGCGCAAGACGAACAATTCTGGGTGCTGTTTAAGTCGGTCAGACAGAGAGTGGTTAGTTTCTCCACTATATACTGGAAAGGGTAAGAGGAAGTGAAGAATTATGAATCAGATTGCTTTGAAATGTATTAGACTGACCAAATGACAGTGGGGTCATGATTACGAAGTCTTCATACCTCGGTGATACCTCATTTTAACAACACTTTTTGCGGTAAACGGTGGACCAAACTCAGTAGCGAAGATATAGTGATTATCGGATGGTGGTCAGAGCCTCTACTAGCAGCTGAACTAAATTACTTATACGAGGTTACCGCTTCAAATAAAGTAAAAAAAAAAAAAAAAGAGACCAATAAGCACCTCTCCTGCACGATTACGAACTCAAGGCCCAAATCCGTCCACGCTGATCCTGGCTTCCGTCAATCTCTGAAAGTATCATAGAAGCCTAACATTATACTGACTAAGATATCATCACATATTTGCTCATGCTTGCCAACTATTATCGCCATATCATCAAAATCGTATTTTTTTTCTGCAATTAAGACGTAATAACCTCGACCTGCGGAATGACTTTTTGCATTCATTCTTTTCGAAGCCAAAAGTGCAACGTTTCTTATTAAGTATTGTGCAATATCCTGGTGGTGCTCTGTGATTAAATCATTTCTGGGAGAGATTTGCAAGGTATTTCTCATTACTGCTTGAGGTAGGGTTTACCCGAGCCCCAGGCGACTTAATAAGCTCTTCAACTTTTTCTTGACCCTTTCGCTGATGTGATGACCTTTTTGTCTCATTTAAAAATCGCTTTAGTAAGTACGCCTTGAATACTTAACTCAATGTCATTTGCATTTCTATAAATTTTCTTCCTTTTTAATACTAATATCAAAGGGATTTAATAGTAAACGTTACATCGGTATCCAATTAGAATCCACACTTCTCAACCATTTTTATTTAGTTTTTATTTGCACATCGACTGGCATTTAAAAATAGTTGCTTAATTAGTAATATCCCACAGTGGCAAGCTAGAGTATACTTATACCACTGATACCAAGTATCGGTACTGGTATAACTGTGTAAAACTGGGCAAAAAAAAAAATCGCAAATCGTCACGTATTTTCAAGTTTGTTTATTGGCCATGTCTGTGTACCCTTCGAAGTGAGTACCTTGATGCCGGTGGGGCTTGAGCTGGGATACGGGAGCTATCCCTCGCATTTCCTAGGAGCTGTATGACTTCCCACAGGTTTGGTGCTTCCCCATAAATTTAATAAGAATGCGTGTATGTGTAACTGTGTTTGCCTGAGCCGTTTTGTCAGAAAATTTCAGGTTAATGCCACTAAAATGCATTCGTTTTCCTTATCATCGATTTGATAAAGCTCTACACTGAGCTATACATGATAGAGCTCTACATTGCACAATAAATTAATAAAGCTCTACACTGAACTATACATGGCTTGAGAAAGCTCTACACCGAACTATACATGACTTGATAAAGCTCTACACTGAACCATACATGACTTGATAAAGCTCTACACTGAACCATACATGACTTGACTAGATAAATCCTTAGAGCCATACGTGACTTGATAAAGCTCCATAGAAGAATGAAACTTGGCCCAATAACAGCTTGCTCTGCAACCAGCTTCTTTTCAAGAGATAAACAAATGGACGAGCACGAGTGAAATTCCCGCGCATTTCAATCACAACTGATGACCGAGAGGCCGAGAGTCATTGGGTTATGCCACTAGACTTGTGGCCATGATACTCGGAAAATAAAACATGCTTTCCACCTACACCGAAAACCACAACCACCACAAACACCACCACAATCAGTGCTACAAAGCCAATTTCACAGGGGCCACCACAATCAACTCCAATGTCAGGAACTGCTACTCTTAACATAAATAACTTAACTCCATCATTACAAGCCACTAATTTCACTGTTACTGGCATTACTATTTCCATTATCTGTTTTAAAATCACCACTTCTTTACTACACCCACGAGCAGAAACAAAAAAAAAAAATCACCACCCATCGTCAAGAGTGTGCCAGTCTGGTAAACCTCTCAACACCCTCCAGGTATTCTAAGTATCATTTCACACGTTATACACGACGTATGCCTGGCTGACCATGAAGTATGCAGCACCAACACACTGAAGTCCAAAGGATGGTAACCAGATTGGTTCCAGAAATTTGCGAAAAGGACTACGAGATATTAAATGACAAGAACAAAACGACCTGGCAGGATATGGTAAGGACATACAAGTTATTACAAAGGACAGAGAGAGGGGGAACTGGAACAATGTGTTTGAAATGTCTGGATCAAGAACAGGGAAATATGTATGGAAACATAACACGCACATTAGTCATTAAGCATTAAAAGGTTGGACCAGGACATATGAACTGATTCTCGTATATACAACTAGATGAGCAGACACAGTTTAAAGGATGCAATGAGAGAACTACTCAGACAGTTGCTTTTAATAAAAGCAGTAAAACCATACAAAAGACCACCTCATTACTCTAGAAGTATAATTCCTAGTTTTTGCTCTCTTCTTTGTATCTCATTCCTCTAACAAAAGCACCAATGTTGAGGCACTCATTTCTCGAGTTCCTCTTTAAGGATTCCACAATAGGAGAGAGAGACGAAGTGATAGCAAGGTATCAAGATGTGCAGAGATGACAGGTGGGGTCCCACAAGAGTCAGTGCTATAACTAATACTTTTCCTCTCTCTCTCATATATATATATATATATATATATATATATATATATATATATATATATATATATATATATATATATATGCGACATAACATAAAAGATAATCTAAATTTTCTTGTTGAAGGATAATGTAAAATTAGGAGAATAAAGACTGAAGACTTTTACACCCTACACGGATGCTCAGACAAATTGGTACTGGAATTCAAAATCAGCAAGTTTAAAAATAAAAATATCAAGGAAGGTAAATGAAAACCAATGATAGTATACAGACAGGGGAACAAAGGCTACAAAATTCGAATAAGGAGTAAAACCTTGAAGTAAGCACATTACCAAGTATATCACCAGACATACACATCAACAGTACAGCGCCGGCGGTGTATACGCCTCTAGCATATCTGTAAGCAGCTTTACCGGAACCTTAATAATCATTCGGAACTATATACAACATATGCCAGACCTGTCATAGTGTGTGCACCACCCGCCTGGAGCCAAGATTCATCAAGCGTAAAGAAACAAGAGAAAGTAGAACGATCTGGATCAAGACTGGTCCCCGAGCTGATAGGGTTGACCTTCGAGGGAGGCTAAAACAACTCTGTCTAAAACCCTGAAGAAAAGATGAATCAAATGTGAAATGATACTGTATAAAATATTCATAGGCCTTGATACTGCAGACAGACTTGTAAAAGGCCAAGCTACAACTGGCAGTTAAAGACACAGTTGAGTCTTTGGCTTGTAAGGAATAACTTCTTCAGCCTCAGTAAGATTAGAAAATAAAATTACTTTTCGAGGCGTTGGTGGAATCAAACACCACACACGGTTTGAAGTATAGGTACAACACGATCCCTGATGCCGTATATATGCGAAAATAGTCGTAAGTGGTGAAGAGACGGAACCAGGAGCTGAGACGCGACCCCCCCAACCACAACAAGGCGAGTACACACAATTACCTAGAACTTACCCCCCCTCCCCCACCAGATTAAAGAGGTAATTACACTATCACCCAAGAGGTGTTATATCAACCACAACAACCTCCAACCACTGATACTATCATAGTCACCATCACTTAGTATTATACAAACACCAGCTACCACCACCACCAACAATCTGAACGATGCCACCCTCAACAAGAATAATCTAAGCACTACCATCACCACTACTACCACTTATCTGAGCACTACCACCCCTATCATCGGTGTACTACTTACACCACCTCAATAATCTGAGTACTACTACACCACCACTATCATCTGAATACTACTACACCACCACTATCACCTGAGTACTACTACACCACCACTATCATCTGAGTACTACACCACCACTATCATCTGAGTACTACTACACCACTATCATCCGAGTACTACTACACCACCACTATCTGAACATCATTTGAACACTGCTACCCTTTCCACTATCAGTTAGGTACCACCATCAACCACCACCCTTTGAACACTAGCATCACCACCACTACCACCATTTCAACCAAGTACGCAATCATTACTACCAGAACATTTTTCACTACCGTTATTCCCATTACCACGACCATCACAATAATTACCATCGCCACCAACATTACTACTGCCATCACAACAACCGTACCCCCCACCACTACCATTACCATAATTACCCCCACTACCACCATCACCAATATCACCATAAGAACCACTACTACCCCTACCACCATTATCATAACCACCTATATCACACAACCACCACTATCACTACCATAACCACGAAATCACCCTAAAAAGTACAACTACCACTGCCACCATCATAACTATCAACATCACTACAAGAAAACCTACCACTACCATAACCACCAATATTACGATAAGAACCACATACATTCACCTGAAAAACAGTATGACGGATATGCAAATTTCTACTATTAACCACAATCTGAATAATGTAAAATATACTAACAAGACTACCATTCTCGTGACTGTGAGGAAGCCTGTTCTACCACCACCGCCCATTACCACCACCCGATCCCACCACCACCCATTACTGCCACCATTTCCACCACCCTATCCCACCACCACCCATCATCATTACCATCACCACCATTACCACCACCACCCCTATTCCACCAACACACCATCCTACCATCACCCCCACCACCCCATCCACCAGCAGCAGCACCATCATAACAAGTGTCCAGCATGACAGCGCCATACTGCGCCGTGTCAGCGCCTGAGGGATGATATTAATTGCAATTAGATATATAAAAGAGGCCGCCCCCCGCCATGCTGGATTATTGTGGTGGGCAGGGCAGGCAGCCCTCACTCCCTCATGCTGTTACCACCACCACTACTACTACTACCGCCAATGTCACTTCACCATTATTATAACAATGTCAATAATACTGTTACCACCTCCACATCATCAATGTCACATCACCATATTGATTGTGCCACCACATTAAGCAATAAAAACTGAAGCACCTACGGTAACAGTGACAGTAATATACAACCCCACACCCAACAGCACAACGCTTGTGCAAGAAAAGTATTAAAATACCGACAATATGAATGTTTAGACACATGTGCAACATCTGGATATCTTCATTGTAGACGTTTCGCCATCCAGTGGCTTTATCAATACAGATTCTAGGACATAATTAGAAGACAGCTATACTTATATGTCTATTATTCCATTCTCCAGACGCCGTATGAGCCTTCCAGGTTTAGAGTTTGCCCATAAAAATAATGTTCACGATGCTGTGAACACTAACTCCAAGGCTGAGGGACTGATTACCTCATCTTTTGTATATAGTTCTACTGTCATCTAATTATGTCCTAGAATCTGTATTGATAAAGCCACTGGATGGCGAAACGTCTACAATAAAGACATCCAGAAGATGCAAATGTGTCTAAACTTTCAGAACAACAATTGGAGACACTATTATTTTTATGGGCAAACTCTAAACCTGGAAGGCTCATACGGCGTCTGGAGAATGGAATAATAGACATATAAGTATAGCACGCTTTTATTTTTTGTAGGTTTATCAAGGCTTGATAAAGCGTTTCACAAGAGCGAAACGCTGTCACAATAAAAACATGCTCTGCACATACAACACAGAAAACCTTTTATTCCATTTTACTCCATTCTGCCGCCATCTTGCACATTTATCGAGCCTTACACTGGCACTAATGTATAATGGTAAAGTAACAATATACATCGAGAAAACAGCTCGAAGAGAAACAATTTCTAAGGCAAGGTTTCTCTAACAATGGGTCGCGGACCCCATGTGAGCCGTGAATGAGGCTTGCCAAACCTTCCTAACATACGTTCACACAACAACTGATCTAAGAAGGAGGGGGGATAAGAATTGAAATCAGAGAGAAATAAACTGCAAGAAAAGAGATTTACATGAAGGCCCAGTACTGTGGGGAACAAAACTAATGAAGAGTCAAGGAAAACTTTTAAAGCTAGAAATTACTGGATTTAAAGAAATGAGACTTCTACGAGAAGCGAGTGAGAGCTGTCCTCTCTCCACCACACTATACTTTTCCCAGCGCCACGTCCTCTCTCTCATCACAGTTCTTCTCTCCACACTGTCCTCTCTACCACACTGGCCTGATGTTATTATTTATAATCCTCACACATGAAATAAGCCACGGGTTTATGTCATTTTCTGACGATTCTAAATTTAAAAAGAAATCTAAATTAAGAACTCTTATCATCTGTAACTAGATTTCAATTGTAATCCAGTGGACAAATTGAAAATAACATGTTCATTCACCAGAGATAAAAAGACACAAAATGAATATATTTAAGAGCAAACCGAACTTTACTATCTAAAAAAGGCTCCTTTAAGGAACACCGAAATAATAATGTGGGAGCTGACAACCGTCACAGACAATAACAGCCGACGTAACCTGGGCGAGGAAAATGATAGGGTTGATTATGATAACTTTTAAAGTGAGAGATGGCACACCAATGATGATACTCAAGACAACTGTGCTCTCTCGGCTGGATGATTGTTCTCTGCTCACACCTGCTTTCAAGGCTGACAAGTTGCTTGTCTACCAGGTAGGAAGAGTGAGAGAGAGATCCTGTACTGTTCGTACAAATTCAATTACCAGTCTCAACTATTGCCCCTACCTTCTAGCTATTTTATCAGGTGATTCGGCTTGAGATTGATTACAGGTAACAAGGCTCCAATATTCTACCAGAATATTTCGATGGTTCTGTGGTCTATAACTGATACGTATAAACATGAATAGATATATATGCAGTGTCACTATAGTAGATATAGAAGTACGTGTAGTACCGTAGAGTCACTAGAAATATATGTAGTGTCGTATATAGTGTCACTGTAGTAGCCATATTAATCATTATATTCATGGGGCAGTGCTAAACCCATATGGGCCAGACAGCGCTTGCAGAATGGGAACCAATCAGGTTTGATCCTAGGAAGGGGATAATATATGCAATTCCTTTTATATGTGTAGTGTGTGCTAATGTAGCAGGTATGTGTTCCCTCTTGGACAACTGTCTGCTGTTGATTATTCTTATATATGAAGGATTTTGTAAAGTCTTGGGCCCTTCATACTTATCGAGATATCTCTTATCTTTTACTGTGTTGTCTTGCATCTTTGTTTTTCTATTCATTAATTTATTTTGAACCTCTTGGCAAGCCCTGCCACTATTGTAAGAAGTGATTTCAGTGTACAGATTTGGAACCTTCATTTTAATTTTTTTTACATTTGTAAACTGAGATATACTCCACGAATTTTGTTGCTCGTGATGCATGGCGTGTGAATACAAGGTTCTTCAGACACGTGACTTATCTCTGTATTACGTGTCTACATAACTATTTTTCATTACTTTCAGATCACAGATTTTTGGGTGTTGACGAGCAGTTGCAATAGACGGGGACTGATATCTTACTGGCAGGTACAATAACACAGGTCACGACTCCGTAGCTGTAACAATTCACAATTAACCAAAAGATTGGAAATGACAAAATAAGAGAGAGTCAGACATAAGGTCAGGTCATTTAGCAGCGAAGAGACAGCCAAGGTCAAGTAATTTGTGTTCCTACAGTTATGTCATCTGAGTATCTCTGCCATGGGTCTTTTTATGCTTTAAGCATGAAGATTCAATGTGTTTCTTTGTGGTGTCTCAGACTATTTACATGACATACCATACCCAAGATTACCTGTGGCTACCGATGCTTTCGTCCAACCTGTTTTAAATTTAGCAAGTTGGTTTTCCAACTTGTTACAGCGCGTTAATTTCTGCATGATTTAAGCAGAGCAAAATTATATATTAGTAATTCTAGGTTAGGTTACAATGCTTCCCCCATCACACTATACAATGTACAAGTTCCACTTGGACCTGTACGGTTAAAATATTTATCTTTGAAATGTTAAAGCTCCCAGTATACAAAAAGGCACTAACTATATGGTTAAGAAATAATTAAACACATTATTTTATACAAAATCAAATGAAAATAAAGAACACAAAGACTACCAAAATCAGTAATAGGCGAAATTATCAATAATTCATTTGACAAGAAACAATCTGAAAGAAAAATTGCAATATATTGCGTGGATGATGGCGTTTGATGAGCTAAAGACGACCACGTGAACTGTGACCTCGTGACACCGAAGTCTGACCTCGTGACGATGAACTTTCATAGATCTGGAGAGAAATCCATTGACCTTTCGAGAACACTAATTCGCTTAATAAATAAGTATTCACACTTTGGTAATATAATCAGAAAAATGTGAAATTGACAGCTGAAACCTGGTCGAAGCAACATGTACCTCGACCTTTGACTGCTATTAACTCTACAAACATATAATGTTGAGGAGGCAATAAAGTATACTGACATGTCTGAAGGTTATTTCCTCCCTCAAGTTACAAAGTAATGTTTTCGACACCCGTGTGATCAAGACAGTTTATTAATCCCATAATGTACAAATGAAAAAGAAAATAATTCGGTACAATATCTAGCTAATTCATTAACCCTTCTTTACATCTCCTATCTCTATCCTTCTTCATATCCTATCTTTATATCTCTATCATTCTTCATATCTCATATCCCTTGTCTTCCCTTCCATGACAAGGAAATATGGTTACAAAGCTGGAACAAAAGCTGTCATATAGAATAAGGTAGCAGCACACTACTAATATACCCAGTTTTGTTTAATCTCTCCCTCTCACACACACACACACACACACACACACACACACACACACACACAGGACATACTTCTCTCGAACCACACAGCCACTGAAATACATTTAGTCATTATTATATTCATAGGTAAACACTAAACCAGTAGGAGGTCATACAGCTCCTAGAGAATGGAAGGCATTTAATTTTAATCAGATAAAATAAAAGAGCAAGGAATTTAGACAGAGACAGGCTAAGAGACTTGGGACAGGAAGCAAGACAGACAAGTATGCAAAGAAGAAGTTTGAATAAACATAGTGAACGACATGCAGAAACAATATGAAAACAGTAAAAAACTGAATAAGTAGCTAAAAATATATACCCAAGACAATAGCTTCACATACGCAACAAGTTCCAAATTATTTTTTTTATCAATGATGACCAAAATAATGTTTATATAACATGTTTTATGAATTCAAGAAAGCCATTTCCGTCTTTTGTGAAATTAAAACTGTGGATATTCACCACAAAATCACAAGAATTAACTGATAACTGAATGCTTAATATTAGATTAAAAATACAATAATTCATGTTAAGCGCTAAACCCATGTGGGTCATTCAGCGCAAGACGTGATGGAGGCTTGATCCTCAGTCTGCTCAGCGCCAGACATAAGCGCTTATCTGTACTAAAGCAAAGTTATAGATATTGTTAGTGTGGAGGTAAGAGTGGACACCAGGTACCGTACCATAGGAAATGGAAACTAATATAGGACTGGTACAAAAACAACATCAAAAAGCAGACGTCGTCACACTAGGCTATCTTATAATGTTACGTCTATATGATTTCGGGGGTCACCGCCCCTGCGACCTGGTCCCAGACCAGGTATCATGGCTGAAGGCCTGATCCAGTCAAAGGATCGATTGGCAAATTTAAGTATTTGTTTTAGAAATCTGAGCAGAGAATCACTCAGAATACTGTAGGCCAACTCTGCACTGCCACCATGGAATATATACGTCGTGCCCGATAAGTAAAACTTGCGATTTTGGTTTAAACAGCAACGCACTTCTTGCCGAATAGAGCAAGCGAAAATTCGTGTATGCACTAATTTCGCAAAAATTATTCTGAATCTAATGATCCACTATTGTAACGTGACTTTTTATGCCACATGACCTGTTCCCATCGGTTAGAAGCTTAGGGCTGGCTATTAACTATCTCTTAGTTATTTTAAGTCGTGCTATTTACAAAATGTGGGGCCTTCTCCACCCGACCCCACTTGGGGTGGGGTGTGGGAGGACCGGTGTGTGGTTTGTATTCTGCTGGCCTCTGCAAGACAGACTTGCTGGTGTCACCGCGCTACCAAACTCTGAAAAGCGATTGTTTTGCGTATATATATATATATATATATATATATATATATATATATATATATATATATATATTCATTAACACAACTGCGGCTAACCAGGATTCGATCCTGCGTCAAAACGGATAGAAGGATGCATACATTGTCCTGTTCTCATTGGGCTGGGCATGGTGACGCAGGATTGAATCCGGGCTAGCCGCAATTCTGGTTATATATATATATATATATATATATATATATATATATATATATATGCAATAAGATCACTGTAAACAGGTGATATCAGAATATGCAAAACAATCACTGTGTAAGGATGGTGAAATTCCAAGCGATTTCGTGACTTCTCACATTATCAAGGAACTATAAAGACAATACATCAAAGGAAGGCATATAAAGGGTCTAGACCACACCTCACCATCACATTTCTTATGAGTTGGGTGTCGTCGCGCGTCAGGTGTTGCTTTGTTGTGGGATGTAATGGTGAGGTGTGGTCTAGACCCTTTATATGCCTTCCTTTGATGTAGTGTCTTTATAGTTCCTTGATAATGTTAGAAGTCACGAAATCGCTTGGAATTTCACTATCCTTTCACAATGGTTGTTTTGCATTATATATATATATATATATATATATATATATATATATATATATATATATATATATATATATATATATATATATATATATATATATATATATATCGTGCCTAATAAACCAAACTTGCCGAATAGGCTAAACTTCCTTAAAGAACTGACTTTTCAAAAAAAAAAAAAAATTACAGGTTGACAGACGAATTTTTCTTGTGACAATGATGTAAAAATATTCTTTTTTACAGAACCTAACTTAGAAACTTCACCTAACCTAATCTAAACTAACGTATTTTTTTTTTAGCAAATGTCTACTAAATATATTATAGATCAGTTTAAATTTATTTAATATTACTTAAAATATATTATAAATAGTTTTTCGTGATGTTCTGAATTATTTTTCTCAGATTTATGGCATAAAAAAAATTCATGCTGCTTATTCAGAAGAAAAGACCCTTGCTTTTAGGCAGAACTCGCCGGTTTGGCTTATTCGGCACGACACACACACACAGAAAAAGAGAGGGAGAGGGAGACGGGAGGGACAGAGAGGGAGAGGGAGAGGGAGAGGGAGAGTGAGAGAGAGAGAGAGAGAGAGAGAGAGAGAGAGAGAGAGAGAGAGAGAGAGAGAGAGAGAGAGAGAGAGAGAGAGAGAGAGAGAGAGAGAACCAGATTAGTCACAGTGTTAAAAGACGCGTGATAAAGTATGACTAAAGAAACACAAGAATCGAAGAGACATGATCAAAGCGTACAAAATACTTAGGAATATCGACAAGGAAGATAATGAATAACTGACATAGGTGATACCAGGAGAAAACACGAACGGAATAGTATTCAAACGAGTATAAGGTCAAAAAGACGTATAAGGTATTAAAAATGTGTGAAATGAGACGCTGAAACAACGGAACCTAAAGAGTTAAGGATCAAGTATGACATCTGAATGAGTTATGAGACACGACCCAAGAGCCGAAGCTCGATTCCTGCAAGCAAGGACAGTTGACTACAGCTGCTGCTGCACGCTGACGGACACAGATGTACACATATATATACACACAATGTACGTACGCACACAAGTTTACGTGCACAAACCATGTCTGAACCTCCATCATACGGCAAACCCATTAAAAACCCATAAACCGTTTGGAATATTACTCCCATTAACCTCATGAATAAACTCGTAAGATGAACAAGTAATAGCTTTGTATACCAGGCAATTGTTGCAATGAAGTGCTCTAAATGAGGCTCTTAACACACACTAAACTCTTTATTGGTTATCCAGTAATAAATTGCAATCCATGTTGTTTCACCACGATACAATTACAAAAATCTGAGGCAATACTGTGTAAATGTGGATACAGTCATGATACTGCAGAGGTGAAACAAGTCTCCAATTAAAGTTGTAACATACACACTTTGGTCAAAATTTTTTTATTCTCTACCCACTCTACAGACCACTCGTATGTGCACTCCCCACTTGCATGTACACTCCCCACTCGCATGTACACTCACTCCCAGTCCCCACCCTCTCCCAATCCCCCCTCACCCCCTATAACATAATTACAGCAAATTAGAGCCTTTGCGAATCACTTGATTGATCGTTGATTCCCGCTTGAGGCTAGCATGATGATGAATGATACTTTCCAGTATGATGATGAATGATACTTTCCAGTATGATGATGAATAATACTTTCCTTATGATTGATCTTTTTTAATGTTGAATGATGATAATGCCACTCCTTGCAAGATGCAACTTTTATCTTTAGTTGTCTGCTTGTCTACCTCCTTAGTTGGTTGTCTCCCTCCTTAGTTTGCGTCTGTGTCTTACATTATTATTTTTCGTCTACCAGTACTGACCGCATTCATCACACTTGCCCATTCCGACACCTCTTCCCAGACAACAAATCGATGTCTCTTTCCTGTTGAACATTTTTTGATGCACTGTAGTGCCTGCCCTGTTATTACTGTCTGCTTTTGGTCCAGTCTCCTGTGCGGTACTGCATCGGATGCCGTTTTACAATCTAAAAATAAGCAGTCCATCCCATCCCTCTCCTGCCTCAATTTCGTTACCTAGTCCTAAATCTAACTAGCAGATTTTAATGATAAAATTTACAATTTCTAAACTCAACCTGGATGTTACTTATAAACCCGTACCTTTCCAGACGCTCCGACACTCTTCTGATAATCTTCTCTACAACCTTACATGTTATATCTGTAAGTAACATCGGTCTGTAGCTAAATGTTACTTATCTGTCTCTTTTCTTAAATATCAGGATTACATTTGATGTTTCCCACACTTCTTGCACTTTCCCTATATCAAGTAACTGCAAGATGTGGCTGGTAGTTCATAGTGTTTTCGTTTCCTCTCTCAAAACCCACGGAGAGATGAAAAATTAGACACATGTGCAATATTTGGGTATCTTTATTGTAGACGTTTCGCCATCCAATGGCGATCTTCATGCCTGTGCTTCAGATTCTTCAAGACTACGGTACTCTTCACCAACTCCAAGGCTGAGGGACTAATTACGTCGTCTTTTGTATACAATTTTACAGTCTTCCCATTATGTCCTTGAATTTGTATTGATAAAAAACACTGAATGCCGAAACGTCTACAATAAAGATACCTAGATGTTACACACGTGTCTAATTCTTCATCTAGTCGGTAATGTATACTATTCATGTACCACGGAGAGATGTCTGGTCTCATGGCCTTCGAGGTATTTAGCTCGCTCAATAGCTTCTTCACCTCCTCTCCCATTGCGTGCATTGTGTCCGGTACTCATTGATGTACCCTTCCTCTTAGACTCTCTGGTCATGTCCGTTTCCTCTGAGAATGCTCCTCAAATCTTTTGTTCAGCTCCTCGCAGACTTGGTCAGTTCTTGCGAGATACTCTCCTTCCGAATTTTTTGGTCCTTCACTGTTATTTTCTTTCTGATGTGGCTTTATAGCAACTTTTGTTCCGTTTTATCTTTTGATGCTAAGTCATTCTGAACTGTCATTTAGCCTCTCTTACCTACGCTTTTCGCTTTATATACATTTTCCACGCTTTTGCACTTTTAGTTTTTCTCTCTCTGCACCTCTGGATGAACTAAGAGCTCACTCTATATTTGTCATCGCTTTTTTGCTCCTGGGGATGAGTTTTTCCTACTTCTTTGCACTTTTTGATTACTTTCTCCAATATTTCCTTCATTGTCTCTCCATTTAGTTTCCTTTCCAATTGCACTCCATTCACGAATTACCTCATTCCTGCATAGTCTCCTAATTTGCAATTTGGATTCTCCCTTCCCGCCCTGTGATTCTCTCAGCCTTGACTGCCACAAGATGGTCGAAACTCAGGACTTTATATCACCGGCACCCAGGAGCCTCCCGTACTCAGTGTTCCCTACCTCAGAGTCACATAAGGCTAATACAAGGTTTAGCCTTACTGATGGGAAACATGAAAAATGGGGTCACATGGAAATAACCTCCTGGTGTTCCTTCTTGTACTGATTTATTTTCTAAGTTTCTAAAAAAAAACAAGAGTCCTATGATTTTAACACTTTTTATTTCGTTTCAGTCAAAATACGAATCACTATTTATAAAGAGAGATTTTCTAGTGTAACTTCGATTTTGCTTCTTACACTGTTTATAATTATGACTTTATATATAATTTCCTTAAAGTCTTGGATAACTATTTATGGAGAAACATTTTTTTAAACATGGCTTCCTATTCTAACTAATGTTTTCTGCTAAATTTGTGTTGTTTTATGTGATAACTTATATACGAGTATAATATCAAGATTTTATTCTATATCTGACTTTCTTGAAATTTTATCACACGTGGGAAACATAGGGAGTGAAAGAATGTGTAGAAAACAAATGGGGAATGGGGAATAGGAAGCATAGCCAATGTGGAATTTGTAACTGTCTAGATCTGAGAAGGTTGAGGGTGTTTGAGGAGCTGTGGCCTCTACTGCCTATCACTGTATACAATAACCATTATCAGTGTTTTGTTTGCATCAAGCGAGTGTCAGATGGTGTTCATGCACATTATAAGTTGTCTTCCACAGCATGTTAATGGAAATATGAACACAAAATTAATTATAATAATATTATATGTTGAGATGTGTCAACAGATGCCACAAGACGCTCTCACCACAAACCAATCATTAAAGTTCACTATTTACAGCGTCTTTAAGCAGGATAACACCCACACACACATTCAGAACAGAGCAGAGCCAAGACAACGCTTCGCTCAAAGAGAGAGCAACGCTGTGTTAATAAAGATTTACTCAGACAGTCATTGTGTAAGTCCTCATGTTTGCTATCCTAATGGCACTAAAGTTAACTTATGACATTGATCTTAACTCCTTGATTATTACTGAATTTATATCATCACTGAAGGCTCTTGACTCGTATAATGACCAAGAAAGTGTTCAGTGGAGAAACCAGGTGAAGATATTCGAATCATAGAAAAGGGAATTGGTATACAATTTTTATTGATTCCATCATACACTAAATTACTTCTTCGCTGCAAAGTTGATAAGTTAGCAAAGCAAGTATCCTGAAGGAAAATAGAAAAAAACATTAGGAGAGAAGTAATGAAACTGAATATCATGGGAATGCAGTTAGTAGTCCGAGTAGAACTGTAACTCGCTTTAATATGAACGTACTGTTCATAAGTACATTTATGGAGCAAGCTGCGATGTAAACAGACTGATGTTCTAGTGGTCAGGTTTAGGCCTAGTTATAAGTACCTCTGGCAGTTTGGCAGACTCACAAACGATGATCAAACTAAATGCACAGTATGTGGTCATCCCTATGATCACTTTCTTGAATAATATATGCTTAATTGTCCACCCAGTAGGGAATATATAGATAATATAATAACCTATGTGATATGTCAAGATATTAATGAAAACAAGATATAAAATATATTCAGCAAATATCTTAAATTTGTTTGCAACAGATCATTCAATCGTAGATATAAATCCAGATTTTTTTTATATTATTAACACATCGGCCGTCTCCCACCAAGGCAGGGTGGCCCGAAAAAGAAAATCTTTCATCATTCACTCCATCACTGTCTTGCCAGAGGCATGCTTACACTACAGTTATAAAACTGCAACAATAACACCCCTCCTTCAGAATGTCGACACTGTACTTCCCATTTCCAGGTCTCAAGTCCAGCCTGCCGGTTTCCTTGAATCCCTTCATAAATGTTACCTTGCTCTCACTTCAACAGTATGTCAAGTCCTAAAAACCATTTGTCTCCATTTGCTCCTAACACGCTCACGCATGCTTGCTGGAAGTCCAAGCTCCTCGCACACAAAACCTCCTTTACCCCCTCCCTCCAACCTTTTCTAGGTCGACCCCTACCCCGCCTTTCCTCCACTACAGATTTATACACTCTCGAAGTCATTCTATTTTGTTCCATCCTCTCTATATGTCCAAACCACCCCTCCTCAGCCCTCTGGATAATAGTTTTGGTAATCCCGCACCTCCTCCTAATTTCCAAACTACGAATTCTCTGCATTATATTCACCACACATTGCTCTCAGACATGACATCTCCACTGCCTCCGGCCTTCTCCTTGTTGCAACATTCACCACCCATACATTTCCTTCCTTGCTTCCATGGACAAAGTTCTTTGTCTCCACAGACTTCTAAGTGCACCACTCACCTTTTTCCACTCGTCAATTCTTTGATTCACCTCATCTTTCATAGACCCATCTGCTGACACATCCACTCCAAAATATTTGAATACATTCATCTCCTCCATACTCTCTATCTCCAATCTGATATCCAATCTTTCGTTATTTAATTTTTTTTCCTTATCACCTTACTCTTTCCTATATGCCTTTTGGGGATTAGTTCCTACGCCTTTTGAGCATCCATATGCGCCTCCGCTACCCTCCACAGGATGGATATAAGGTACATAATAAACTAGCAGTTTCGGTGTCAGAATATCAATCTTATAGGTACTATCTCAGGTTTGATCCAAGGGAAGGTTATAGCTTCAATTTTATC
>NC_091364.1:10831901-10836901 GCF_038502225.1 Cherax quadricarinatus | reverse complement strand
CTCGATGCTATGTCATTTTCATACTGTCGCTGGGCCTCCCTCCTTACCTGTGCGTACTCATTCCTGGCTCTGCGACTGATCTCCCTATTTTCGTGTGTTCTCTGCCTTCTGCACTTTTTCCATTCTCTATTGCATTTTGTTTTTGCCTCCTTACACCGTCGGGTAAACCAGGGGCTCGTTCTGGTCTTCCCGTTGTTACTGTTGCCCTTGGGAATAAACCTTTCCACTGCCTCCTTGCATTTTGTTGCTACATATTCCATCATTTCATTTACTGGCTTTCCTGCCAGTTCTCTGTCCCACTGGACCTCCCGCAGGAAGTTCTTCAACCCTATGTAGTCCCCTCTTTTATAGTCAGGCTTTTCCCATTCTACTCCTGTTATTCTCTCCACTTGCAGCTCTACTATGTATTCAAAGCACAGAACCACGTGGTCGCTAGCTCCTAGGGGACTCTCATACTTGAAGTCCTCAATATCTGAGCTGCCCAGGGTGAACACAAGGTCCAATCTTGCTGGTTCATCTTCCCCTCTCACTCTGGTAGTGTCCTTAACATGTTGGTGCATGAGGTTTTCCAGCACCACGTCCAACATCCTGGCTCTCCATGTTTCGGGACCCCCATGTGGCTCCAGGTTTTCCCAGTCAATCTCCCTGTGGTTGAAATCCCCCATAACCAGCAACTTTGCTCTGCTGGAGTGAGCTCTTCTTGCCACCTCAGCAAGTGTGTCCACCATTGCTCTGTTGCTCTCTTCATATTCCTCTCTTGGCCTCCTGCAGTTCTGTGGTGGATTATACATCACTGCAATGACCACTTTGTGTTCCCCAGACTGAAGTCTACCTGCTATGTAGTCTCTTTCTCCCGTCTCATCTATTCCTTCCATTTTCTCGAATTTCCATCTGTTTTTTACGAGCAGAGCAACCCCACCTCCCCCCCTGCCCCTTCTATCTTTCCTCATGATCTGGCATCCTGGTGGGAAGATTGCATCTGTTATTGTCTCCATGAGTTTTGTTTCTGTAACTGCTATGATGTCTGGGGACTTCTCATTGATTCTTTCTTGCCATTCCTCATGTTTATTCGTTAATCCATCTGCATTTTTGTACCAAACCTTCAACTTCTGTTCTAATACTGTAACTGTGGTGCGGAGGGTGGAAACAGAGGGATCGGTGTGTGATGGTTGGTTTGGATTGTTCAGTTGCCTTGGGGGTGTCGTGGCTGGAGTCCTTCTGCAGGTGTTTCTGGGGGGTGCGCTTGTCCTTCCATTTGATCCTGGATTATTCTGCTCTCCTTTTTCATTTCCTCCCATTTCTCCTTTCGTTTTTGAACTCTCTTTCATTGTCTTCCTTTCGTCCTGTGTTCTGTCTCGATCGAGGTACACACTCCGGAACTCCTGCTTGTCTCTCAGCCGTGCTTTCTCCTGCAGGATCATGGTTCGGGTTGATTCTGCCTTGAAAATTACTTTGAGAGGCCGATTCCTTTTCTTTGTGAACCACCCAATTCTCCGAAAATTTGCCACCTGGGTCATGTCCCCCTCGCCTATCACCTTCATTATATCTTCAATCGCTTTTTTCTCCTGCTTTCTTTCATCATAAGTTTTCCCTTTAGCTTCGTCTAGCCCATAGACAAACACGGATCTTTCCCTTTCCACCTCCCACTGTGACTCCCATTGCATCCTCTGATGTGTTTTAGTTCCTTCCCGTGGAGTGTTCCTTCCTTCAGTCCCTTCCCTAGTTATTGCCCCTATGCTTCTTGGTTTATCCTTCCTTCTCACCTGCTCCTGGCCCCCACAGGTATCTGGTAAGGTCCTTGCACATGTCCTAGTTCCTTCAATGTCTTCCAATCTCTCATTCCGTCCTAGTGTGCTCCCTGTCTTTGTTTTGGCCCCATGTGGGTTTGACAGGACCTCTGCATACAGTTTAGTTTCCATGATTCCTTCAGACCTGTTGTCTGTGTTTGATGTAGCCATTGCCGATGCAACTTCTGTAATATCTTTGTCTCTGTGCTGTTTCAGATGTCTCAGCTCCTCTTCTAATCTCTCTATCTTGATTTCTGCTGCTGTGGCCTGTTGCTTCCACCTTCTGCATTCTGCTGCTAACCTCTCTTCCATCTTCCTTTCCAGCTGGTTAGGGGGAGGGGAATAGATGGTTAGGAGAGGGGATGGATGGTTGTGGGGGAGGGGGAGGATGGTTATTGGAGGGGTAGAGATTGTTGGGGGAGGGGGTTAGATGGTTTGAGGGAGAGAGGGGATGGATGGTTATGGGGGAGGGGGAGGATGGTTATTGGAGGGAGGGATGTAGTTGGGGGGGTTCATCTAGTCTCCTTGTGGTGTGTGTGTGTGTGTGCGTGTGTGTGTGTGTGTGTGTGTGTGTGTGTGTGTGTGTGTGTGTGTGTGTGTGTTTGTGTGTGTGTGTGTGTGTGTGTGTGTGTGTGGTGTGTGTGTGGTGTGTGTGGTGTGTGTGTGGTGTGTGGTGTGTGTGTGGTGTGTGTGTGGTGTGTGTGGTGTTTGTGGTGTGTGTGTGTGGTGCATGTGTGTGCATGTGTGGTGTGTGTGTGTGTTGTGTGTGTGTGTGTTGTGTGTGTGTGTGGTGTGTGTGTGTGTGGTGTGTGTGTGTGGTGTGTGTGTGTGGTGTGTGTGTGTGTGGTGTGTATGTGTGGTGTGTGTGTGGTGTGTGTGTGTGGTGTGTGTGTGTGTGTGTGTGTGTGTGTGTGTGTGTGTGTGTGTGTGTGTGTGTGTGTGTTTGTACTCACCTAATTCACCTAATTGTACTCACCTAATTGTGGTTGCAGGGGTCGAGACTCAGCTCCTGGCCCCGCCTCTTCACTGATCGCTACTGGATCCTCTCTCTCTCTGCTTCCTGAGCTTTGTCATACCTCTTCTTAAAACTATGTATGGTTCCTGCCTCCACTACTTCACTTGCTAGGCTATTCCACTTGCTGACAACTCTATGACTGAAGAAATACTTCCTAACGTCCCTGTGACTCGTCTGAGTCTTCAGCTTCCAGTTGTGACCCCTTGTCCCTGTGTCCCCTCTCTGGAACATCCTATCTCTGTCCACCTTGTCTATTCCCCGCAGTATCTTGTATGTCGTTATCATGTCTCTCCTGACCCTTCTGTCCTCCAGTGTCGCCAGTCCGATTTCCCTTAACCTTTCCTCGTACGACATTCCCTTGAGCTCTGGGACTAGCCTTGTTGCAAACCTTTGTACTTTCTCTAACTTCTTGACGTGCTTGACCAGGTGTGGGTTCCAGACTGGTGCTGCATACTCCAGTATGGGCCTAACATACACAGTGTACAGTGTCTTGAACGATTCCTTATTAAGGTATCGGAACGCTATTCTCAGGTTTGCCAGGCGCCCGTATGCTGCAGCGGTTATTTGGTTGATGTGTGCCTCCGGTGATGTGTTCGGTGTTATGGTCACCCCAAGGTCTTTCTCCCTGAGTGAGGTCTGTAGTCTTTGTCCACCTAGCCTATACTCTGTCTGCGGTCTTCTTTGCCCCTCCCCAATCTTCATGACTTTGCATTTGGCTGGATTGAATTCGAGAAGCCAGTTACTGGACCACATGTCCAGCCTCTCCAGGTCTCTTTGCAGTCCTGCCTCATCCTCGTCCGATTTAATTCTTCTCATCAACTTCACGTCATCTGCGAACATGTCGTTCACATATATCAAAAATAGCACTGGTCCTAGAACTGACCCCTGTGGGACCCCGCTCGTAACAGGCGCCCACTGTGATACTTCTTCACGTACCATGACTCGTTGCTGCCTCCCTGTCAGGTATTCCCTTATCCATTGCAGTGCCCTTCCTTTTACGTGTGCCTGATCCTCCAGCTTCTGCACTAATCTCTTGTGGGGAACTGTGTCAAAGGCCTTCCTGCAGTCTAGGAAAACGCAATCTACCCAACCCTCTCTCTCGTGTCTTACTTCTGTTACCTTGTCATAAAACTCCAGGAGGTTTGTGATACAAGATTTGCCTTCCATGAACCCATGCTGGTTTTCATTTATAATCTTGTTCCTTTCCAGGTGTTCGACCACTCTCCTCCTGATAATCTTCTCCATGACTTTGCACACAATACATGTCAGAGACACAGGTCTGTAGTTTAGTGCCTCGTTTCTGTTTCCTTTCTTAAATATGGGGACTACATTAGCTGTCTTCCATTTCTCAGGTAGTTGCCCAGTTTCAAGGGATGTGTTGAAGATTGTGGTTAGAGGCACACACAGCATCTCTGCTCCTTCTCTAAGGACCCATGGGGAGATGTTGTCCGGTCCCATTGCCTTTGAGGTGTCAAGGTCACTTAAGAGCTTCTTCACCTCCTCCTCAGTTGTTCGTATGTCATCCAACACTTGTTGGTATATTCCCTCTTGATGTTCCCTTCTGTGCTGTCTTCCCACAGCCCTTCCTGTCTCTACTGTAAAAACTTCCTTAAATCTCCTGTTCAGCTCCTCACATACCTCCTGATCATTTCTTGCGAGTTCTCCACCTTCTGTCCTTAATCTGATCACCTGGTCTTTGACTGTTGTCTTCCTCCTGATGTGGCTATATAACAGTTTCGGGTCAGTCTTGATTCTCGATGCTATGTCATTTTCATACTGTCGCTGGGCCTCCCTCCTTACCTGTGCATACTCATTCCTGGCTCTGCGACTGATCTCCCTATTTTCGTGTGTTCTCTGCCTTCTGTACTTTTTCCATTCTCTATTGCACTTTGTTTTTGCCTCCTTACACCGTCGGGTAAACCAGGGGCTTGTTCTGGTCTTCCCGTTGTTACTGTTGCCCTTGGGAATGAACCTTTCCACTGCCTCCTTGCATTTTGTTGCTACATATTCCATCATTTCATTTACTGGCTTTCCTGCCAGTTCTCTGTCCCACTGGACCTCCCGCAGGAAGTTCTTCAACCCTATGTAGTCCCCTCTTTTATAGTCAGGCTTTTCCCATTCTACTCCTGTTATTCTCTCCACTTGCAGCTCTACTATGTATTCAAAGCACAGAACCACGTGGTCGCTAGCTCCTAGGG
>NC_091364.1:10824401-10826901 GCF_038502225.1 Cherax quadricarinatus | reverse complement strand
TGGTTTAACTTTATTACTTACTTATAATAGGTTTACTTTACAACTTTATATACTAAGACAAAGTTAACAATAATCCTCATACCGGGTACCGCATTGTTTTCTTGATTTTCAGAATTCATAACTTTTTTTCTGTCACCCCTCCATTACCCCCCCAAAAATGGTTAAATTACCCCCAGGGGGTAATTTACCCCCAGTTTGGGAACCACTGATATAGAGTAAAGTAACAGCACACTTTTGATGTATCCAGTTTTGTATAATAAAAAAAGTATCCTCCCCTTGCCACTTTATCTTCGTCCACAGTGATCCTCCTCCACCTCCCGAGGCTTGGCGAGACAGGCGCCGCCAACAACCCGCAAAAGCCCCACTTCCCAAGTATTCATTACCATCGTAGCAGCGGTCAATTATGTCCGGTGACGCGGGTTCCCCACTGCTGCACACGCCCACGTAAATGACGGCAACTGGACGGGGGTTCGATCGTTCAATTACAGCTGAAGAGAGAATTAGCAGTTTAATTAGCTGTGCCCGCTGGAGTGTTGTGGCTTGAGGCAGCGGGAGGTATGAAGCCACGGAGAAGAGTCCGCTGGTTACTCTTGCTTAATATCAAAGGTCTTCCCAAGCTTGGAATGTTCTCTAGAGACCTTCGTGGTTTATGGTGAACGTGCTGGAGGAACTTGCAAAGACTTATCTTACAAAGTGTTGAAAGACCTTGCAAAGACGGCTAATGCTGGAGGAACTTACAAAGAAGTGCTTAAAGACATTGAAAAGACGTATCTTAGAAAGAAGTGCTGTAAGACCTTGAAAAGACGTATCTTACTAAGACATGCAAGAATATCCTTCAACGAAGCGCTGGGAAAACTTGCTAAGACCTTTAGGAAGATCCTGCCTAGACGTTTTGAATGATTTTGCCAAGAAGTTACAAAACATCTTGCCAAGACGTTTCGAAAGAGCTTGTAAAGACGTTTTGAATGATGTTGCCAAAACGTTTTGAAAGATCCTACCAAGACGTTCAGGAAGATCCTGACAAAAAGTTTTTGAAAATCCTGCCAAGACATTTTGGAAGATCTTGCCAAGACGTTTTGGAACATCTTGCCAAGACGTTTTGGAAGAACTTGCCAAGACTTTTTGAAAGATCCTGCCAAGACATTTTGGAAGAACCTGCCAAGACTTTTTGAAAGATCCTGCCAAGACGTTTTGGAAGAATCTGCCAAGGCTTTTGGAAGAACCTGCCAAGACATTTTGGAAGATCCTGCCAAGACATTTTGGAAGATCCTGCCAAGACGTTTTGGAAGATCCTGCCAAGACGTTTTGAAAGACTTGTCAGACCTTGCGAAGGCTACACGATACAAATTACGAACGGTGGGTAGATGAACATCATTCGAATGGTCTGCTAATTAGAATGTCAATCAACTGGACATTTTTTCGCATAGTCCAAGTTACTTTTATGCATTAAAATTATTATTTATTTTAGCATAAAGTTACGATTATCTCTTAATATGATTATCACTAGAAATAATTAAAATAACTGCTTAAAAAATTACGAGCTTTTATTTTTCGTACTAAATGAAAAGGATTTTTTTTTAACGATATTAACTTTATTATTTCAAGTTTTAGTGATAATTACTTCTGGCTTTATTCACCAACGTTAATGACCACTGACTATTTCTTAAGGTTGTTCGTTATGGAGATCTCTTTATAGAACTATACAGTCTGTATATTTGCGGTACCTTAACGCTTTCTGGCTGCATTGTAGTGCTACATTATACTCCAGGGCAGTAATATATTTCGGTGCTGCATTATACTAGTGTTATACTAAGGTGCTACATTACACTCCAGTGTTATATTATACTCCAGTGTTATATTCCAGTTCTGTATTATTAAGTCTTAAGAACTCAATTAGTGACTCGATCCGCATCTCACACCCACAACATTAACACTTGATTCCACCACTAACCCCCCCCCCCACACCCACACACCAACACACACCCACCCTCACACACACACACACACACACACACACACACACATACACACACACATTCTTCAGTTGTGATACATTCCATTCCATCTATATATTCCACACTTTTCCCCCGTCTTCATTCCAAACATACTTCTCACCTATATTTTACGCATCTTCATATCTTTTACCCCTCTATTCTGCACATCTTCATTCTGCGCATCAATATTCGGTGCACTTTCAACTCGTTTTTCCCAATATTTTCGCACATTTTTTATGACTAACACGTCTACCAGCCCGATAATCCGGCAGTAAGTGATTATTCTACACACTTAAAGACCATAACATATTGCAGTCTAAAGTGTTCCAGCGTCACAAACACTGAACTTTGGCTATAAAGTCACACAGGTTTACTGGAAGACTGACTGCATGTGTTTCAGCAACACAGGTTTACTGGAACACTTATTGTAAGTATCCCAGGAATATAGATTGTAAGTGTTCCAGCCACACAGGTAAACTGGAACACTGATTACAAGTGTACCAGAC
>NC_091364.1:10776901-10819401 GCF_038502225.1 Cherax quadricarinatus | reverse complement strand
AATAAGCTTGCTGTGCAACTAGTGTCTTTGTGTTCACACATGTTGGTAATGGGCCAGTTCACGCAACAGTACTGGGAGCCGGAAGGTGCTGAAATAATTTATTGCCACCAAACTAGATTGCGATAAATATTTTTTGTAATTACATCCGTTTTAAAGACTATTTCACAGACGCAGTTAGTTCAAGGCACTTTCAAACGCAAGGGCTGAAAAGTGACTGAAAATGAACGAAGTGAAGATGCCAACAATCTTTATCATAGTCTCCATTTATTATTATTATTGTTATTCACAAAAAACGTTAAACCAGGAGTGGACAGTCATTTGTTTATGGGCAACATAAGAATGATAAAGAAATTGTAGAAAGCAACGAATTATAATTCGTGCAAAAACAAACGTATTATCTGGAGGACAAGCTGACTCGATACACGTTATAAATAATACCAACTTCCTTTGTGATTCAATCTGCTAGTCTCACAGAGAGTTTACGAAGAAAATTAATGTAATTTTCGTATATACAAGATAACGGGATAAATCATTTTGCACTCTGAATTTAATTTGTCTACATCTTAATCGACATTGCCTTTACATCACTGTCTCGACCATTGATGATTTACGTACGATGATGTATCTCAGCACTGATGATTCAACCACTGGTGACAGGTTCCATTATTAGGTAATATATGTGTAGTAACTGGTAAAGTCCCAGTTCAGAAGTGTACAGGTTTCTGAAGTGGTAAGGTCTCAGTTTAGGAAGTGTGTGTGTAGGGTTGTGTGTAGGGTTGTGTGTAGGGTTGTGTGTAGGGTTGTGTGTAGGGTTGTGTGTAGGGCTGTGTGTAGGGTTGTGTGTAGGGTTGTGTGTTGGGTTGTGTGTAGGGTTGTGTGTAGGGTTGTGTGTAGGGTTGTGTGTAGGGTTGTGTGTAGGGCTGTGTGTAGGGTTGTGTGTAGGGATGTGTGTAGGGCTGTGTGTAGGGTTGTGTGTAGGGTTGTGTGTAGGGTTGTGTGTAGGGTTGTGTGTTGGGTTGTGTGTTGGGTTGTGTGTTGGGTTGTGTGTTGGGTTGTGTGTTGGGTTGTGTGTTGGGTTGTGTGTAGGGTTGTGTGTAGGGTTGTGTGTAGGGTTGTGTGTAGGGTTGTGTGTAGGGTTGTGTGTAGGGTTGTGTGTAGGGTTGTGTGTAGGGTTGTGTGTAGGGTTGTGTGTTGGGTTGTGTGTTGGGTTGTGTGTAGGGTTGTGTGTAGGGTTGTGTGTAGGGTTGTGTGTAGGGTTGTGTGTAGGGCTGTGTGTAGGGCTGTGTGTAGGGTTGTGTGTAGGGTTGTGTGTAGGGCTGTGTGTAGGGTTGTGTGTAGGGTTGTGTGTAGCGTTGTGTGTAGGGTTGTGTGTAGGGTTGTGTGTTGGGTTGTGTGTTGGGTTGTGTGTAGGGTTGTGTGTAGGGTTGTGTGTAGGGTTGTGTGTAGGGTTGTGTGTAGGGTTGTGTGTAGGGTTGTGTGTAGGGTTGTGTGTAGGGTTGTGTGTAGGGTTTGTGTGTGTGTGTGTGTGTGTGTGTGTGTGTGTGTGTGTGTGTGTGTGTGTGTGTGTGTGTGTGTGTGTGTGTGTGTGTGTGTGTGTGTTAAATGGTAAAGTTCCAGTTTATTTGCGGCTGATGTGTCATGAAACTGGACAAGTGTCTCGATCCAAACAGTGAGAGACATGTTATAGAACAAGCTTTTCCTGGAACGTTACCCCTTCCGTGTAACTGTTATAGAGCCTTCTCAAGCTCTATAACAGAGCAAAACATCATTTCTGTGCCTTCAACCAAATGATTCATATTATGAATGCATGGAAGTGTTACAAATTAAATGTCTCTCCGAGAAACATTACAAGAAACACTTGCTTTACCCTTCTCGTGTTCTACGAGGTCTTCCACGTAAAACACGAGAACGGTAAAAACAAAAAAAATAATTGTCCCTGCTAGCGGACAGAGTTAATAACAATATCAACGACATTTACACCAAGATATACACTTTAATGTTATTTCTAGAAAAAAAAAACAATAGCTGTAATGAGCCACACAATTCCAACAATAACACTCTTTAACACATTAATTACAAATACAAATCCTCTGCAAAACTGCAAATATTGTGGCCTCAAAAAAGCTGCAACCATTACAAGGAGGAACTTTCACGATTAGAATTTGAAATCAGGAATGAAAGCCGGCAAAAACTTTACGTTAGTACGTCGTAATTACTAGGCTAAGGTTCATCCCTCGAGGAAGACTGGGTAACAGGAACGAGGGATATAAAAACCTGAAGAGCTCTTGATCCAAGGACGTGCAGCTTCCCTCCTCTTCCTCGGATAAAGCCTGACTGCCTCCCATCTCTTAGCAGCTACTGTATGTGACCTCTGGATTTAGCGCTTCCCTTTGAATAATAAATTTATAATAATAATAATAATAAGAGGAAGAAGAGGAAGAAGAGGAAGAAGAAGAGGAAGAAGAGGAAGAAGAGGAAGAGGAAGAAGAGGAAGAACAGGAAGAGGAAGAAGAAGAGGAAGAGGAAGAAGAGGAAGAGGAAGAAGAGGAAGAAGAGGAAGAAGAGGAAGAAGAGGAAGAAGAAGAGGAAGAAGAAGAAGAAGAAGAAGAAGAAGAAGAAGAAGAAGAAGAAGAAGAAGAAGAAGAAGAAGAAGAAGAAGAAGAAGAAGAAGAAGAAGAAGAAGAAACTACTATATTTATACTGGGCATATCGTTATTACAGTCGAGGTAAAAATCAAGAAATAATATATGATGAAAACATATTAATAAGTCGTTGACTAGTGCATCATTAAGTCAGGTGTACATATAACCTAAATTCAAATACATGGTGCGTGTACATGTGTACTTACAAAATCAGGTAATGAGAAGGCAGAGTTTGGTAATTACAAACTTCTTATGAAAACTTGCAATAATATTAACCTTCGTTCTGACTGAATAACTGCTACTGTTGCTTAGTTGATCTTCGTGTCAAGGAGAGAGAGAGAGAGAGAGAGAGAGAGAGAGAGAGAGAGAGAGAGAGAGAGAGAGAGAGAGAGAGAGAGAGAGAGAGAGAGAGAGAGAGAGAGAGAGAGAGAGAGAGAATGAGAATGAATGAATGAATGAATCAGAGACCGACCGACCTTGAAGTTACTTTGATTGAACTCGAGAAGCCATTTGCTTGACCACAACTCCAGTTGTTGAGGTCTCTCTGAACTTTATCACTGTCCTCTCCTGTTCTTATTCTTCCCATTAGTTTTACATCATGCGTGTGCATGCATGCGCGTTCGTTGATTGCCTATATGTAGTCGTAGGGGTCTTGTCTTTGCTGCTGGCCTCGCCTCTCAACTTGTCGCTTGCCAGATTCACTCCCGCCCAGCCTTGTAGGCCATTTCATACATGTTTTTAAAACTATGTATGAAGCGTACCTTCACGTCTTGGTCTAGGTCATTCCACTTCCCCACCACCTTGAAACTGAAGAAATACTTCCTGACATCCTCGTGGCTCATCGGTGTCTTTAACTTCCACAAGTGTCCATGAGCATTTTACATATTATACCTTTCCCAATTCTTCTGTTTTCCAATGTCGTTAAACTTAATTCCGCGAGCTACTCCTCGCAGTTTATACGCCTTAGGTCTGGCACTAGCCTACTGCACTTTCTGCAGTTTATTAAAATGTTTTTTCAGGTGTGGGTTACATGCCGGTGCTGCACACTTCAAGAAGGGCCGATTGGTAGTTGGAAAAACTCTCAGCTCTTGTTCCTGCCTCTAAACTTGCCTGATTTACTCCCACTTAGCCTCTTGGGCCCTGTCACACCTATGCATGGAGCCTGCCATTTAACGTGCAAGTAGTATACCTGGTGGTGAAGGTGGCATGCTGATGCAAGCGAGAAACAAAGGTAAAAGATGTTAATCCCTCATCAGCTGGTGTACAATTACACCTGACTACTCTTATTACTACTATTCTATTATTATTTTATTCACGCGAAAACGCTAAACACACAGGGTTACTACAGCTCCAAAGGAATGGGAAATAATCAGGTATGGACTAAGGAAGGGGAGGATATCGCCAAATTGCTTAGATCAAGGCACTCGACTCTCCCATGGTTAAAGGTAGCGAAGTGAACCCATGAAGCGTAGTGCGGAAGTCAACGCCTCCCCCCACACTGATAACTCCAGCCAACTTTTACATATTACCCAGTATTAATCTTCACTAAGACGCCCTTCCCCCAGCCGTAAAAAAAAATCTACTTCATTTTTAAGCAAGCAGTGAAACGGGGAGGAAATTGCTCATTTGGATGTAACATTTTGCGGTAATTAACTTGCCAATTGTGCGAGGAAATTTGGCAAGTTGTAGCAGAGTATGGTTGTTGCAGCGTGACCAGGAATACACCACCTGCACAACCCAATAATTAAACCTGGGCTACAAAAGTCTGCCAGCGAAACCTACTTACCAAGCAACACGCCACCTCCGTCGCGGCCAGATTGAAGCAGATCATTCCGCTACCACGCTCAAGTGATTGCCTGTAATAAGTTCAAATTGTTCAAATAATTGCGAACCTTACATGCTTTTTGCCTTGGAAACCCTTGCTTAATGATATCAATTTGGAGCGGTGATGGAGCTGCAGGCAACGCTGACACGTAAATGAGGTGAGAGCAAGAATGAACGGAGCTTCTAAAACTCGTACAGAAAACCTAGCTGGGAAGACACGCTGTCAAGTGGCCAGAATAACCATTAAACGCTTCTTACCACAAGTGAAATCTGTGTGTACTTGGCCGCCGTCTTATTTTGGAATATCCGCGGCAGCTTAATATGTGCTGCGGAGGACTTTTTCGTTTCATTATAGAAAAACCTGGAAGAAAATAAAGGAGAAAATTAATATTACGGAATGAATTCGAAAGCAGAAATGCATAATAGGTTGTTCGTTCCTAGAGGCAAACAATAAACGCAGGTGACTGCAAGAGCAACAACGTTCAACAAAACAAGGACTTAAAAGAGAAACCTTATGAGGACCTTTCGGTCGTCATAGGGACGGACAGAAACGTCGTCACAGAGTTCCTCTCCTAAGTGAAGAGAAGTTACTTGGTTAACTGCTCCAACCAGGATATTGTGACTTGATTCTTTAGAAACTGCGTCATCTTTTTCAACTGTCCATTCTGACTTTGTTGTGCAACAAGGTTATATTTATCTTCGTATATCAGCATATATTATTTGTCTGTTTTAACAGTGAGGCGCATGTAAGTCCAATATTGTTACAAGATTCTTGGAGAGAGTGATGGAGGAGACAGCTGTGGTGATGGTGTGTTAGAGGCAGCAGCGTTGGAGGAAATATTGGAGGATGTGCACTGATAATAATCCTTAGCAACTGCTTATAGTGACTGTTTTCAGCATACATCTAGGATGACTCACGAAAACGTAATAGCACAATGGCAAACAAACCACGGCCTCGCCTTAAGTTTTACGACTCACTCGCCACGGGTTCAAACCCCACCGGAAAAGCAATGGAAAACTTCATTTACCTAAACACTGTATTTACAAATTTGTGAACGACAATCAATGACAACCCTTTCTCGCGCCAAGAGTGATAAACGTATATATTTTCACGCCTCTTTTCTTAGCTACCTCATTGTCAGATGCACTCCGATCGTGATTTTAATTTGCTTGTTTGTCGCTAAATAAACGTTCTTATAAGTTTATGTATAAGATTACGTAACCTAACTTAACTTACTGCAGCAAACTAAATTACCCTGAAAATAGGATTTAAAAAACCTGTAAGCGTTAAAAAACTGAATTGATTGCAGCGTTTATAAATAGACCTAATAAAATGAGGATGGTTAAAAAATAATGCAAAAATGCATAGATTATAAGTACTTTGCATAGGTTAAGATAAAGTTTACGTTGGGCAGACAGGTAAGGTTCTTAACACCAGCACTGTAAAATATATGTGGGTCAGCTGTTTACTGAAAACTGTTTTTATACTGCAGTCAGGGGAACAGCTAAACTTGTAGGGGTCACATTGCTCCTGGGAAATGGGGAATAATTAATTTGATCCAAGGGAAAGGTCGCTTCAATTTCTTGGATCAAGAACCTTCACCAGCCATGAACGCTCATTACTTGAAGGGTGCTACTGATGATGTCCCCAACTCTCGTGTCATGTTACACAGCATACAAGTACCACCTGTCATGTTACACAGCATACAAGTACCACCTGTCATGTTACACAGCGTACACAGGTACCACAAGCAGGGGTTAAGTTCCATACGCTGCAGCCACCTTGTCCATTTCCAGTCTTGTACTCCCGCTGTTCCAATAATTTTTACGTCTTCACCGCACATCTCATGATAGGATATAGCTTGAATTTTCTGATGATGGAGAGGTAAGCTAGTGGAAGACCTCCTTGCACTGAGAGGGTTGACTCACGAAATCGTAATGACACGATTGCAAACAAACCATACCCCGGCCGGGATTGAACCCGCGGTCAGAGAGTCTCAAAACTCCAGCCCGTCGCGTTAGCCACTAGACCAGCTAGCCACAATAAGATTCGTCCAACTAGGTATATTTCTACACAATAGGAAGGTTAGCACAGGCACCACTGTGACCACAAATGCAAGTTTTTACAGACGAATCTCCAGCTAGCGTGGCCGTGACGAACATGACTCACGAAATCGTAATGACACGATATACCTAGTTGGACGAATCTTATTGTGGCTAGCTGGTCTAGTGGCTAACGCGACGGGCTGGAGTTTTGAGACTCTCTGACCGCGGGTTCAATCCCGGCCGGGGTATGGTTTACTAAGAGGGTTCTATGGAAACTCACATCAGACATTTTCTACGATTAATAAAACACTTCCCCACTTCCCCCATCCACTTTTCATGTCATACCGGGTTTCCGCTTAGTTTGGCTGGTTTCCAGAGTACGGCGTCCGTTACACCATTAGCGGACGGAGGATCAAGCCTCTACCACTTGCGCTAAATCACCTACATAGGTTTAGTAATCTATGTTATATCTCAAGGGACATAATTCACGCGTTTACACAAACAATATATAATTAAATTTTAAAGGAGTGGACGATAAGTCAACGGAAGGCCTCGGTCTGATGACCAAAAGCTCCACCGGCGGGTCATCATATGACCAAGACCCGCATCAGGAAACACTGTCCTGTTTCCCGACCAATCTTACCTAACAACTTTAAACGCACAAAAACTGTCTTGGCTTTATTTTGAATCTAAAATACATTATTATTACACTTGTGATTGAAGGTTTGTTTGTTTATTACTCAGTCCCCATAAAAACCAGTGCAGCCAAACTGTCACAAGTTTACTTATACCCAGGAGCGGGTTTTAGGCTATACAGTGTTATAAAAAATTTATTTTGAGCAGCGCCCTTTCAAAGGAAGGATCTATTGGAAGGAGGGACCTTGTTGGAAGGAGGGACCTTGTTGGAGGGAGGGATCCTGTTGGAAGGAAAGGCCCTGTTGGAAGGAGAAACCCTTTTGGAAGGAGGGACCCTGTTGGAAGGAGGGACCCTGTTGGAAGGAGGGATCCAGTTGGAAGGAGGGATCCAGTTGGAAGGAGGGACCCTGTTGGAAGGAGTGACCCCTTTGGGAGGAGCGACCCCTTTGGAAGGAGCGACCCCTTTGGAAGGAGCGACCCCTTTGGAAGGAGGGACTCCTGTTGGAAGGAGGGACCCCTGTTGGAAGGAGGGACCCTGTTGGAAGGAACCCAGTTGGAAGGAGGGATCCTGTTAGAAGGAGGGACCCTGTTAGGAGGGACCCTGATAGAAGGAGGGACCCTGTTAGAAGGAGGGACCCTGTTAGAAGGAGGGACCCTGTTAGAAGTGACCCTGTTAGAAGGAGGGACCCTGTTAAAAGGAGGGACCCTGTTAGAAGGAGGGACCCTGTTAAAAGGAGGGACCCTGTTAGGAGGGACCCTGTTAGAAGGAGGGACCCTGTTAAAAGGAGGGACCCTGTTAGGAGGGACCCTGTTAGAAGGAGGGACCCTGTTAGAAGGAGGGACCCTGTTAGAAGGAGGGACCCTGTTAGAAGGAGGGACCCTGTTAGAAGGAGGGACCCTGTTAGAAGGAGGGACCCTGTTAGAAGGAGGGACCCTGTTAGAAGGAGGGACCCTGTTAGGAGGAGGGACCCTGTTAGAAGGAGGGACCCTGTTAGAAGGAGGGACCCTGTTAGAAGGAGAGACCATGTTAGAAGGAGGGACCCTGTTAGAAGGAGGGACCCTGTTGGACAATGCTGAGTGGCACATTTAATATTTTTTTTATACTGTTAACACACTGTGTTCCAAAGTTTTAATTAAGGGTCGGTGTCATTTTTGGGTGGTACAATACGTAGAGTGGCACATCATTTTATGCTTATTTAAAAAAAATTATAACCTAATCTGATCAGTTTCATTGCAAAAATTCAGCTCAACTGAAATCAGTCAGTCCTATTATGTCTTGACACCAAAAATTAGATACAATCGCCTCCTGATAGGGTGTGTTGGGGGGGAGTCCTCCTACACCCAATTAACAAGGCAGGTGTGAGGAGAGGAATGAAAACCAATGGAGTACCGAAGAAAATACTTTCCCAACACTGTTTACATTTATAACTAATGTTAAGAGTACTGTAGAAGGTCCGGGCAAGGGCGCGTTATTCGTCTAGCACAAAGTAAAACAAGATCATCTTTAACATAATGTGTTTACAAAGTGGAACCTGAAATAAAAGACAATCACACAGAACTGTATGTTTCTTAAATGACTTAATGCTATTATATATAATATATATATATATATATATATATATATATATATATATATATATATATATATATATATATATATATATATATATATATATAAGTAGTACGTTGGTAGACAGCAACCACCCAGGGAGGTACTACCGTCCTGCCAAGTGAGTGAAAAACGAAAGCCTGTAATTGTTTTACATGATGGTAGGATTGCTGGTGTCTTTTGTCTGTCTCATAAATATGCAAGATTACAGGCATGTCTTGCTACTTCTACTTACACTTAGGTCACACTACACATACATGTACACGTTTATTTATACACACTCATCTGAGTTTTTTTTTATTTTATCTTAATAGTTCTTGGTCTTATTACTTTTCCTTTTATATCCATGGGGAAGTGCAATAAGAATCTTTCTTCCGTAAGCCATGCGTGTTGTAAAAGTCAACTAAAATGCCGGGAACAATGGGCTAGTAACCCCTTTTCCTGTAAAGATTACTAAAAAGAATAAGAAGAAAATTGTCAAAGTGGGAAGTCTGAATGTGCGTGGATGTTGTGCAAATGATAAGAAAGAGATGATTGTGGATGTTATGAATGAGAAGAAACTGGATGTCCTGGCTTTAAGTGAAACAAAGCTGAAGGGGGTGGGAGAGTTTCAATGGAGAGGAATAAATGGGATTAGGTCAGGGGTTTCAAATAGAGTTAGAGCTAAAGAAGGAGTAGCAATAATGTTGAAGGATAAGTTATGGCAGGAAAAGAAGGACTACAAATGTATAAATTCAAGGATTATGTGGAGTAAAATAAAGATTGGATGTGAAAAGTGGGTTATAGTAAGCGTGTATGCACCTGGAGAAGAGAGAAGTGTAGAGGAGAGAGAGAGATTCTGGGAAATGTTGAGTGAATGCTTGGGGAGTTTTGAATCAAGTGTGAGAGTAATGGTGGTTGGGGATTTCAATGCTAACGTGGGTAAAAATGTTATGGAGGGAGTAGTAGGTAAATTTGGGGTGCCAAGGGTAAATGTAAATGGGGAGTCTTTAATTGAGCTATGTGTAGAAAGAAATTTGGTAATAAGTAATACATATTTTATGAAAAAGAGAATAAATAAATATACAAGGTATGATGTAGCACGTAATGAAAGTAGTTCGTTAGATTATGTATTGGTGGATAAAAGGTTGATGGGTAGGCTCCAGGATGTACATGTTTATAGAGGGGCAACTGATATATCGGATCATTATTTAGTTGTAGCTACAGCTAGAGTAAGAGGTAGATGGGAAAAGAGGAAGGTGGCAACAACAAGTAAGAGGGAGGTGAAAGTGTATAAACTAAGGGAGGAGGAAGTTCGGGCGAGATATAAGCGACTATTGGCAGAAAGGTGGGCTAGTGCAAAGATGAGTAGTGGGAGGGTTGAAGAGGGTTAGAATAGTTTTAAAAAGGCAGTATTAGAATGTGGGGCAGAAGTTTGTGGTTATAGGAGGGTGGGGGCAGGAGGAAAGAGGAGTGATTGGTGGAATGATGAAGTAAAGGGTGTGATAAAAGAGAAAAAGGTAGCTTACGAGAGGTTTTTACAAAGCAGAAGTGTTATAAGAAGAGCAGAGTATATGGAGAGTAAAAGAAAGGTGAAGAGAGTGGTGAGAGAGTGCAAAAGGAGAGCAGATGAAAGAGTTGGAGAGGCACTGTCAAGAAATTTTAATGAAAATAAGAAAAAATTTTGGAGTGAGTTAAACAAGTTAAGAAAGCCTAGGGAAAGTATGGATTTGTCAGTTAAAAACAGAGTAGGGGAGTTAGTAGATGGGGAGAGGGAGGTATTAGGTAGATGGCGAGAATATTTTGAGGAACTTTTAAATGTTGAGGAAGAAAGGGAGGCGGTAATTTCATGCACTGGCCAGGGAGGTATACCATCTTTTAGGAGTGAAGAAGAGCAGAATGTAAGTGTGGTGGAGGTACGTGAGGCATTACGTAGAATGAAAGGGGGTAAAGCAGCTGGAACTGATGCGATCATGACAGAAATGTTAAAAGCAGGGGGGGATATAGTGTTGGAGTGGTTGGTACTTTTGTTTAATAAATGTATGAAAGAGGGGAAGGTACCTAGGGATTGGCGGAGAGCATGTATAGTCCCTTTATATAAAGGGAAAGGGGACAAAAGAGATTGTAAAAATTATAGAGGAATAAGTTTACTGAGTATACCAGGAAAAGTATACGGTAGGGATATAATTGAAAGAATTAGAGGTAAGACAGAATGTAGGATTGCGGATGAGCAGGGAGGCTTCAGAGTGGGTAGGGGATGTGTAGATCAAGTGTTTACATTGAAGCATATATGTGAACAGTATTTAGATAAAGGTAGGGAAGTTTTTATTGCATTTATGGATTTAGAAAAGGCATATGATAGAGTGGATAGAGGAGCAATGTGGCAGATGTTGCAAGTATATGGAATAGGTGGTAAGTTACTAAATGCTGTAAAGAGCTTTCATGAGGATAGTGAGGCTCAGGTTAGGGTATGTAGAAGAGAGGGAGAATACTTCCCGGTAAAAGTAGGTCTTAGACAGGGATGTGTAATGTCACCATGGTTGTTTAATATATTTATAGATGGGGTTGTAAAAGAAGTAAATGCTAGGGTGTTCGGGAGAGGGGTGGGATTAAATTATGGGGAATCAAATTCAAAATGGCAACTGACACAGTTACTTTTTGCTGATGATACTGTGCTTATGAGAGAGTCTAAAGAAAAATTGCAAAGGTTAGTGGATGAGTTTGAGAATGTGTGTAAAGGTAGAAAGTTGAAAGTGAACATAGAAAAGAGAAAGGTGATGAGGGTATCAAATGATTTAGATAAAGAAAAATTGGATATCAAATTGGGGAGGAGGAGTATGGAAGAAGTGAATGCTTTCAGATACTTGGGAGTTGACGTGTCGGCGGATGGATTTATGAAGGATGAGGTTAATCATAGAATTGATGAGGGAAAAAAGGTGAGTGGTGCGTTGAGGTATATGTGGAGTCAAAAAACGTTATCTATGGAGGCAAAGAAGGGAATGTATGAAAGTATAGTAGTACCAACACTCTTATATGGATGTGAACCTTGGGTGGTAAATGCAGCAGCGAGGAGACGGTTGGAGGCAGTGGAGATGTCCTGTCTAAGGGCAATGTGTGGTATAAATATTATGCAGAAAATTCGGAGTGTGGAAATTAGGAGAAGGTGTGGAGTTAATAAAAGCATTAGTCAGAGGGCAGAAGAGGGGTTGTTGAGGTGGTTTGGTCATTTAGAGAGAATGGATCAAAGTAGAATGACATGGAAAGCATATAAATCTATATGGGAAGGAAGGAGGGGTAGGGGTCGTCCTCGAAAGGGTTGGAAAGAGGGGGTAAAGGAGGTTTTGTGGGCAAGGGGCTTGGACTTCCAGCAAGCGTGCATGAGCGTGTTAGATAGGAGTGAATGGAGACGAATGATACTTGGGACCTGACGATCTGTTGGAGTGTGAGCAGGGTAATATTTAGTGAAGGGATTCAGGGAAACCGGTTATTTTCATATAGTCGGACTTGAGTCCTGGAAATGGGAAGTACAATGCCTGCACTTTAAAGGAGGGGTTTGGGATATTGACAGTTTGGAGGGATATGTTGTGTATCTTTATAAGTATATGCTTCTAAACTGTTGTATTCTGAGCACCTCTGCAAAAACAGTGATAATGTGTGAGTGTGGTGAAAGTGTTGAATGATGATGAAAGTATTTTCTTTTTGGGGATTTTCTTTCTTTTTTGGGTCACCCTGCCTCGGTGGGAGACGGCCGACTTGTTGAATATATATATATATATATATAATATATATATATATATATATATATATATATATATATATATATATATATATAAGAGCAGGCGAAATATACACAAACACTGATCTCTGGCCGAAGGAGACTCGAACCTACGAACCCTGGAACAAGGTACGCAGTGTTATACCATTCTCACCACATTGGACAATACCTTGGCACCTAGCACAATGCTAGACGTTGATCCAAGGCAGCCAGCTCTCAGGGAGAAGGCTTACAGCTTTTCATCTCATCCCCTGTATGCATCGACCAACTAGAGACTTTTAATATATATATATATATATATATATATATATATATATATATATATATATATATATATATATATATATATATATATATATATATATATATATATATATGTCGTGCCGAATATGTAAAACTGGTCAATTAGCAAGAACTCATTTAAAATTAAGCCCGTTCTAAAATTTTCTCTTATACGTTTAAAGATATTTTTTTTTCATTAATGTTGATGCAAAAATTTTTAATTTTGCACCAAAAGAATCTTAGAAAACTTACCTAACCTTATAATAACAAGAACAATTTATTTTAGCCTAACCCAACTAAATATATTTTAGATTTGTTTACAGTAAATTAACTCTAAATAAACACAGTGAAATATATTTTTTTTCGTTAGGTTCAGAATGATTTTGGCGAAATTATTGCATGCACAAATTTTCACTTGTCCTATTTGGCAAGATGAACGTTGCTATTAAAGCCAAGATCGCAAATTCTGCCTATTCGGCACGACATACATACATATATATATATATATATATATATATATATATATATATATATATATATATATATATATATATATATATATATATATATATATATATATATATAATAGAAAGGAGAGACAGAAAACTCTAGGCGTTTTTCCATTTTGATAGTCCCTAAAAAAAAAACGTGTAACGTTACTTCCAAGAAAAACTCGTCATTTTAATAAATAACGTCGGAGAATCAGTTAGTTGTCTCAATTGTGCCTTGTGGGGCTGTTTTATTTACCTGGAATTGACTTGAAAGGCGGCTCATGAGTGGAACGGAAGTGACTGCAGACTTTATGACCGTGTGTGAGGCACTTTAACACACAGTTATCTTTATTCACGAGTTGATGTTGCCATTGCTGAGAGAGAGAGAGAGAGGGAGAGTTGGAAGGGGGGGTTAAGGTGGCGTGTTATGTCAAAAAACCACAATCCACGGTTTTTAAATCCCACATCAGACACATCACGGGTTTCAACATCTTCGCCTCGCACACACTATATCGTATTTACCGAAAATTTATTACGTCTTGCAGACCGTGGAACACCGTCAACAAATTGCCTTTTTCTTTTCTGTAGAGTTTTTCAGTGTCACTTGTCTCCCGGTGTGCTTCAGGTGATACTGTAATGGCTGTCGTAACTGTGGACGCTAGTTAAACCAGGTTACATTTAGTAATGGGTAGAAAGCACGTTGCATTTTTGTATCTTCCCAAACGCTTTGATTGGTCAGATAAAGTCCGCTAACGGACGTAGGATTAAGTCTGCAACACCCCTGGCGTTGAATGACCTACTCGGGTTTATCGCAGTGTTTATCAGACAGAGAATCAAGCCCCCAACACTCCTTGCATCGATACATCCAAATACACTATAATACAGTATTACATTAATACGTGTCAAATATTTTAAGCCTCTGAAGATTCTATGGTCGAGTGACCCTTCAAGAGGATGGGGAATGCCTTATAGTCGGTGAAGGACTCTTGATCCAAGAAACTGGAGCTCTCTCTCTTACCTTGAATAAATCCTGTTTCTCCCCATTTCCAAAACATTGTATGACCTACGGGCTTAGCGCTTCCCCAGTGAATACAACAGTATGATCAAGTGCCTAAGTAGCGTCTTCAAGACAACACTTTCCACAGTTGTTGGTAAAATTAGTTAGCTTTTCCCCCAACACTAAACTTGCGCGTTCCTAACTCATCACTTATAATTCCGTACGGCTGAGCAATTAACTTGCTCGTAACATACCCATTACCGTCTGATGCTACTCAGTATTTAACACATTCTAAACACTACTGTTACCGCGGAGTTAGTAGCACTTAACTCTCAAATTCTGAACACTCCTGTTATCGTTTCATACCGTTTAGTATTTAACAGACACATGACGAGAACTCTCGTTACCGTTCTATACGGAGTACTGATTTATAACGTTCCGAACACTCCTGTTACTGCTCCATGATACTTAGTGTTTAACTAATATTCCGAACAGTCCTGCCATAGAAGCGATCCCGGTTCTCACCGAATAATACTGCCATTTCCTTGCAGTATTTGTTTAACCAAGAAGTACCACCAATGTCCCTAGGCAACCACTCGTTACCATCCGTTCCCTGTGGGATAATGTTATATATGACAGGGATCACTCCCTCTGTTGTCCTTATATCTATCTCTGCCCTATACCTGGTAAGCAGGTCCTTACTTTTATATTTCCCAACATAATTACCTCCAGCGCTAAGGCACAGTGGGCTGTCCCATTACATGGCACGATGTTTCCTAATCTGCTAACTATATCTTCCATCCCAGGCCCAGGAAAACACACCAGTCTCCCCTTTCTACCCTTGTAACAAAATGCTGTCCATAAATATGGTAGTCGCCTGCTACTACATTTTTAACGTCACTAGCGGCTCTTGCTATGTATTCGATAACTGAACTAAATTCGTCTTGCAACAAAGGAATTTGTGGTCACAACAGCAGTTTTCTCAATCTTCTTCATTTTCAGCTTTAATTTTTACCCACCAATTTCCATTTCGTTGCGGTTTAGTATCGCTAGTATCCTCTTCCTAGTTCAGGGGGATGAATCCTGGCAATATAAACACAAATGCAGTATAATGTGATCCTTTATTGACTACGTTTCGCCCACACAGTGGGCTTTTTCAAGTCACAAACAGAACTACCTGGGGTGGAAGGAACGCGAGTATTTATAGTCCGGCTGAGGTCAGGTGAAGAATGCTGCATCTGATGATGTACCGAGTTGGGTTGTAGAGTCTAAAAACTTGGGTAGCTTGGAAAGGAGACTGGACAAGTTTGTGAGCAGACCTTCTACAGTGTTCTTATGTGGGATAGCGATGAAGAAGTTTCTTGGCAAGTGGTTCAGCTATGTTATAGAAGCCACTATTCTGGTTGAAGTTGTCGGATATAGAAATAAGTGATGATTCCAGGATTCTTCGGTATTGAGTGTTGTCTTCTGTGGCGATAAGTCTTGAGTTTCTGTAGTTTATCAAGTGGTTGTGTGAATTACGGTGTTGTACGCAGGCATTCCTTGTGTCGTCAGACCTGCTTGCGTATTGGTGTTCTGAAATACGTGTTTGGAGGTCCCTTGATGTTTCGCCCACGTATAACTTGTTGCAGTCATTACAAGGGATTATGTATACCCCTGCAGAGGATGGAGGCTTGTCCTGCCTACTACTGGTGATGTCCTTGATGGTCGTGGTTGTGGAGGTAGATACTTGGAATGATGTTTTGGCAAAGATGTTGGAAACATGTTTGGCAATGGAGTTGGTGGGAAGGACTATGTATCTCTTCTCGGCAGTGTCTTCTCTGGGTGTGTTGAAGATGTTTAGTGCTCGCCGTCTGCAGTCTCTGATGAAGTGACGAGGATAGTGGAGTTTGGAAAATACCTGTTCAATTATAGTGCATTCTTCCTCAAGGAACTCGTTGCTGCAGATTCTGAGTGCACGCAGGAAGAAGCCTATAATTACACCACGTTTGGTTTTGGTGTCGTGGTGAGAGTAGAAGTGGAGAAGATCGTTTTGGTTGGTGGGTTTTCGATAGACTTTAAAACGAAGTTCGTGGTCAGCTTTGCAGAGTAGAACATCAAGGAAAGGAAGAGTGTTGTCGACCTCTTCTTCAAGTGTGAACTGGATTGAAGGCTCGACCTGGTTGAGCTTGTCTTGGAGAGCTTGAACGTTGAAGCGTTTAGGAGTTATGAGGAGAATGTCGTCAACATAACGGAGCCAGGTGACAGACGAAGGAATAATGGTGGAGAAACGTTCGGCTTCTAGATGTTCCATGTATAGGTTCGCTAGGACTGCACTGAGTGGCGAACCCATGGGTAGTCCAAAAGTCTGCTGAAAGAGGTGATTTTCAAAAGAGAAACACGTAAAGCCAACACATAGTTCAACCAGGTCGATGAAGTCGCTGGCTGGAATGGGAAGATCAAGTGAATCGTCAATTTTCTTGCGCAAGAGATCGATGGCTTGTTTAGTAGGTACTTTAGTGAATAGGGAAGTCACGTCAAGGCTGGAAAGTTTCTTGTTCCTGATGTTGATGTTGCGAATGCGATTGAGAAGATCACCTGAGTGTTTGAGATGTGCTGGACTGATAGTGCCCAAGAGTTTCGAGAGGTGTTTGGCGAGAATTCCTGAGAGCTTGTGGGGAGCACTGCCTATTCCCGAGGATATGGGCCTCAGTGGGATACCAGGCTTGTGAGTCTTTGGCAGGCCGTACATTCTGGCAGGTCTGGGGTTGCTGGGCATGGTGTGCAGAAGTTTCTTCCCTTGTGTTTATATTGCCATTGTGTCGGTATTTTATACCATTTATTTCCATCGTGTCAAACACTGCAGTAGAAATGGATCCTTCACACAGAGAATACCTGGACCTTCTCCTAAAAGCTTACTCACTTCGCAACAGACACAATTTTCTTCGTGACTGCATCCAAGAAATGGTCTTACCAAGATCTACTCCTCCTCAAATTGCCAACATCAAACCACCTTTCTCCGCTACAGCTCGGACCTACCTTGAAGAGTGTGCAGATGACTTAAACAATGCTACAAAGGAAGCTTTTCTCCAAGCCAGAACACTAGGCACAACACTCCGGGGCAACATGAACAGACGCACCGCCGAAATCATTCGCAGCAGAGTTACCACAGCGAATGTTCAACAGAAGATCAGACTTACTAGGAAACTACAAACACTCTGCGATAATAGTAATTGGAAAAGTTTAGGAAGACCTGAAATTATTCAAAATCTTTCATCTCGTCCACTGTCAACCACAGAAACTGAAGCCCTCAGCTTAGGCCTCAAATTCGCAACAGGAATTACGAAACCAAAACAAGACCTCAATTTCATCGCCAAAAACTACAGACACAATGACTCCGACTTCCAAAAAGGCTATCTTCAAGGCATCATCTCAGCAGCCATCTCAACACGCAGCTCCCCAGTCATACCCCGACGTTACATCAATGCACTCAAAGGTTTAGCAGAAGACACGACCATCAGGGTCACCACCGCTGATAAAGGAGGTGGTGTTGTCATCATGAACACTGACGATTACAGGAACAAAATGCTCAATCTACTTAATGACCCAGATACCTACAAACCTCTCACAACTAACCAAGTGGACAACCTTACTAAAACTTTTCTTCAAAGGACTCGCCGCATTCTGAGGAGCTCAGAACAAGGGAAGAAACTTCTGCACACCATGCCCAGCAACCCCAGACCTGCCAGAATGTACGGCCTGCCAAAGACTCACAAGCCTGGTATCCCACTGAGGCCCATATCCTCGGGAATAGGCAGTGCTCCCCACAAGCTCTCAGGAATTCTCGCCAAACACCTCTCGAAACTCTTGGGCACTATCAGTCCAGCACATCTCAAACACTCAGGTGATCTTCTCAATCGCATTCGCAACATCAACATCAGGAACAAGAAACTTTCCAGCCTTGACGTGACTTCCCTATTCACTAAAGTACCTACTAAACAAGCCATCGATCTCTTGCGCAAGAAAATTGACGATTCACTTGATCTTCCCATTCCAGCCAGCGACTTCATCGACCTGGTTGAACTATGTGTTGGCTTTACGTGTTTCTCTTTTGAAAATCACCTCTTTCAGCAGACTTTTGGACTACCCATGGGTTCGCCACTCAGTGCAGTCCTAGCGAACCTATACATGGAACATCTAGAAGCCGAACGTTTCTCCACCATTATTCCTTCGTCTGTCACCTGGCTCCGTTATGTTGACGACATTCTCCTCATAACTCCTAAACGCTTCAACGTTCAAGCTCTCCAAGACAAGCTCAACCAGGTCGAGCCTTCAATCCAGTTCACACTTGAAGAAGAGGTCGACAACACTCTTCCTTTCCTTGATGTTCTACTCTGCAAAGCTGACCACGAACTTCGTTTTAAAGTCTATCGAAAACCCACCAACCAAAACGATCTTCTCCACTTCTACTCTCACCACGACACCAAAACCAAACGTGGTGTAATTATAGGCTTCTTCCTGCGTGCACTCAGAATCTGCAGCAACGAGTTCCTTGAGGAAGAATGCACTATAATTGAACAGGTATTTTCCAAACTCCACTATCCTCGTCACTTCATCAGAGACTGCAGACGGCGAGCACTAAACATCTTCAACACACCCAGAGAAGACACTGCCGAGAAGAGATACATAGTCCTTCCCACCAACTCCATTGCCAAACATGTTTCCAACATCTTTGCCAAAACATCATTCCAAGTATCTACCTCCACAACCACGACCATCAAGGACATCACCAGTAGTAGGCAGGACAAGCCTCCATCCTCTGCAGGGGTATACATAATCCCTTGTAATGACTGCAACAAGTTATACGTGGGCGAAACATCAAGGGACCTCCAAACACGTATTTCAGAACACCAATACGCAAGCAGGTCTGACGACACAAGGAATGCATGCGTACAACACCGTAATTCACACAACCACTTGATAAACTACAGAAACTCAAGACTTATCGCCACAGAAGACAACACTCAATACCGAAGAATCCTGGAATCATCACTTATTTCTATATCCGACAACTTCAACCAGAATAGTGGCTTCTATAACATAGCTGAACCACTTGCCAAGAAACTTCTTCATCGCTATCCCACATAAGAACACTGTAGAAGGTCTGCTCACAAACTTGTCCAGTCTCCTTTCCAAGCTACCCAAGTTTTTAGACTCTACAACCCAACTCGGTACATCATCAGATGCAGCATTCTTCACCTGACCTCAGCCGGACTATAAATACTCGCGTTCCTTCCACCCCAGGTAGTTCTGTTTGTGACTTGAAAAAGCCCACTGTGTGGGCGAAACGTAGTCAATAAAGGATCACATTATACTGCATTTGTGTTTATATTGCCATTGTGTCGGTATTTTATACCATTTATTTCCGAGGATAGATGGGCTAATGAGAGCATAGGCAATGGGGTCGAAGAGGTATGGGGTAGGTTTAAAAATGTAGTGTTAGAGTGTTCAGCAGAAGTTTGTGGTTACAGGAAAGTGGGTGCAGGAGGGAAGAGGAGCGATTGGTGGAATGATGATGTAAAGAGAGTAGTAAGGGAGAAAAAGTTAGCATATGAGAAGTTTTTACAAAGTAGAAGTGATGCAAGGAGGGAAGAGTATATATATATATATATATCAACAAATATATATATATATACGTGCATTTTGTATCTTCTGTATAACTTGATAAAACTCTTAACATTTCAAGACGTTGCTCCAGTAAAAGTTTGTTCTGCAGTGTGTGTTTGTTCTTCATACGTTTCATTGTATTATCAACAACGTCTCTCATTTATGGATTTGGAAAAGGCGTATGACAGGGTGGATAGGGGGGCAATGTGGCAGATGTTGCAAGTGTATGGTGTAGGAGGTAGGTTACTGAAAGCAGTGAAGAGTTTTTACGAGGATAGTGAGGCTCAAGTTAGAGTATGTAGGAAAGAGGGAAATTTTTTCCCAGTAAAAGTAGGCCTTAGACAAGGATGTGTGATGTCACCGTGGTTGTTTAATATATTTATAGATGGGGTTGTAAGAGAAGTAAATGCGAGGGTCTTGGCAAGAGGCGTGGAGTTAAAAGATAAAGAATCACACACAAATTGTGTTAACAACATCGGCCGGTGTGATAAAAAAAAAAAAAAAAAATAAAAAAAAAATATATATATATATATATATATATATACGTGCATTTTGTATCTTCTGTATAACTTGATAAAAATCTTAACATTTCAAGACGTTGCTCCAGTAAAAGTTTGTTCTGCAGTGTGTGTTTGTTCTTCATACGTTTCATTGTATTATCAACAACGTCTCTCATTATTGTGTTTTTTTTTTTTTTTTTGTTTTATTTCCAATATTTAGTTTGTTAAGCGTGTCGCCTCAGAATATAAAATGAAGGTCTGTGCTGGCACGGCATTTTGTGTAAAGAAATGTATAAAGCGTATCATTATGATATGACATCAACGCTCTGAGCACAGACAATCTTTGGGTTGAGATAGAACCTGGTTTTTATAGAGCAGTAACTCGCAGAACCTGATTCAGTCAAGTGCTGCAGCAACAGCAAAAGCAGCAGTAAACGACGACGAAGACGGAGCTGGAGGAGGAGGATTTTATTCAGATTAACCTCTCAGGGGTTAGCCTGAAGGGTAACAACCCAAGTAACCCAAGAAAACCAAGCAGTGTGGCTTATTTTCGGTAAGTGTCCTTACATTATATATGTACCTTGCTAGATAGGTGCACACGGCCTGAGGGATCTCAAGAATGTTTATGATGAAGGCAACAAGGGATTTATTTCCCTAAAAAAAAAAAATTGAGATACGGCGTCACAGAACTGAATCAAAACCATTTTTTTATATACAATTTGACTATGCATTCCGTTCTGGTCATCGTACATAACGAGCGTTTTGATTTTAACGTATTCGACCAGGACAAGATATTTTTGTTTACCCTACAGCAGATACCCTCTTGCTATTTTATGTTTAGGTTAATTAATGTTAAAATAAAGTAACCTAATCTAACTTAAAGGAACAAGTAGTCGGGAATGTGCAACACAAGGCAGCATCAAGGTGGATACAACACAAGGCAGCATCAAGGTGGATACAACAACGCAAGGCAGCATCAAGGTGGATACAACAACACAAGGCAGCATCAGCATGGATACAACAATACAAGGCAGAATCAAGGTGGATACAACACAAGGCAGCATCAAGGTGGATACAACACAAGGCAGCATCAAGGTGGATACAACACAAGGCAGCATCAAGGTGGATACAACAACACAAGGCAGCATCAACATGGATACAACACTAAAAGGCAGAATCAAGGTGGATACAACACAAGGAAGAATCAAGGTGGATACAACACAAGGAAGAATCAAGGTGGATACAACACAAGGCAGCATCAAGGTGGATAGAACAATACAAGGCAGCATCAAGGTTGACAGAACAATACAAGGCAGCATCATGGTGGATACAACAAGGCAGCATCATGGTAGATGCAGCACAAGGCAGCATCAAGGTGGATGCAACATAAGGTAGCATCAAGGTGGATACAACACAAGGCAGTATCAAATAAAACAACACAAGTTAGCATCAAGGTAGATACACCAACACAAGGTAGCATCAAGGTGCATCAAGGTAGCATCAAGGTGCATCAAGGTAGCATCAAGGTAGATACAACAACACAAGGTAGCATCAAGGTGGATACAACACACCAAGGAACACTGTCAAATGGCCATCATTTACTCACATTCACCTGTCTCTCTAGGTGAGTATTACTTCCCATTAATTAGCATCTATTGTCATCCGATATACAGATGGCCTTGCCCTACAGGTGGTAAGATCCAGAAGCCGACATAAGTGTATTAATGACGTCCTGGTGCACCTAAATATTTTGGTTCGTGCTCTTCCGTAGAGATTCTGTAACTCGCGAGATACCTCGGGTGTGATCCTTGATAGAAACATTTCCAGTTACAACTCACTGCTTTGAGGGTTGCGAGTGATATTTACAAGATGGGAGGCTGCCCATACAATAGTATCTCTTTTGTAAACAAGTTTCTTGCCGCTGGAGGTCCCGCTGCTCGAGTGAAATATGAATAATGGTCATCATTTGTACACGCTTCTGGTGCACGTTTGGCTCCCACCAGCCTCAATACATTCAATGGAGCGGCTAAGTATGAAAAATTACACATCACAAAGGTGTTTAGATAGAGATTTTAATACCCTTCCAATCGGTTTGAATCCTCATGGAATCACAATTACCTACCATGACTGGACGGGTTTGAGGCATTTATAGTTCGGTGTTGCCATCATTTTCTCTCTTTGTTCATTAGTCAAAGTAATATATAATACGAGCTTCTTAACGAACCACAAATTTATCTAGGTCAAATGAAGAAATATTAGTTGCTAATGATGGAGATTGTTTGTGTTGCATTCAGCGCTTCAAGGCTACAGACGCTGCTGTAACGAGGCACCCTCCCTACCTCATTCTTCCAAAAATTTATACTTGTCACCTCGATTTCTTGATCACATAACGATGGTGCGCCATGCAGTGAAACTACGTTATATTTGTCAACGCAATACTGAGCGCCTGGTCTCGTTAGTAATGCAGTTCCTAAGTTCTGAGATATAACTGTTATTCGTTGTTATAGACGAAGATTTATATATATATATGATGAAATAAAAAAATGTGAATATCCCTCCAGTGTACATGTTCTTGTCAATATCAAATACACCTTCAAAATACATCATTCGTTTCCGTGCGTCAATATCTGAACAATCTAAGTCAAGAACAAAATTAGACATTATTTATTTTAGGTTAGTTTGGTTTAGTTTTACTTAGGTTTAACTAGATTAGGTTAGGCTAAGATTGTTAGGTTTGGCTAGGTTAGGCTTGGCTAGGTTAGGTTTAGCTAGGTTAGGTTTGGCTAGTTTAGGTTAGGCTAGGCTTGTTAGGCTGGTCGAAGTTTCCGTTAGATAAGTTAATAGTTGCAATATATGGCCTATTCAAGACATCCTCTGAAGACACCAACGTGAAAATAATAATTTTGTAAGTTATAGCCACTTTCAGAGACCAATTTACTGAGTACAGTTAGGAGCCGTGTTTGCCTTGCACTCAGCGGACGGAGAATCAAGCCTCTACCACTCCTTGCGCTGACTGACCCACACGAGTTTATTGCTTCCCATAAAGTATAATAATATACTAGTAACTTTCCAATGGTGCTCGTATGATACCCGACTATGAATTCTTCCCTGGTAATTGTTTGTGCCAATACATCTATCTCTGGTGGTGTGGCCAATGAGCGAGGCTCATAAAGTTGATAACTCTGATTATTGATGTAGTAAAGAGCACCTTATCACCATGACTTAAAGGGTCGCTGGCCAACACTGACGGTATAACCACCCATTAACTGTTACCTTATATACCTTCAACTGTTATCTCCAATCTCGAATTCCTTCGACTATGTTTATTATTTTTAAATCTTCATATTTCCACATTCACAAAAGCACATTTTTCACTGGCTGGGACCTACTTGGCAGATACCGAAGATTCTGAGGTAATCAACATTTATGAGCCTGGCCACCAAGTCCTCTGAGCCTCGTACACCTGTCTTGGGGAGGTACCTTTCTCTAATGTCACGTACACACATTAAGTTCACAAGTTTACTCTCACTCACTCTCTCTCTCTCTCTCACTCTTTCTCTCTTCCTCTTTCTCTCATCCTCTTTCTCTCATCCTCTTTCTCTCATCCTCTTTCTCTCATCCTCTTTCTCTTATCCTCTTTCTCTCATCCTCTTTCTCTCTCCCTCTTTCTCTCTCCCTCTTTCTCTCTCCCTCTTTCTCTCTTCCTCTTTCTCTCTTGTCACATGGATACATTAGCAATGTAGTGTTGGCATCACACTTATAATGCACACCTGCGGTAGTGTTGGCACTGGAGGCCTTCCTGGCAGGAGCGTCCAACCAAGCCCTGCATCATAAATTGACTGATAAGTTACTCTGCCTGGTGAGTGCTATATATATTTTTTTTTCCATGTGTTCTTCACTGATGATGTTGTGCGTATGATTAACTCCTATGCTCGTAGTGCCCCGTCTTCAGCGTTCGGCTAATCATAATTTTTTTTAAAGTTTCTATATGTTGTAGAACTTACTGCTTACCTTATTACTTATGTTAGATCAATTTAATTTACTCTTAAGTTAACCTATGTATAGGTATAGCCATTATATTCACTGGAGAGCGCTAAGTCCGTTAGGGTCATACAGCGCCTAGAGAACTGCAGATAATTAGGTTTGATAGAAGAAACGCCAAAGTAGCTCCAATTCTTTGGATCAAGAGCCCCTTAACCAGCATCAAGGCACGTCAATAAAAAAACTATTTACATGGGAGGAAAACGTGTGGCAATAAGGTTGTTAAACACTGCAGTCTGCTCGAGTTGGAAACCCACACTTAATTAACATACGGTGTGAGGACAGTCTGCTGAGGTACATCCCACCTTTAGTGTCCAACAATATCTTCCTTGTATTTGGTTCTATGTCCTTATGTGCCCTGTCAAGACCTAGGCGTATCTTTCAAATTGTGATTACGTTACTATATGCTGTCAAGCTTTCGGTGTATCTATAGCGTGGTGATCATGTCACTATTTGCCCCTTTTAAGTCCTTGGTGTATGGTTCACATTGTGACAACGTCGCTCTCGTTCTTGTGTCTCTGAAGATGTTCGAGTTCAGTTCCTTTAACTCTTCTCGTATTATTATTATAATCAAAAAGAAGCGCTAAGCCACAACTCTTCTCGTAGTTATAGGTCAGTTTTCTCAACTTAGGAACTGTTATTGCTGCAAACTCTAGACATTTTTCTAGCTTCTGTATGTGCTTAAATGGGTGTGAGTTTTATATTGGGACTGCATACTCCACAGTGAGCCCTAAAAGACTTTGTTGAGGCTTTCCGAGGGAAGTTCTTAGACTCGCTAGTCTCAAATATGTAGCTGACCTTATCAGATTGATGCTCATTTCTAATATGCTCTTTTTATCCTTACACATTATGTTTTTTAACTGTTTATGGCTGCAAATCTATTTCTTGTTCCATTGCATTTTTTATCTGGTTCTCTCTCCTCATTTTCTGTGTTCATGACTTTGCAGTTCTCTGGCCACTCTTGCACGATGTCTACGAGTAAGTTTTCGTGTTTTGAGTTATCTTATGTCTGAATACGTCACAGTAACTTAGCATTTCTGCAACCAGGGGATACATGTCAGTAAGAGTACTGGTCCGAGTACTTATCTTTATGATATTCCACTCCTCGCTCTCCTCAATTCTGGCACTTCGTGTTTAAGCATCACTGTCGTCTTTACCTTAGGCATTCTTTGTTCCAAGGTAGTGCTTTTACTGCTATCCCTGCATGGTTCTTCAATTTACAAATAACTTCTGGTGTGGTACAATGTCAAATGTCTTCTCTGTATTCAGATACATCTAATATATCCCTTCCTTAGTATAACGGCAGGTGTGTGAGTTATGATTCCTTCTCTAAACACATCTTGGTGGTCACTGATTCCATTTATCTTCATATGTTCCAACACTTAATTATCTTCTACAGTAATTCAGAGAATATTCAAGTCAGAGATAACAGTCTATTATTCTACAGTTACCTGCCTATCCCCAGTGCTTCTATACAGGACTGACGTTCATTATTTTCCTTACATTAATAAATGTCCTGTTTCCATTGACTTCTTGTACATTCTTTTTAGTTGATAAATTAGACACATGTGCATCTACAATTCTTTTTAGTGAATCACACACTGCTGCGTCTTGACTCATGAAATCGTAATGACACGATTGCCAACAAACCACGGAAAGGGTGGGGATTGAACTCGCGACAAACGAGTCGTGAAACTCCAGGCCAGCGCATAAGCGGCGAATTTAATCCCCACCCGTACCGTGGCTTGCTTACTTCTACATCTTCTCTGAGTCACCAGTGTGATACATTGTCAAGTCCCATGCCTTTAAATACTTAAATACTCCCCATTTCATTGTCCTTTCCCTTCTTCCCGACTTTCCAGAAATGTGCAATTTTCCTCTCGAGAAAACCTCTTGGAATTAATCCTTCAGCTCCTCACAAATATCTTTGTTGTCTTTTTTTCCTGAGTTTTCCCTCCTCCTGCTCCTCCAGTCTTATCACCTCATCACTAGTCGTCTCTCTCAATACATTCAATTATAAAGTGGAAATTCGATAAAGTATTACAAATAACTGTTTTGTTAAATAGTTTAGCAAAGGAAACCCGTAAAGAAAAATATTATAGTGTTAATTTCACAACCACGTACTTTATATGTTCATAATATCCTTCACCTCACCAAGAGAAAGCTTGTATAATGGTGAAGATTTCGTTTTCTTAATACTTTTATAGAATTACATTTTTCTCTAAAATGTAATTGTATAAAAGTATCAAGAAAACAAAATCTTCACCATTATACAAGCTTTCTCTTGGTGAGGTGAAGGATATTATAAACATATAAAGTACGTGGTTGTGAAATGTAGATGATGGTTGCTTCAAGAAATAGAGTGGTTTGTGTGTGTATCTAGTTTCATGGTGCTGTGAGGGGAGCACACTGTTGTGAGCACTAATGTGTTCATTACTAACCCGAAGGTTTCTAACGCATCGAGGTTGAGAGAAGAGTGAATGCCACTTAGCTGGATGCCTTGGTCATCGTCTCTAATGGGAGCCAACAACATTTACCACACCTAATTCCCCTCCGAGGCTTCTTCTAACGAACCAAGTCTAATGAACTAATCTATATCACATATGCACAAATTCCACCTTGATTATAGCCAGTGAACCTGCCACCACATCCTAAACTACTACTGACAACACTCCCGCAACTACTGCCAACACTCCCACAACTACTGCCACCATACCTGCCACCACATCAGCTTCTACTACTGCTATCATACCTGCCACTACACCCGCAACTACTACTACTGCCACCACTCCCACAAGTGCCACCATACCTGCAACCACATCCGCCACTGCTGCTGCCACTACACCCACCACCACTACTGCTGTCACCAAGCCTACCACCACACCCGCCACTACTGCTGCCACCACTCCCGCAACTACTGCCACCATACTTGCCACCACTCCCACCACTACCACTCACGCAACTATTACCACCATATTTGTCACCACACCCGCCAGTACTACTGTCACCATACCTGCCACTATTCCCGCACCAAGCAACAAAAACCAAAGTTCAATACGAAAAATCATCCGTACAATTTCAAATAATACAAAAGTTACTCTTGACACAGACACCGACACAGACACCGACACAAACACCGACACACACACCGACACATACACACACACACACACACGTGTGTACATGCAAAGGTTACAAATTTCTACGATATTTAGTGTCAGCTCCTGAGCCTACTAAGAAATCTGGCAGCCTGAGTATTTTCGTGGCGTGAGCAGGTACAAATACAGAGCCGAGCCGGACTAGAGATACACAGATATAATAATAATAATAACAAAGTATGTGTGTATTATTATTATTATAATCAAGGGGGAAGCGCTAAACCCGGAGGATTATACAGCGCCTGGGGGGGGGGGATGTGGAAGGCATTCAGGCTTAATTCGGGGAACTGGAGCACAGATCCAATTCCCTAAATCAAGAGCCCCTCACCAACATCAAGGAACCTTCCTTGAGGGGAGTATGTGTGTAGCAATAAAGCAGTTTCTTTGTTGCTGTTAATTATTATACCTGTCACGAGAGAAAGAAAAGAGAAAGAGAAGAAGAAAGAGAGAGAGAGAGAGAGAGAGAGAGAGAGAGAGAGAGAGAGAGAGAGAGAGAGAGAGAGAGAGAGAGAGAGAGAGAGAGAGAGAGAGAAATTAGCTGCAAATATACCATCCCTTCACCCCCACCCTTCCACTCCCAGGATTTAAACTGTCCCACCCTTCCTTTATTTACCTGCACCCTCGCCTTTATTCCTCTTCCAATTATGTGCTGGAACCATTGTGTGTGTGGTGGACACACACACACACACACACACACACACACACCGTATTAGTTGTGATTGTGTGAGTGACTTATCTCGCCCAGCCACCATCGTGATTTGTCACTCAGTAAACACCAACAAGACTAGAAAGTCGAAGCCAACTTCACGAACGTAATCCTGGATAATCTCTCTCTCTCTCTCTCTCTCTTTCTCTCTCTGCCTATATCGTTGACGTTTATAATTACCGTTCATGTCTCCGTTACTTCTCCTTGGTACAAAGTTGTTACAATGCTTATGTGGGATGCAAGGCTGTGTGTGTTGTATAAGTTAAATAACAAATTTGTAAAGTATATTTGTTAGCATCAAGGGAGACAGAAGCGAGAAAGGCAGATAGTGTCGACCAATAGATTCTGACGAGCGTTGTTCAAAATCCTCACAGTTTCAGTACCTATCTGAACTTGACTACCACGGCTGCATACAATACTGTAATTTTTTTAACCTGGTCTCCCATGTCTGTTCTGCATTACGCTGAACATAAGGCGAAATAAAAAAAAATCTTAATATATCACCTCAGTTCCTCAACATTCTTTTTTATGAAGTCATCAAGTTCCTTAAATAACTTTTCTGTTTGTAAAATATCATCTTAGTTCTTCAAATATTCGCCGTTTTTCATTTTAATATATCACCTCAGTTCTTCAAATATTGTCATAAAATACGACTTTTTTTATAGAGCCTGGCAGCAGCCACATTAAGTCATGGTTGTGTGACTCTGCGATATTCAAGGGTGGCAGGGATTTCAATTCTGTGTGTAGAAGTGATCTTGCGCAGGGCGACGCTAGTTCTGGCCAGTACATCCCCACACACACCGCTTCTCATTCCACACACCTCTAAATCACCTCTCCCTATATAACTTCATTTGCATACAATTAACATCAAAATTCTTATTAATCCAAACACTGTTCACATAGACCTTATGCGTCACTATAATAAACATTTCGGTAGCTTAATGACATGGGTACACAAGTTAATTCCGAAAACGAACGAAGTCATACGGAATTAAGGGTTTGTGTGCGCGCGCGTTCATCTGCCAACCCCATTATATGTGACCAATACACACGATGACATTTGGGTTCCGTAATTTTTTGTTCAATTTGTACTGGGTATTGTTAAGAACCTCTGGAGAGAAAATGCTCTCATAACGACTTCCATCTTAAGGCTGCAGGGAAGGCAAGACCAAGGAGGGTGTGTTTACCAGACTAGCTTCACCAACACCTGCGACCACTCATAGTATGTTGTGGCTAACAGTGGAGTAGTTATGACTAACAGTAGTTGGTTGTGGCTACTAACAGTGAGTGGTGGTTGTGGCTACTAGCAGTGGGTGGTAGTTGTGACTAACAGTATGTGGTTGTGGCTACTAGCAGTGGGTGGTAGTTGTGACTAACAGTATGTGGTTGTGGCTACCAACAGTAGGTGGTTGTGACTAACAGTATGTGGTTGTGGCTACCAACAGTAGGTGGTTGTGGCTACCAACAGTGGGTGGCTGTGGCTACTATCAGAGGGTGGTGGTGACTAGCAGTGGGTGGTTGTGGCTACGAACAGAAGGTGGTTCTTGCTAACAGTAGGTGGTTGTTGCTATTAACAGTAGGTGGTTGTGGTACTAGCTAATAAGTTTGCGTAACATTTATTGTGAGTACTAACACAAGTTCGTTGTGGATACTAACAAATATTTGTTATGGGTACTAATACGTTTTTGTGGTTCAGTCCCGTCTGATAGCTAATCGATCTGCCATCAAGCAAATGGACAAATTTGACAATTGTATCATGACTGACATAGTACTTTATTACTCAGTAGTTAACACACACACACACACACACACACACACACACACACACACACACACACACACACACACACAGACTAGTCTCGGAACTGAGGGAGTTTGTCCTACGAAGAGAGGTTAAGGGAACTGAAACTGACAACACTGGAAGGCAGGAGGGATAGGGGGAACATGATAACATATAAAATACCGAGAGGAATTAACAGGGAGGATAGGGACAATGTTTCAGAGATGCGACACAGCAACAAGGGGTCACACCGGAAGTTAAAAATTCAGATGAGCCACAGGGATGTTAGGAAGTATTTCTTCAACCACAAAGTTGTCAGGAAGTGGAACAATCTGGAGAGTGATGTAGTGGAGACAGGATCCATACATAGCTTTAAGAGGTATAATAAAGCTCATGGAGCAGAGAGTATGTGGACCTAGTAGCGACCAGTGAAGAAGCAGGGCCAGGAGCTATGATTCGACCCCTGCAACCACAAATAGGTGAGGTGAGTTAGGCGAGCACACGCACACACACGCACACACACGCACACACACGCGCACGCACGCGCACGCACGCACGCACACACACACACACACACAGTCCTTAGTGACTAAACCCATACAAACAAAAACACTTCAACACTCGGTTTATTTGTTTGGTGACACTTGAAGGAAGAATACAAGTGTCACTTCAGTTACCAGGCAAGGACGTGGTGTGTTTGTGCTGCTCTGTGTGTGAATAGCTAGACGTCTGCGGAAAGTGCTTTACGGAGTCCGACTGTCCACCAGCAAACAATCGTCTGCTCCTCAGGGACCCGTCAGCTCCTCAAGTACCCTCAGGCAACTGTCTGCTCCTCAGGTACCCGTCTGCTCCTCATACAATGACTTCGAAAAACGTACTTCGTTCTGTCCAAAGTTTGGTGAATCTTTAACAACTAAATGTGTTTTGTCACTGACGTGGCTTGATTACCTCCCATCCCCCTGGGACGATATGACCCCTGCGGATTTATCGCTTAAAATTATAATAATAAATTAAGTAATGTAGAATATTTTAACCTTAAGGAAAGGCACTGTTGTTACGTGCTTGTAGTGGTAGCTGTAGTGCTTAGATGTTGCCATGTAGGTTCCTACGTAGGAGCCTACCTAGGTTCGTACATAGGTTCCTAAGTAGCACTGTTGTGCACGAGGAATCGGTATTGGCTAATTTTGATGTTATCGTTATCGACGCAAAATTTAGTACGTTTATTTTTTTTTATCGTTCCATCACTAAGTAGGTTCCTAAGATCCTACCTATTTTTCTACTACGAAGGCTGGTCAAAGTGCTCTCTATATCTTACAATTTCCTTCCTTCATCCTTAAGTTTAACTTCGTTAATTAGACCAGTAAAAACACATTCAACAGGGAGAAGCTCTAACTTCCGACGTTTCAAGCACATTGAGACTTATCAAGGACTTCATAAAGTCCCACTGTAGGTGATAAAGCCCCACTATGGTGAGGTGATAATTGTAATAGAGGTCTACGACAATCGATCTGTGACAGTGGTGGGGTTCTATCACCCACTATCATTCTGTGGGTAATAGAGCCCCACCACAGTCATCCCCACACAACAGCTGTAAGACAGTAGTTGCTCCACACAACAGCTTTAAGGCAGTTGTTCCACACAACAGCTTTAAGGCAGTTGTTCCACGCAACAGCTGTAAGACAGTAGTTGTTCCACACAACAGCTACACAACGTAAACGTGGAACAATAATTATATTCTAGAATGATAAACATACACAAGAACCACAAGAAGTATATACATAGTAGTGTATATCTTTCAGTGTCTTTTATACCAAGACGTATCTTTCTGTGTATACTCGTATACACACATGTATCTCTCAGTGTATAACTATATACACAGATGCACCTCTCTGCGTATGCTTTTATACAGACACGTGTATCTCTCAGTGTATATTCATATACAGAGATTTATCTGTCAGTATGTACAATGAGAATTTACATTAATCCAAATTATAGGAAATTTCGACAAGGGCGCAATAGTTACCTAAAATGTGATTTTTTTTGGCCATGGGTAAGCGCCGCACTCGTAGGGATCATATAACACCTGGGTAATGGAAGTCAATTAGGTTCGATCCAAGGAAGGGGAGGATAACTTAAACCAGCAAACCTTAGATGCCCCACAGTGAACCTGTGGTAACTCTTCACCTGCTTCAACACAAGTAGCCACAAATGCTGGTAAACTGACAAACATACTCAGCCTCTGACGAAGGTCAAAAAATTTTTCGTTGGTAATGAACTAATGTAGTGAATGAAGCTTATCACTGGGAAGCCTAGTACCTGCACTCTGAAAAAGGCGAGGGGATGTGGCAGTACTAGAGGCGGGAAGCAGAGTGCCTGCACTCTGGAGGAGGGGTTGAGATGTTCTAGTTCTGAAGATGGTAAGCAGCGCATGCACTCTGCAGGAGGGGTTGAGATGTTCTAGTTCTGAAGATGGTAAGCAGTGACTGCACTCTGCAGGAGTGGTGAGGATGTTACAGTCAATTTGGAACAAAAAATAAACGAAAGGAAAATTTGAGGTGGCCCCTCTGAACTAGGCCAGGTCAAAATGGCCCTCCTAGCTGCTTCTCTGAGTGGCCCTGAAGTAAATTCAATACAGCATCCCGGTACACAGAGGTGCCGGTACACAAAGTTTCCAGTACACATCCTGCAGTCAGTGATGGCAACCAAAAAAAACCCAAGGGTGAGACATAAAAGCCAGGAGGGAGGTGGCAGCCCAGCTGTAGATTGAGCCAACAGTAATCGGATGAAGGAGCAATCCTCAACCATTAATCAGTTTTTTTGGCCTCGTCTCGCCCCTGTGCTGACTTCATATTCATGAAAAACTTTTCTTGGCCATCTTGAGGTTTCAATATTGAATTTTCTTTAACGCCTTGAGGTTTCAAAACTTTTATTTAATGTCTAAGTTTCAAAATGTATTTTTTAATGCTTTGAGGTTTCAAAACATTTCTTTAACATTTTTAGCTTTCAAAATGTATTTTATTTAATGTTTTGAGGTTTCAAAAACTTACTTTCTTTAACGCCAAGAAGTTTCAGAACTTCTTGTTTTTAATAAAAAAAAAAAGACGTGACGGAAAATGGTAAAAAGTTTGGTAAAACTTATGCATGGAACACCTAGAAGCTGAATGCTCGTGTGTTCGGCGACCTAATAACTCTCAAACGTTTTGACGTGAAGAATCTACATAGAAGGCTCAGCGAAGCTGAAACGGCCATCAACTTCGCACTTGAAGAAGAGTCTAATGACAGATTATTATTTCTCGAAGTCCTCATTCACAAAACAGGTAACACCCTAAACTTCCAAGTTTCCAGGAACATTACCAACAAAAACGATGTCACCTGCTTCCATTCCAGTCAAGATATTAAGACTAAAAGAAGCATCAGAATCGGATTTTTTCCAAGAACATACCAAATTTGTAGACCTGAGTTTTGAAGAGGAATGTGCATATATGCAGCAAACATTCACCGAGCTACATTTTCCTTCCCTTTTCACCAAGTATTGTAAGAAGCCTTCCAAATCATTAGCTCTCCACATACTAACACTTTAAACAAAGTTGTAATCCTTCCCAACAGCCAGGTTGAAACTGGTGTTTACATAATCCCTTGCAGAGGCTGTGACAAGGTATACGTCTGTGAAACAGCACGTAGCCTAGAAACAAATCTCACTGAGCACATCAATGCATGCAGAAACGACAAACAGAACAACGCTTGTGCACAACACAAGAACACTAATCTTGATGAGAATCATTGACTCCAGTTTGATCAAAATATCAAATTTCCGCAGACGTAAATGCCTTTAATCACTGTTAATCGCAATTTCAGACATTTCTAAGCAGAATAAAGGCAGCTTCATCATCTCTGAAGTATTAGCAACAGTTCTTAAAACAAACAAAAACCGCCATCATACAGAAATCAAGAGTTCCTCTGCTTTTACTACTACTACTACCTACAACATGAGTCATTAGTCCTACTGCAGTGCTTATGTTATTCACCTCACTTTGTTATATATTCTCTGTGTCCTTGTACTGTTTGTACTGACTTGAAGTCTGTATAACCCTAGTGGGTTTGGCGCTTAGTTATATCACATGTGTAACACCTGGGTGAATTTATTACGAAGATATTTCGCCAACCAGTAGCTTTTTAATTCCAGAGATTATATACTTGACTCAATGGAAGACGAGGTAATCAATGAATATTAAAATGGTATATAATACTAATAGGCTGATAAGTAAGACATATGTTCAACAGTTAGATATCTTAATTCCGAAACTTTTCGCTTACACAGTATGCTTCTTCAGTCGAGTACAGAAGAGTGAGCAGAAACAGTAGAGTTGTAATGATGATGTCATCAGTCCATCACCTTTAAAGACGTAGTTTTGAGGTGGTCACACAGTCTGGAACATTGTTCCAAACTATGAACTGATGACATCGTCTTTACATCTCTACTGCTTCTGCTCCTCTTCTGTACTAGACTGAAGAAGCCTAATGTGGCGAAACGTTTCGGAATTACATACCTAACTGTTTCACATGTGTCTTACTTACTGAGGTAATCAGTTCCTCAGCCTTAGTGGTTAGAAGGCTTCATCATAAGAGGGCGGGACTCGCTAGCGGAAGTTTTGTAGGTGAGGCCCAGAAATTGGGGCAAAGGTTAGAAATAGGGCAAAGGACCGATTACCTCATATTCCACAGTCCTTGTTAAACTGAAAAGCCACTGGTTAGAGATCAGTCTTCATAAAAAAATATCTAGGTGCTGCACATGTATTCATAATGTGGGAGATCTTGTAGGCGTATGGAAGACTCCTTACAGTTTCACCAGTGTTAACATGATCACTGTGGCATGCAAAGAGTACGTAACCTTTATTCGGCGCATGTACACACCCTCATTTACAGGCTATCTCCCCCAACCAGCGAACCAGGTTGCTAAGAGTTGATGATGGGGCCCCGTCGTTCAACTAGTGACCAGGTTCTAGCCAATAAGAAGATGGTTTTGGCAATCGCAGAGGTTATGTGGGTACCGCTCTCCTGTCTGCCCTTGTCATTCCCATTCTAGAGCTGGTTGAAGCACGGTCTGATATCTTGTGGCTTCTATTTCTGCTTTGCTTACCGTGGAGTGCACTATACTTATCTCTGTACATAGTGTACATATTGCTGTTATAAATTGGTGAAGGATAATATAAGTCTAAACTTTTTCTACTGTGTTTATTTTGCTCCCATTACACCCGGGGTAACAGGCCATTTGAATCCTGGGTTGTAATAATCACATCCACCACAGGTAATACTGTAGACTCTTGCATACTTTGGTCCTGTGTAGGATATGGAGGTTCTCGTGATGTCTCGGACGGTTCTGGTCGTAACCACAGTAACATCGATGTTGAATCTGTGTAGTATAGGAATCACTGTTGGCTGTGGCGCTGGCAGGTAATATCTTCATTCAGTATTGTGTCGGTTCCTGGCTGTCATATTTATTTTGTCCAATTTACCTTAGCAGTGGAAGATCATAACAAGTATGTTAAATTTTTACTTACCAATATAATCAATGTTGAAATTATTATTTACACTGGTTAAAAAATTTACTAACCAGTGGCTTTCTCAGTCCAGAGATTATATGCCAAAGGTAGTATAATATGAGCTAATCAGTCCCTTATCTTGACCTACTTTCACTAGTAAATCCTGCCCACCTATGCGTAAACCTTCAAATACTGTACCTTTCATCTGACTTCATTATGCTGGTATTCATTCCCTGCCTCTACTTCAGAATGATCATGGCTAATGGAGTGAACTTCCATCACGGCTGAGAGACTGACTACTACATCTTCCAATGTTTTCAGTATATAATCTATTAAATAGAAAAAGCAAGTTGTTGCCGTAACGTTTTCAAAATAAAGGCACCCAGGTGTTGCTCGCTCTCTCCTCTACCTTAACAAAGCGCATCATCAGCCACATTAAGAGCTGTATGTTAAAACAACAGTTTAGATTTATCAAGGATGAGAGACTAATCACCTCAAAATACCTCTCCGTGTCTTCTACCCTCTCCACTATTTATTCTCTGTACGGGATTGATAAAGGCATTGGTTGGCGAAAAGTCTCCACAATTAAATTACGAAGTGTTCCACGTGTCTTATCTACCAGAGATGACGCTCATCCAACAACACGACGAAGAAAACCACTACGATGACAAGGGAGATTACCATGACGATTACAAACGACGATAACAATGAAGACTTAATCGATCACGATGCTGACAACGATGTCAACAACCACGACGATGACAACTATGAAGACAACAAGGCACCTGGGGGCAACCCAAGAGGCGGACTGCTGACAACAGTGAAGCAAGAGAAGATACTGCAGAGCAACCTTTTATTTGCTTGCTCTGCAATGTGCGTCTTAGCTATCACCGCCAAGAAAATAGGAAATAATCAGACTTGATCCGAGGAAAAAGAGTTTTTCAAATTCCTTCAATCAAGAGCCCTTGAAGGGATAAAACCTTAACATTCCATCGGGGACAATAGCCCATGTACCACAGACGTTACAGACAGACAGATTGACGCACCAATGGACAAAGGACAATCAGTCACTGTGAATAAATAAGGCCCAGTGGCGCTAAATTTTCGAATAAATATTCCCCCGTTTCCAGAAATCCGACAAGTTGTGTTTTCTTGGGCGTTCCAGATGAGTGAGGCTTCGACGCCGCAACCAGAATCAACATGCTGCCACAAAAACACACAATGGAATTCTGTCAAGCGTTGAAGCGATCCAAAATACTCAGCAATGTTCTACATGCCGTCAAATGCTAATGCCTTAGAAAACATTACCAAATGACTTAAAGCCAGAGAGAGTTACACGGTGAAAGGGGGGTGGAGGCCTAAGAGAGAAAAAGAAACACAAGTAGACAGGTACACACACAAACACACACACACACACACAAACTAGCAATAAGTCGAAGCATATATGGAGCAGCAAGCCCTCAGCAAGATGGAAACAAAACCCGGATCACGGAGAATGAGCTCAGATTCTCGGAATGAACAAAAAAGCGAAGAATTATTTACCTTCCCCCCCCCCATCCCCCGAATAACCCCCGCGGCTGGGTAACCCTTGGGCAAGGGAGAGACAGAGTAAACACCGAGTGGTCCCGTGTTGATTCTCTCCATTCACGTGTTAATCAATTATTTCCTCTCCCACGCCGCTACCCAGATATAGAGGCCTTGCTCAGCCGCCTCCCTCACCTGGGCTCAGGCAAGTGCTAGATCCTCAGATTCATGAATAAGCCCCTTGTACAGCACTTAGGTATCTTTAATACCGAAATAAAAATACCTAAGTGTTGCACCTGAGTCTCAGTCATCAACTTGTTGGTATTGTATACTTAGTTGGTTGGTTAATGGGGCCTAAAGCTTAACGACTACACTAAGGTCATTAAGGCTGCACGTAACCTTTTCACCACCAGATAAGAATACTTTAATCCCTTAAATAGGGATTAAAGTAAACTCTCACTATACAGAGAGAAAAACACAACTGGGTGTATATATCCTGTCTTAATTATGCGAGGTTTAGCTTATTTTAACTTGATCTAGCAAGGAGGCTTAGCTACGCTTAACTAACCGTTTACGAAAAGTGAGAAAATCATTTAAAAATCGCCAAAATTACGCTTTAGCTTTTTGGTTATTTTTTTTTATATAAATATGCATAGTATTTACATGCTATACTAGGAGTGTACTGCATATCTTATGGTTTTTGTAAGATATTAAAAACTTGAAAAATACTGAAAAGGGGATAACTAAAAATATTTTTATGGTTTAAGACCAGCGTGAACATTATATGGAGTTGAGAACACGAGTCGTACGTGTTGACAATCCAGATATATAGTACTCCAGAAGGTTAAGTATGATGCTCTCCATATTGTTTGAGTAAACTTAGCTAACACACACAAACCAATAGCAGTCCGAACCTTCCTTCGAGATACAACTGAGCTGAAAGTTTGAAGCTGGGCAGATGAAGCATTCTTATGTCACGAAAACTTCAGAAGAATGACACTATTATTAGCATCTCCTCTTTGAGGAGATACTAACAATAACAGTAATAATAATAATAATAACAATAATAATTTAGAGCTCTGTCATTTCCAGTGATATAAGACCAATGGGTTAGAACCCTGGAGATAAATATTTGTCTGTACTAAAACTAGCATAACCAAAACAATGTTACAATATACGTAATTTAATATAGCTTAATCCTGTCTTATATATGTAAGACTGGCATTTTTATATTTAACAGTTATTATCACCAATGACATTCAGACTGATTATATCTCGGTTACAGCAATGATGTATTATTTTAGCCTGCTTGTTTTGTACAACTATCCTTAATGAATGACAGTTTTCTAGCGCTGTCGTTAATTTGAGTAAATTTGTAAGTTAATTTATCTATAGGTGTTATTTGGGGTGGGATAGGGGTAGGCTGGAGTGGGTTAGGTCTGATTTGTTTTGTTAGGTTAGATTTGGTTATAGCTTAATACCCAAATCTAATTAATTATAACCTACAGTGACATATATATATATATATATATATATATATATATATATATATTTTTTTTTTTTTTTTTTTTTTTTTTTTTTTTTATCACACCGGCCGATTCCCACCAAGGCAGGGTGGCCCGAAAAAGAAAAACTTTCACCATCATTCACTCCATCACTGTCTTGCCAGAAGGGTGCTTTACACTACAGTTTTTAAACTGCAACATTAACACCCCTCCTTCAGAGTGCAGGCACTGTACTTCCCATCTCCAGGACTCAAGTCCGGCCTGCCGGTTTCCCTGAATCCCTTCATAAATGTTACTTTGCTCACACTCCAACAGCACGTCAAGTATTAAAAACCATTTGTCTCCATTCACTCCTATCAAACACGCTCACGCATGCCTGCTGGAAGTCCAAGCCCCTCGCACACAAAACCTCCTTTACCCCCTCCCTCCAACCCTTCCTAGGCCGACCCCTACCCCGCCTTCCTTCCACTACAGACTGATACACTCTTGAAGTCATTCTGTTTCGCTCCATTCTCTCTACATGTCCGAACCACCTCAACAACCCTTCCTCAGCCCTCTGGACAACAGTTTTGGTAATCCCGCACCTCCTCCTAACTTCCAAACTACGAATTCTCTGCATTATATTCACACCACACATTGCCCTCAGACATGACATCTCCACTGCCTCCAGCCTTCTCCTCGCTGCAACATTCATCACCCACGCTTCACACCCATATAAGAGCGTTGGTAAAACTATACTCTCATACATTCCCCTCTTTGCCTCCAAGGACAAAGTTCTTTGTCTCCACAGACTCCTAAGTGCACCACTCACTCTTTTTCCCTCATCAATTCTATGATTCACCTCATCTTTCATAGACCCATCCGCTGACACGTCCACTCCCAAATATCTGAATACGTTCACCTCCTCCATACTCTCTCCCTCCAATCTGATATTCAATCTTTCATCACCTAATCTTTTTGTTATCCTCATAACCTTACTCTTTCCTGTATTCACCTTTAATTTTCTTCTTTTGCACACCCTACCAAATTCATCCACCAATCTCTGCAACTTCTCTTCAGAATCTCCCAAGAGCACAGTGTCATCAGCAAAGAGCAGCTGTGACAACTCCCACTTTGTGTGTGATTCTTTATCTTTTAACTCCACGCCTCTTGCCAAGACCCTCGCATTTACTTCTCTTACAACCCCATCTATAAATATATTAAACAACCACGGTGACATCACACATCCTTGTCTAAGGCCTACTTTTACTGGGAAAAAATTCCCCTCTTTCCTACATACTCTAACTTGAGCCTCACTATCCTCGTAAAAACTCTTTACTGCTTTCAGTAACCTACCTCCTACACCATACACTTGCAACATCTGCCACATTGCCCCCCTATCCACCCTGTCATACGCCTTTTCCAAATCCATAAATGCCACAAAGACCTCTTTAGCCTTATCTAAATACTGTTCACTTATATGTTTCACTGTAAACACCTGGTCCACACACCCCCTACCTTTCCTAAAGCCTCCTTGTTCATCTGCTATCCTATTCTCCGTCTTACTCTTAATTCTTTCAATTATAACTCTACCATACACTTTACCAGGTACACTCAACAGACTTATCCCCCTATAATTTTTGCACTCTCTTTTATCCCCTTTGCCTTTATACAAAGGAACTATGCATGCTCTCTGCCAATCCCTAGGTACCTTACCCTCTTCCATACATTTATTAAATAATTGCACCAACCACTCCAAAACTATATCCCCACCTGCTTTTAACATTTCTATCTTTATCCCATCAATCCCGGCTGCCTTACCCCCTTTCATTTTACCTACTGCCTCACGAACTTCCCCCACACTCACAACTGACTCTTCCTCACTCCTACAAGATGTTATTCCTCCTTGCCCTATACACGAAATCACAGCTTCCCTATCTTCATCAACATTTAACAATTCCTCAAAATATTCCTTCCATCTTCCCAATACCTCTAACTCTCCATTTAATAACTCTCCTCTCCTATTTTTAACTGACAAATCCATTTGTTCTCTAGGCTTTCTTAACTTGTTAATCTCACTCCAAAACTTTTTCTTATTTTCAACAAAATTTGTTGATAACATCTCACCCACTCTCTCATTTGCTCTCTTTTTACATTGCTTCACCACTCTCTTAACTTCTCTCTTTTTCTCCATATACTCTTCCCTCCTTGCATCACTTCTACTTTGTAAAAACTTCTCATATGCTAACTTTTTCTCCCTTACTACTCTCTTTACATCATCATTCCACCAATCGCTCCTCTTCCCTCCTGCACCCACTTTCCTGTAACCACAAACTTCTGCTGAACACTCTAACACTACATTTTTAAACATACCCCATACCTCTTCGACCCCATTGCCTATGCTCTCATTAGCCCATCTATCCTCCAATAGCTGTTTATATCTTACCCTAACTGCCTCCTCTTTTAGTTTATAAACCTTTACCTCTCTCTTCCCTGATGCTTCTATTCTCCTTGTATCCCATCTACCTTTTACTCTCAGTGTAGCTACAACTAGAAAGTGATCTGATATATCTGTGGCCCCTCTATAAACATGTACATCCTGAAGTCTACTCAACAGTCTTTTATCTACCAATACATAATCCAACAAACTACTGTCATTTCGCCCTACATCATATCGTGTATACTTATTTATCCTCTTTTTCTTAAAATATGTATTACCTATAACTAAACCCCTTTCTATACAAAGTTCAATCAAAGGGCTCCCATTATCATTTACACCTGGCACCCCAAACTTACCTACCACACCCTCTCTAAAAGTTTCTCCTACTTTAGCATTCAAGTCCCCTACCACAATTACTCTCTCACTTGGTTCAAAGGCTCCTATACATTCACTTAACATCTCCCAAAATCTCTCTCTCTCCTCTGCATTCCTCTCTTCTCCAGGTGCATACACGCTTATTATGACCCACTTCTCGCATCCAACCTTTACTTTAATCCACATAATTCTTGAATTTACACATTCATATTCTCTTTTCTCCTTCCATAACTGATCATTTAACATTACTGCTACCCCTTCCTTTGCTCTAACTCTCTCAGATACTCCAGATTTAATCCCATTTATTTCCCCCCACTGAAACTCTCCTACCCCCTTCAGCTTTGTTTCGCTTAGGGCCAGGACATCCAACTTCTTTTCATTCATAACATCAGCAATCATCTGTTTCTTGTCATCCGCACTACATCCACGCACATTTAAGCAACCCAGTTTTATAAAGTTTTTCTTCTTCTCTTTTTTAGTAATTGTATACAGGAGAAGGGGTTACTAGCCCATTGCTCCCGGCATTTTAGTCGCCTCATACGACACGCATGGCTTACGGAGGAAAGATTCTTTTCCACTTCCCCATGGACAATAGAAGAAATAAAAAGAACAAGAGCTATTTAGAAAAAGGAGAAAAACCTAGATGTATGTATATATATATATATGCATGTGCGTGTCTATGAAGTGTGACCAAAGTGTAAGTAGGAGTAGCAAGATATCCCTGTTATCTTAGCGTGTTTATGATGTCGTGCCGAATATGTAAAACTGGTCAATTAGTAAGAACTCATTTAAAATTAAGTCCTTTCTGAATTTTTTTTTTTATACTTTTAAAGATATATTTTTTTTCATTAATGTTAATGTAAAAAAATTTAATTTTGCACCATAAGAATCTTAGAAAACTTACCTAACCTTATTATAACAAGAACACTTTATTTTAGCCTAACCCAACTAAATATATTTTAAATTTGTTTACAGTAATTTAATACTAAACAAACACAGTGAAATATATTTTTCTCGTTAGGTTC
>NC_091364.1:10554401-10769401 GCF_038502225.1 Cherax quadricarinatus | reverse complement strand
TATATATATATATATATATATATATATATATATATATATATATATATACACATGTCGAGCCGAATATGTAAAACTGGTCAATTAGCAAGAACTCATTTAAAATTAAGTCCTTTCAAAAATTTTCTCTTATACGTTTAAAGATATTTTTTTTTCATTAATGTTAATGTAAAAAAATTTTAATTTTGCTCCAAAAGAATCTTAGAAAACTTACCTAACCTTATTATAACGAGAACAATTTATTTTAGCCTAACCCAATATATATATATATATATATATATATATATATATATATATATATATATATATATATATATATATATATATATATATATATATATATATATATATATATATATATATATATATATATATATATATATATATATATATGTATATATATATATATATATATATATATATATATATATATATATATATATATATATATATATATATATATATATATATATATATATATATATATATATATATATATATATATATATATATATATATATATATATATATATATATATATATATATATATATAGGTAGTAGGTTGGTAGACAGCAACCACCCAGGGAAGTACTACCGTCCTGCCAGATGACTGTGAAACAAAAACCTGTAACTGTTTTGCATGATGGTAGGATTGCTGGTTTCTTTTTCTGTCTCATAAACACGCTAGATAACAGGGATATCTTGCTACTCCTACTTACACTTTGGTCACACTTCACAGACACGCACATGCATATATATATATACATACATCTAGGTTTTTCTCCTTTTTCTAAATAGCTCTTGTTCTTTTTTATTTCTTCTATTGTCCATGGGGAAGTGGAAAAGAATCTTTCCTCCGTAAGCCATGCGTGTCGTATGAGGCGACTAAAATGCCGGGAGCAATGGGCTAGTAACCCCTTCTCCTGTATACATTTACTAAAAAAGAGAAGAAGAAAAACTTTATAAAACTGGGTTGCTTAAATGTGCGTGGATGTAGTGCGGATGACAAGAAACAGATGATTGCTGATGTTATGAATGAAAAGAAGTTGGATGTCCTGGCCCTAAGCGAAACAAAGCTGAAGGGGGTAGGAGAGTTTCAGTGGGGGGAAATAAATGGGATTAAATCTGGAGTATCTGAGAGAGTTAGAGCAAAGGAAGGGGTAGCAGTAATGTTAAATGATCAGTTATGGAAGGAGAAAAGAGAATATGAATGTGTAAATTCAAGAATTATGTGGATTAAAGTAAAGGTTGGATGCGAGAAGTGGGTCATAATAAGCGTGTATGCACCTGGAGAAGAGAGGAATGCAGAGGAGAGAGAGAGATTTTGGGAGATGTTAAGTGAATGTATAGGAGCCTTTGAACCAAGTGAGAGAGTAATTGTGGTAGGGGACTTGAATGCTAAAGTAGGAGAAACTTTTAGAGAGGGTGTGGTAGGTAAGTTTGGGGTGCCAGGTGTAAATGATAATGGGAGCCCTTTGATTGAACTTTGTATAGAAAGGGGTTTAGTTATAGGTAATACATATTTTAAGAAAAAGAGGATAAATAAGTATACACGATATGATGTAGGGCGAAATGACAGTAGTTTGTTGGATTATGTATTGGTAGATAAAAGACTGTTGAGTAGACTTCAGGATGTACATGTTTATAGAGGGGCCACAGATATATCAGATCACTTTCTAGTTGTAGCTACACTGAGAGTAAAAGGTAGATGGGATACAAGGAGAATAGAAGCATCAGGGAAGAGAGAGGTGAAGGTTTATAAACTAAAAGAGGAGGCAGTTAGGGTAAGATATAAACAGCTATTGGAGGATAGATGGGCTAATGAGAGCATAGGCAATGGGGTCGAAGAGGTATGGGGTAGGTTTAAAAATGTAGTGTTAGAGTGTTCAGCAGAAGTTTGTGGTTACAGGAAAGTGGGTGCAGGAGGGAAGAGGAGCGATTGGTGGAATGATGATGTAAAGAGAGTAGTAAGGGAGAAAAAGTTAGCATATGAGAAGTTTTTACAAAGTAGAAGTGATGCAAGGAGGGAAGAGTATATGGAGAAAAAGAGAGAGGTTAAGAGAGTGGTGAAGCAATGTAAAAAGAGAGCAAATGAGAGAGTGGGTGAGATGTTATCAACAAATTTTGTTGAAAATAAGAAAAAGTTTTGGAGTGAGATTAACAAGTTAAGAAAGCCTAGAGAACAAATGGATTTGTCAGTTAAAAATAGGAGAGGAGAGTTATTAAATGGAGAGTTAGAGGTATTGGGAAGATGGAGGGAATATTTTGAGGAATTGTTAAATGTTGATGAAGATAGGGAAGCTGTGATTTCGTGTATAGGGCAAGGAGGAATAACATCTTGTAGGAGTGAGGAAGAGCCAGTTGTGAGTGTGGGGGAAGTTCGTGAGGCAGTAGGTAAAATGAAAGGGGGGTAAGGCAGCCGGGATTGATGGGATAAAGATAGAAATGTTAAAAGCAGGTGGGGATATAGTTTTGGAGTGGTTGGTGCAATTATTTAATAAATGTATGGAAGAGGGTAAGGTACCTAGGGATTGGCAGAGAGCATGCATAGTTCCTTTGTATAAAGGCAAAGGGGATAAAAGAGAGTGCAAAAATTATAGGGGGATAAGTCTGTTGAGTGTACCTGGTAAAGTGTATGGTAGAGTTATTATTGAAAGAATTAAGAGTAAGACGGAGAATAGGATAGCAGATGAACAAGGAGGCTTTAGGAAAGGTAGGGGGTGTGTGGACCAGGTGTTTACAGTGAAACATATAAGTGAACAGTATTTAGATAAGGCTAAAGAGGTCTTTGTGGCATTTATGGATTTGGAAAAGGCGTATGACAGGGTGGATAGGGGGGCAATGTGGCAGATGTTGCAAGTGTATGGTGTAGGAGGTAGGTTACTGAAAGCAGTGAAGAGTTTTTACGAGGATAGTGAGGCTCAAGTTAGAGTATGTAGGAAAGAGGGAAATTTTTTCCCAGTAAAAGTAGGCCTTAGACAAGGATGTGTGATGTCACCGTGGTTGTTTAATATATTTATAGATGGGGTTGTAAGAGAAGTAAATGCGAGGGTCTTGGCAAGAGGCGTGGAGTTAAAAGATAAAGAATCACACACAAAGTGGGAGTTGTCACAGCTGCTCTTTGCTGATGACACTGTGCTCTTGGGAGATTCTGAAGAGAAGTTGCAGAGATTGGTGGATGAATTTGGTAGGGTGTGCAAAAGAAGAAAATTAAAGGTGAATACAGGAAAGAGTAAGGTTATGAGGATAACAAAAAGATTAGGTGATGAAAGATTGAATATCAGATTGGAGGGAGAGAGTATGGAGGAGGTGAACGTATTCAGATATTTGGGAGTGGACGTGTCAGCGGATGGGTCTATGAAAGATGAGGTGAATCATAGAATTGATGAGGGAAAAAGAGTGAGTGGTGCACTTAGGAGTCTGTGGAGACAAAGAACTTTGTCCTTGGAGGCAAAGAGGGGAATGTATGAGAGTATAGTTTTACCAACGCTCTTATATGGGTGTGAAGCGTGGGTGATGAATGTTGCAGCGAGGAGAAGGCTGGAGGCAGTGGAGATGTCATGTCTGAGGGCAATGTGTGGTGTGAATATAATGCAGAGAATTCGTAGTTTGGAAGTTAGGAGGAGGTGCGGGATTACCAAAACTGTTGTCCAGAGGGCTGAGGAAGGGTTGTTGAGGTGGTTCGGACATGTAGAGAGAATGGAGCGAAACAGAATGACTTCAAGAGTGTATCAGTCTGTAGTGGAAGGAAGGCGGGGTAGGGGTCGGCCTAGGAAGGGTTGGAGGGAGGGGGTAAAGGAGGTTTTGTGTGCGAGGGGCTTGGACTTCCAGCAGGCATGCGTGAGCGTGTTTGATAGGAGTGAATGGAGACAAATGGTTTTTAATACTTGACGTGCTGTTGGAGTGTGAGCAAAGTAACATTTATGAAGGGATTCAGGGAAACCGGCAGGCCGGACTTGAGTCCTGGAGATGGGAAGTACAGTGCCTGCACTCTGAAGGAGGGGTGTTAATGTTGCAGTTTAAAAACTGTAGTGTAAAGCACCCTTCTGGCAAGACAGTGATGGAGTGAATGATGGTGAAAGTTTTTCTTTTTCGGGCCACCCTGCCTTGGTGGGAATCGGCCGTGTGTGATAATAAAAAAAAAAATATATATATATATATATATATATATATATATATATACTCTGATTGTACCCTTCACAAGAACATTACTTTATTTGAGATCATTTATTCCTAGAATGACTCGAGTCTGGAACATGTTTGCACAGCACAATGACATCGATAAAATAAAGTCGGCTGATCAAACGAAATCACTGGGCCACAAATGGCTCCAACTTCACTCTCTTCCCTATTTGTATGTCTCATAACAATAAAAAGGCTTTCAGATAAGCTGAGGTAGGTAACAGTTCTTACCTTATAAATAAAGGCAGGAATTCTTATCCAACCATGTAAAACCCTCGTTTAAAGAGAAAGGGGAGGGGGAGAGGAGAGGAGAGAGGAGAGCGAGAGCGGGAGAGAGAGCGGGAGAGAGAGCGGGAGAGAGAGCGGGAGAGAGAGAGAGAGAGAGAGAGAGAGAGAGAGAGAGAGAGAGAGAGGGTGAGAGAGAGAGAGAGAGAGAGAGAGAGAGAGAGAGAGAGAGAGAGAGAGAGAGAGAGAATTATTATAATCAAGGGGAAGCGCTAAACCCGGAGGATTATACAGCGCCTAGGGGGGATGTGGAAGGCATTCAGGCTTAATTCGGGGAACTGGGGCACAGATCCAATTCCCTAAATCAAGAGCCCCTCACCAACATGAAGGAACCTTCCTTGAGGGGAGAGAGAGAGAGAGAGAGAGAGAGAGAGAGAGATGGAGATGGTGGTGGTGGTTTACTCGTCAGGAAACAAGCCAAGTGCCTCCTGACAGGGGTCAAATAATGACCCTTAACTGGTCAAGATTCCACTGGTCTAGCGGAGTTAGGTTTTACATCACAGAAAAGTAATCACTATCAAGCAATAACCTAAGATACTCTGTTTGATATGATCATTATCTGTTTCCCTACATTTCCGAGTTGCAACAGAGAAGAAAACACAGTTGTAGAGGGGCAACTTTATCGTGACGTTTCGCCGGTGGGCAGGTTTTCCTGAAACTCGTCCACCGACGGAATATCTTAAAAGCTTCTCTCTGCAATTCTCTCTCTTCACCACTTGTCGACTCTGCCCCATTCGTCTCCAAATTGACAGAGTTTTAACAAACTGACAGAGAACTGACTCCATCACTCCTTGCACTGAATGATCCACGTGTGTTTCACAGTTCATGAAATATAATTTTGTACTGCATCTAACACTTGCGCCAGTTTGGGTTTAAAATCTGCATTATGTCCAACATATGTGACGCGATCGACAATAAATGGCTGCTCATAGACAGCCGTCATTAGGGGACGGATGGTCAAGACTCCATCACTCGAGCTGAATGGGCCAAATAGGCAAATCTGCTAGCACTCGCCGCCCTTGTTCACCTAGCAATAAACAAATGTATATCTTGACCTAGAAGGGTGTTGTGGGTTACATTATAGAAGACAGCCCAGATTAACCCCGAGTATAATCAATGACAACCCAAGAAAGCCATCAACATGGCTTATTTGTAGACAAAGACGTACGTAGAACAAGCTTTTGCGATAACGTGTCGCTCGAAGGAGAACTATTAAATCATTACTTCAAAAATCGTTCCTTATAACGTAGCGTTATCCCTATGAGGTTTTCCTCTGCTACCCGGGTCTTTGTGTTCATAGTGGTGGGCGGTACGACCCTCAACCAGTGTAGCTTACTTCCTGTGAGGTCCCTGAGTCCTCCTCCCAGGATCGTATTATTAATGGTATATAATACCGACAAGTTTATGAACACGACACATGTGCAACACATGGGTAGTTCTATTGCCGAAACGTTTTGCCTGCACAACAAGTTTCTTCAGCCGAATTAAGGTGAATACAACACTGGAGACAGTAGTAGTAGTACTATTATCAGTAGTAGTAGCAGTACTGTAATTATTAGTAGTATCATTATTATTATTATTAATAGTAGTAGTATTGCTATTATTATTGGTAGTAGTAATAGCTGTTTTGACCTGCTTCGTCCGTCAGCCCTGTATGGAGGTGGCCAGTCCCTTAAGCACAGGCATGTAGCCAGTCCTTGTATACCGATTCAGAAATGAAGCAAAGCTAGGGATGGGACGATACCATTTTTTTTGCCGATACCGATACTCAGTTTCAGGGTGATAGTAATACCCTCAAACTTAGCCGATACTCACTAAAACCTATATTGATACTTTAGCACAACCCAAGGTGAAGCAGCGGGATGCCATCGACAACCGTCAATTATATAACCTTTACACTGACTTTCTTGGGTTATTAACCCTCAGGGGTTAATACTCCTTAGTCGTCTTCTCACCACTTCACACTAACTAAAACCAGTTCAGTCGCCGAAGCGTCCATTTGAGTCCTCCCCCGTCTCCCACCTTCCTGAAGAAGGACTCTGAAAACGAATACTTTCGGAAAAGAGGCAATTTAAACACAAGGCAAAACAATTCTCCTTTTTTATAAACATCTAACTTTTATCTGTTGCATTTAAGTAGCGTACAGATTATTTCCCTGGAGATAACTACTGCTATATGCTTCATAGACCGTAATAGTATGCGGTTATACACAAATTATAGAGCAGCATTCTGTCATTAAACTTTATTTTCCATCTTACGCATATAATATCGTATGATGCCTATGCTTCAATGTATCAAGTCTAAACTGTACTACTGAGGGTAACGAAAACCTTGGTGTATTACGTCTCAGCATGGCTTGCTGCTTGTTGTAATAACAAGCACTTCACAAGAGAAATCTAGAAGAAATTATTCGCCTTGGATCTTCTGAGATGGGTGATAGAGCCGACCAGAGTGTCTCCACAGGCTCTGCAGTACTTGGTTAGCAACAGCAGTAGCAACTGCATGAACAACGGTAGCAACTGCATCAACATTAAAATTAACAACAGTCGTAATAACTGCAGCAGCAGGAAAAGTAACAGTAACAGCAGCAGCCGTAATAACACAAATTTTAGTAGCCACAACTCCTGAGAATTAACTCTCTCTCTCTCTCTCTCTCTCTCTCTCACACACACACACACAAAATACCAGTTCCACTGGCCTGATAATTTCAGTACTAATCTGCCATGGGGTTAGATCCTCTCCGTTTAGTTACCGATCCAGCTTTCCAGAGCATCCGCACAACTGCAGCTACTGAACCCTTACTAGAATACTTGATATCCTCATTATCCTACTGATATCCTAACTCAGGCTTACAGACTATCACTTGATATATGATATCCATCATATATGAGGGAATATGACAGGGATACACAGCTTCATTTCCTACTACTTGACTATCATGTGCACCATTTTCGCTTAATATACTAATTCTACTTTCCAGAGCGTCGCCACTTCTCTCCCACAGAATACTAAGCTTAACTTCTACACCACCCCCACCGAGATGGGGGATCAGCCCCACACCATGAAGCATCCCCCCCCTCATCCTAAAGTACCCCACCAGTGCTGGGGACCAGCCCCTCATCCTAAAGTATCCCACCAGTGTTGGTGACCAGTCCCTCACCCTGAAGTACCCCTACCGGCAGTGTTGGGGACCAGCTCCTCACCCTAAAGTACCCCAACCACCAGTGTTGGGGACCAGCCCCTCGCCCTGAAGTACCCCTAACATCAGTGTTGGGGACCAGCCTCTCGCCCTGAAGTACCCCAACCACCAGTGTTGGGGACCAGCCCCTCACCCTGAAGAAGTACCCCTACCACCAGTGCTGGAGATCAGCCCCTCACCCTAAAGTATCCTACCAGTGCTGGGGACCACCCCGTCACCCTAAAGTATCCCACCAGTGTTGGGGACCAGCCCCATACTCTTCAGTACCCCTACCATAAGTGTTGGGGGACCAGCACCCTCACCTTGAAGTATCCCTACCACCAGTGCTGGAGACCAGCCCCTCACCCTAAAGTATCCCACCAGTGCTGAGGACCAGCCCCTCACCTAAAGTATCTCACCAGTGTTGGGGACCAGCCCCTCACCCTGAAGTACCCCTACCACCAGTGCTGGAGACCAGCCCCTCACCCTAAAGTATCCCACCAGTGATGAGGACCAGCCCTTCACCCTAAAGTATCTCACCAGTGTTGGGGGCCAGCCCCTCACCCTAAAGTATCTCACCAGTGCTGAGGACCAGCCCTTCACCCTAAAGTATCTCACCAGTGTTGGGGACCAGCCCCTCACCCTAAAGTATCTCACCAGTGTTGGGGACCAGCCCCTCACCCTAAAGTATCTCACCAGTGTTGGGGACCAGCCCCCACACCCTGAAGCACTCCCCACCACCACCGTAATGGGGACCAGCCCCACACCCTTAAGCACCCCCCACCACCACCGTATTGGGGACCAGCTCCACACCCTGAAGCACCCCCCACCACCACCGTGTTGGAGACTCCAACATCGCGTAACTGCCGCCAAGTTGGGACCCCCTCCAGAGTCTCTTCAATTTATCGATTCTTCGACGAAATGTGATCCTGGGAGCCCAGGTGAGCAGGGCAGGTTTTACACTCTAGTTTGGCAATGTTTGAACCTTACTGAATCTCTTAAGTTCTACACAGTCATCCAGTTTTTTCTATTTAAGGAGCAGGGGGTCCAGATTCCAGTGACTGCTAGTGCTCCTTTTATGCTACTTGCTCCTTTTATTATACATATCCTTTTATGCTACGTGTTCCTATTATACTTGTCACTTTTATTCTACTTGATCCTATTTTACTTGTTCGTGTTATACTGTGTTATTTGTTTCTTTTGCACGTGCTCCTTTTATAACACTTATTCCTTTCATATTTGATCCTTTTATAATATTTGCTACTTTTACGCTGCGTGTACGTGCTAGCGGCCTCTGGAAATGATTGGAATTCGCTGCGACTGAGCTATCTTGGGAAGAGATAGCTATCTTGTTATTGTAATACTGGTTGGCTACATTATTCGCAGCACTCGTGCAGATTAAGAGCAAGTTTACCAGAGATATGCTAATGACTGCCTAGTCATTATATCTCCGTGGACGCTCTGTGTTACCAGCGTGAAGACAGTGTGTGTGTGTGTGTGTGTGTGTGTGTGTGTGTGTGTGTGTGTGTGTGTGTGTGTGTGTGTGTGTGTGTGTGTGTGTGTGTGTGTGTGTGTGTGTGTGTGTGTGTGCGCGCGCGCGCGCGCCGATACAGCTATTCAGTACTCAAACATACCTCAAAATTTTTGTCACTTACACCAGAGAACCAGAGAAAAATTATGTTTGCTGTATCAGCCAGTGTTCCGGCCACATCAACAAGTATTCTGGCCGCAGTCACCAACATTATGTCCAGATCCATCACTGTTCTTGCCACATCTACCTCTATCATGGCCAAGCCCATCATTGTCTTAACCACACTCACCACTACACGGTGGTTAAGCAGTGGAATGACTTGGATGAGGCAGTGGTGCAAGCAAACTAAATACACAACTTCAGGAGAAGATATAAGGTCCTAAAGGTCAGAAAACTGTGATGCATATCAAAGTAGTCAAGTAGGCGAGGTCAGGAGCCGAGTTTCGATCTCCGCAAACACAAATCGGTAAGTATAATAACCACTGTCCAGGTGGGAGAGAAGGAGGGCAGGAAAGAGAGGTAGGGCAGGAGAGAGAGAGAGAGAGAGAGAGAGAGAGAGAGAGAGAGAGAGAGAGAGAGAGAGAGAGAGAGAGAGAGAGAGAGAGAGAGAGAGAGAGAGAGAGAGAGAGAGAGGGAGAGAGAGGGAGAGAGAGGGAGAGAGAGAGAGAGAGAGGGAGAAAGATAGGGAGGGAGGGAGTTCAACAATCAGGCCATGATCGGCTATAAACATGTGGTAATATTTACTCTAGGTTCACATCAGGGAGTCTTGTCGCAGTGGGCTTAATTTACCACCATAATCGTGTTACCTCCTCCACGCTCCCTACCTGCCTCTCCTCTCCCATACTTTCTATTTCAATACTTATTTTTATAAAGCAATGGGAGCGGTAGTGATGGTAATGGTAAAGGACAGAGGATGTTGGTCTACAGAAGACGTGTTAGTGGACGGTAGCAGTGGTGGTGGAAGTAGTGATGGAAGTGGATAGTGTTGGTCTACCGTAGTGTTAGTGGACGGCAGCAAAGGTGGTGGTGATGATGGTAGTGGGCATAGGGTATTGGTCTACAGTAGTCTTAGTAAACAGGTAGCAATAGTGTATGGTTAAATCAGGCAAATGCAATCCAAGGAGAGGTCCGAATTTCAGAGCCTTCCTACTGGGGATATTCTAGACTAATACTCTCAGGAATAACAAGTATCTTAGCTACATTAAATGACGATATTGTCAATACATATAACTATTACAATTAATACTGTAATCCAAGGCATCCATTATAAAGTTAAATACCCATTAATTCGAGCTTGAAATCCAAGGCATCCATTATAAAGTTGAACAACACCCCTTAATTCAAGCTTGAAATTTAAAACATCCATTATAAAGTTGAACATCCCTTAATTCATGTTGATATCCAAGGGAGGTGGCAGTTAGAAGGAGTTAGCTGTAACAAGTGTTATGTTAATTACCAGCTTCGATATCAGCAGTGGTTTACACACTCGTCGCCCGAGCGGCTCGCCCCACCGGGTGCCCTGGGCAAGGGGGGGCATGGGCGAACCGTGTGGAAACAAGTCCCAGGTGCGTGAAACATTTCGGACGCAGTGTTCAAGCTGACGCGAACACACAGGTACACAGCTACTGGATGTTGTAACCCCGCGTCCCGACATCCTCAATTGGCCTCGGTCTTGGCTTAATGTCCGTTCCTATGACTTGTACTACAGGCGCTGTTTTTTATGGGCTGTAGTCAAAATGCTTAATACATAAAAATGCGTAATCGCATTAAGAGCTACTGAGGTGAAAACGCGATCGGTTACTTCTTCGTAACGGTGATTTCGCTACACCGCGCGACAGTGTACGCAAGCTACGCATTTCTTTATACAATAAATACAAATATTTTACCATTTAAACAAAATTTATATAAAGAAGCTGCGATCATTAATCAATCTGAGGAGAATGTGTTCTTGACATTAATAAATATTTAGTCGGGCAAGTGGTGTAAGATAGTGTAAAGATAGTGCTGGAGTGAAAGAGACAGAGAGAATGTATTCACCTATAACTGGTTGCAGGGGGTCAATTCATCTGGCCTCGCCTATTCGCTGGTCGCTACTAGATCCACTCTCTCCTAGCTTCAAGAGCCTTATCGTATCTCCTCTTAAAATTATGTATGGACCCCGCCTCTACCACTTCACTCTCCAGATTGTTCCACTTCCTGACAACTCTAAGGTTGAAAAAATTCCTCCTAACATCGCTATGACTCATCTGAGTTATCAACTTCTAGCTGTGCCCTTTGTTCCTATTTCCCATCTCTGAAACACTCCGTCCCAGTTCACCTATCAATTCCTTTCAATATTTTGTACGCCTTTATCATATAACTCTTAGTCCTCTTGTCCTCCAGCGTCCTCAGGTTCTCCATGTAGGTTTAGCACTTAGTTATGATTGTAATAATAAAAATGCACTTTTCTAGTGTCGTGAATGGCTCTTTATTTAGATGTCGAAAAGCTATTCTTAGATTTGCCAGACAAGCGTTTTCTGCAGCAGTTATTTGCTTTATGTGCTCTTCAGGGGATGTGATCAGTAAGGCCCTTCTCTGAGTGAGGTTTGCAGCCTTTGCCCTCCCCCCCAATTTGTACTCCGTTTGCGATATTCTTTGTCCTTCCCCAATCTTCACAACTTTGCACTTGGTGGGGTTAAACTCCAGGAGCCATTGTCAGACCAGACCTGCAGCCTGTCCAGATCCATTTGTAGCTTTTTCTGGTCCTCGTCCGCTCGTTATTCGCATTAGTTTCTCGTCGTCTGCAAACAGAGATACCTCTGACTCTTCTTTCTGCCATGTCATTCACGTATACAAGAACAGCATCGGCCCTTTTGCTGAGCCTTGTGGAACCCCACTCGTCTCATGCATCCATTCTAACACCTCGTCACGGACCTTCACTCGTTGTTTCCTTCTTGCTAGGCATGCCTTGAACCATTGTAGTGATTTTCCTGTTATTCTTGTAGCTTTTGTACAAGTTTCCTGTGCGGTACTGTGTTAAAAGCCTTCTTGTAGTCAAAGAAAATACAACCTATCCACCCTCTCCCTCTCCTGTCTTTCTGTTACCTTGTCGTAGAACTCCTGTGTGTGTGTGGGGGGGGGATGACTGTGAGAGGGTGGGTGAGAGTAAATGTAACCAGCGCGATTTTGCATTATTGTGCCTTTCATTTGTAAAATATTTATATACAACTAAAACAGCAAGAAAGCTAAAATATTTAGGTAGTGCCAAATCCGCCTATCGATTTATTGCCTCCCCATCCAGTCACACATTAGCAGACTTGAAGAGGACTTGAGCCCCTCAGAACACTTGTAGAAGGAACATTGGCTTCAACGTTGAATATGCAAAACTATTCCACATAATGTTTATTAGATCTCTCATTGATTACCATGCTCTTCGCTCCATTAACTTTCCAGAACACGGCCATGAAGATAGTTCTTAGTTCTCCCATGTACACTAAAATCATAAATATAAAAGAACTGAAACTTCCAACTCTATATTAATAAATATTACAGTTAAACACCACCCTCTCTGCTAAGATCATGAGAGAGCCGACGTCGCCAGCACGGCTCAAGGATGTGTTGTTTCATGCCTACAACATGCTAGTGTCAACGACACAGCGTGTACACTGATTCTCTTCAGGCCAATATAACTAATCTAATCAAAGTGAATAAACATGAATTTATGGACGTTAAAGAGTATCGAAGAAAAAGTTATTTTCAACAGTTCTGGTTTGATAAGCAACTACTTTCTGACACACCACTTCTTACTCTGGCAATGTTTACGCTAGATAACAATAATAAATAATATTCACAACAAAAGTCTGTGCAAGTTGTACAAAGTTACTTTGGAATAGGTTACATGCATGCATCACATCTGCATCCACACATCAAAGTGTAACTACTGAAAGAGTTATACAAAATAAAAGCTACAGTGACCTGACTACATATCGCTATAAGTACTGGAAAGCACTGAGTGAACCTATAACAAAGATATACGTGTAACTAGAGGCGAGGCACTACTGGACCTTTAGAGAACGGCAAATGTGGTTTCAGTATACAAGCTGAGGAACAGGTAAAACATACCGAATTACAGGCGGTATTCGCGACATGTACCTTTTACTGATTGCTGGAAATGACAATCATGTAGACTGTAGAGGATGGTAGAACACCTATAGGGGACTTATTTACAGAAAATTGGGAAGGAATTCATTAGAGAGAACCAAAAGGGAATTAGGCATATTCTGCCTCAATAGCCTACTGAAGTTCTACAACAGAATAAGAGAGATCAGGCAAGATATGGATCAGTCGTATACATATATCCATGGACTATGTAAAAGCATTTGACACAATAGCCGACCAGAGACTGATTCACAATATTTAATAGAAGGCAGAGGTACGAGAAAACGTGTTCCACTTGATCAAGAAATACATAATGAACAGAAGACAGTGATGATATAAGGTAAAATTTCAAGAGAGGCAAGAGTAACAAGTGGGGCCCTTCACGGATTAATCCTAAGAGTGTTACTCTTGGTAATACATGGTAATAACCTACCAACAGTGACTGAGTCCTACTCATAGTTAACCTGAAACATGAAGTTAATAAGACGAATAAGCATGAGCTACAGGAAGATTTGGACAATATGTTGTTCAAAAAACAGTGGCAACTGGAGTTAATAGTGCTAGAACATGCATATGGAGAGGAGAGGGGAGGGGAGGGGAGGGGAAAGAGACGAAATAGAAGAGAGCGAAGAGAGAAATGAGAAAAGAGAAAGGAGAGAGAGCGAGAAAGCCCAAACACGGAGTATAGTCTTAGAGGTGAGAATCTTCAAATATCATTCAAGGATAAAGATCAGGGAGTGAACCTCGCACCAAACATAACGCCCGATTGCACATAATCCCCATAACTTACGCAACATTTGCTAGGTTGGCGAATCTAAGTGCCTTCATGGGCCATAACATAGAATTCTTTAGGACTCTTAAACACTCCATATATCAGGCCTATCGGAGCATGCAGCGCCAGCTAGGCGCCCACACCTGGTCAAACACGTTCAGAAATTCGAGGAGATCCAGGGTTTGCAACAAGACTAGTTCTGAATCTTAGGAGATTACGTTATGAAGAGAGACTAACGACGATATAAATGACCCAGGGAAAAATGTGATTTTGACGTACAAGATGCAGACGATTTAGTAGACTGGATAATGATACTGAATTATGAAGCACAGGGGCAAAGGCGGCAGAACTGGAAACTAAAAACAAAGATACACCACAGTGATATTATTATGAAATACTTCTGAAATTTCATGGTGATGGATGGAATGAGTTGTCTGAGCAAGTAGTGAAGGAAAACTACCTATACATTTTACTGAGTGGATATGGCTGGGTTCAAGAGGCCATGAACCAATGGTCGATTGTAGGTAAAAAGGCGTTGCCAGGAAAAAAGATTCTACCTCCTTAAACAATTCTTGATTATATACCCACGTACACACACGATGGTCAAAATGAAAATTTTACAACAGAGATAAGGGAGTCAACAGGCCTCACATATTTATATAATGAACACACATCTATCCCCATCCGTTTTTCTGACCAAATAACTGAACTAAAGTTCCTCCTTTAACACTCCTAGTTGACACAGACCTCTCTCATCTTATCTTCATCCAACACACTTGTCCCACACAACACAGCTCACACCAGTCATACCACCCACTCAGACACAACCACAGACAACCATCGCAGTCAATTTGTAAGAATCTCCAAGTTTTATAAACAAATGCGGAAGGAATTCACAACAACGCAAGTGAAGAAAGAGAAATACTACAGAAATGAACCTAGCCGTATTAGTATTGGTAGAAAAAATTAACGGGGACAATAGTGAACAATATTTTTCTGAGAATACAAGAAATAAAGAGAAAAAAATAACAGTGAGGGTGGAGAAAACGTGGAGGTTTAAAACAACTGTTGCACTAACCTGTAGATCGTTCGTGGATTACATATAGAACAATAACAGAACGGACAATGATTGCAGAAATGGTAATCTGTAATTATCCAGCAAATAACTGGAAACCCAGACAAAAATAAAAAATAACTAAAATCATCATTGAAAGAAGTCAACGAACACAAGTAGGGTACTAGTGGGAAAGCCAAACATCTAGTCCTACTAGACTAACCAACGAAAAACAAACAGACAAGGAACATGCTCAATTTCTTGAACCAAGCGCCCTTACCAGATCTCAAAAGTTTCCCATCCCCTTAAAGAGAGTCACAAAACTTTCGTGTCCACAACATCACAGAAGCAATAAGCATGAGATAAAACATAAGGACTGAACTTAATGTATTGACAGAGAAGATTACACTGGAGAAAGATCTATGAAGCGACCACTGCATCCTGGAGTAATTATATACTAGAGGCGATGACAGGAGAATAGAATACACGAAACGACATCAAGAGAAGCATTCTGAAAAAGACGATATGAAAACAAAAGAGCTTTCCTGTCGGAAAAAAACTGGACAACGAACCAAAGAGAGAATTTATTTCTTTACCCAAAAATGCAGACAAATCAGCGAGTCCTCCAAATAAAAGTGTAGAGGGAGGAGACTATCATATGACTACCAAAGATTCGATAACAAATGTACGAACGTAAAAATGAACTAGAGCGTAGGAAAAAAGTATAAACAAGCGGGGCAGAAGAAATCAGAATAGTAGAAATGGCCTGAAATGAATACTTTAAAACAAAGAGGGTCAAATAATGTTAAAATTACAAATAACCCGCACATAGAAGAGAGGAACTTACGACGACGTTTCGGTCCGACTTGGACCATTTACAAAGTCACACAACTCTAACAGTCGCCGTCTAGTTGAATCCTCTCTAATACACAACTTTCCTTGTATGAATCTTAGTCCTGGCTTCGTCTCTGTAGATGCCTTCCTCTCCCACTAGATTGTAAAATGCTCCAAACTTCAGAACACCCGTGACTTAACCTGATTCCTCATTTTTTCTTTATCTCCCTTTTCCCCTTTCCTCTTTCCCTTTTTGTCTTTCTTTCTTCTGTCGCGTGTTTCTGTTCCTTCATTATTTATTTCATCACTTCCCCTTCCCCCCACCTCTGTGCACTTGCTCTCCCTCTGTGAGCACCTAGCTCCCTTGCAGTGCTCCCCTTTCTTTGTATTTGACTGGCTCCTCCTCCCCACTACCACTACTACTACTACTATCACTACTACTATCACTACTACTACCACCACTACTACTACTACTACTACCACCACTACCTCTTCCTGCCTATATATAGCCGTCCTGCTCCACTTCTGGTTAGTGTGACTTTGTAAATGGTCCAAGTCGGACCGAAACGTCGTCGTAAGCTCTTCTCTTCTATGTGCGGGTTATTTGTGTATCGTTCCAGTCACGGTATTGTGCCTTTTTTTTATTTAAAATTGCAAAGACTAAGGCCGAAATCCATCCCAAATTAGTACTCACTCATATTAGGATAAAACCAACGCAATTTTTTCATGTAATCAAACAATAAAAATGGCGAGAACTCATGGTGGATAACATGGAAATAAACGAGGACCTTAATAAAAGAATAAGAAGTTCTGGAGCCGAGAACATGAGCTACGAGGAAAGCCTATAGGGGCTAGAATTCAAAACACGGAAAAAATAAAGCTCCAGGAGACATGGTCATGATGTACAAATTACTGAGGAACATTGTATGTCAGTATACGAACTTAAATATGAACATTATTTATAAAATATACCATGGCTTAGACAATAAAATAAGATTCGCAACAGGGAAGAGTGATGAACTTGGGAACACAAATGGAAACTGAACACCCTGGCAAGTAGTACAAATATTACGAAGTGTTCACTCAACATCAACATAACAAAGAAGTGACATGAGTTAGACAATAAAGAAGTAACGGAAAACTTCATACATGGAGAGAAAATCAAATAAAGTTCAGTCACGTAAATCCATTAGAATAAAAGAGCTGAGCCCAAGAATAATAGCTTAACACCGTTGAACTCAAACAAGAAATATGCGCGCACAAATAGCTCCTAAAGCTGCTATAGTTAAAATGTAGAAAAATGTCCCAAGTGATGTGAAGTGGATGAGGGGTTGGTGGGAGAAGAGACCACACACACCAACTATATATGAAACATCTTAAAGAAACAGAGATCTGGGGCAGACATCGCAACAAATCTATCTCCAAAGGCACAAATAAACTACAGCGACAATATCAGGAGTGAATGCAAGGTCGACAAAAGTAAGGAATGCCTTTGAGAGCCTCAACAAGGAATCATTAAAAACGCCGTAGTACTTGATCTCCAGTACACGACACCAGTATGAAGCCTTCAATCTGTCAAGCACATAAAACAGCTTCAGCAAGTTTAGAGATATGACACACAATTATTTGCAAAGCCGAAACACTTCGGAAAACTAAAGAAACCATACGGCGAAATATGATCGCTGACACGTACTAAACAGCAAACTCTACTGTAAAAGTAATGAGACTGAACCTACCCGAGGGAGATAGGAGGCAGACTCCGGTCATGAAAGAATATACAGGCCAGAATCCAATAAGAAATTGAAGACAAAGGGCCTGAAACTCAACACCTGAAAAAACAACAACACACACACAATGTGAATGACATAACTGAAAGGATAGATTCAGAAGTGTCCTTGTTTGCAGATGATGTGAAGCTAATGAGGAGAATTAAATCGGTCGAAAATCAGGCAGGACTACAAAGAGACCTGGACAAGCTACAAGCCTGGTCTAGCAACTGGCTCCTTGAATTTAACCCTGCCAAAAGTAAAGTCATGAAAATCGAGGAAGGGTAAAGAAGACCGCAGACAGAATATAGTCTAGGTGGCCAAAGACTGCAAACCTCACTCAAGGAAAAAGATCTTGGGGTGAGTATAATACCGAGCATATCTCCTGAGGCGCACATCAATCTGATAACTTCTGCAACATACGGGCGTCTGGCAAACCTGTGAATAGCGTTCCGATACCTCAGTAAGGATTCGTTCAAGACTCTGTATGCAGCACCAGTTTGGAATCCACACCTGGTCAAGCACGTCAAAAAATCAGAGAAAGTGCAAAGGTTTGCAACGAGACTAGTCCCAGAGCTAAGGGGATTGTCCTACGAAGAAAGGTTAAAAGAAGTCGGCCTTACGACACTGGAGGACAGGAGGGCCAGGAGAAACATGATACCGACATATATAAAATACTGCAAGGAATTTGCAAGGTGGACAAAGACAGGATGTTCCAGAGATGGGACACAAACAAGGGGTCACAATTGGAAGTTGAAGACTCCTATAAGTCAAAGGGACGTTAAGAATTATTATTATTATTATTATTATTATCAAGGGGAAGCGCTAAACCCGGAGGATTATACAGCGCCTGGGGGGGGATGTGGAAGGCATTCAGGCTTAATTCGGGGAACTGGAGCACAGATGTAATTACCTAAATCAAGAGCCCCTCACCAACATCAAGGAACCTTCCTTGAGGGGGGGGGGGGACGTTAAGAAGTATTTCTTTAGTCCTAGAGTTGTCAGGAAGTGGAATAGCCTAGAAAGTGATGTTATGGGGGCAGGAACCATACATAGTTTTAAGACAAGGTGTGATAAAGCTCATGGAGCAGGGAGAGGACCCAGTAGCAATCAGTGAAGAGGTGGGGCCAGGAGCTATGACTCGACCCCTTCAACCACAAATAGGTGAGTACACACACATGAGATTAGTGCAAAAGCTAGAGGATCAGGTAGGTATAACTGAAAAGGCACTGCAATGGATCAGGAAATACTTGACAGGAAGGCAACAACGAGTCATGGTACGTGACGAGGTGTCTGAGTGGGCGTCTAGGACCGATGCTGTTTCTGATATATGTAAATGACATGACGGAAGGGACTGATTCAGAAGTGTCCTTATTTGCAGACGATGTGAAGTTAATGAGGAGAATTCAATCGGATGAGGACCAGGCAGGACTACAAATGGACCTGGATAGGCTGCAAGCCTGGTCCAGCAACTGGCTCCTGGAGTTTAACCCCACCAAGCGTAAAGTCATGAAGAATGGGGAAAGGCAAAGAAGACCACAAACAGAGTACAGGCTAAGGGGCCAAAGACTGCAAACTTCACTTAAGGAAAAGGAACCTGGGATAAGTATAATACTGAACACATCTCCTGATGCGCACATCAACCAAATAACTGCAGCAGCATATGGGCGCCTAGCAAACCTAAGTATAGCGTTTCTACATCTCAGTAAGGAATCGTTCAAGACTCTATATACCCTTTACGTCAGACCCATGCTGGAGTATGCAGCACCAGTATGGAACCCACACCTGGTCAAGCACATCAAGAAATTAGAGAAAGTGCAAAGGTTTGCAAGAACATTACTCCCGGAGCTAAGGGGTATGTCTAACGAGGAGAGGTTAAGGGAAATCAACCTAACAACAATGGAGGACAGGAGGGATAGGGGGTACATGATAACGACATATGAAATACCGAGAGGAATTGACAAGGTTTACAGGGACAGGATGTTTCAGAGATAGGACACAGCAACAAAGGGTCACTACTGGAAACTGAAGACTCAGATGAGTCACGGGGATGTTAGGGAGTACTTCCGTCACAGGGTCGTCAGGAAGTGGAACAGTCTGGAAAGTGATGTAGTGGAGGCAGGATCCATACATAGCTTTAAGAAGAGTTATGATAAAGCTCATGGAGCAGGGAGTGTGTGGACCTAGTAGCGATCAGTGAAGAGGCAGGGTCAGGAGCTATGAATCGACCCTTGCAACCACAATTAGGTACGCGCACGCACGCACACACGCACACGCACACACGCACACGCACACACGCACACACACGCACGCACACACACGCACGCACACACACACACACACACACACACACACACACACACAGGTATTAATGGCGCAGCCTCACCATAGATATACCCTCATCCTCCGGCAGAAATATACGAGCCCTCGACCTCTATATAAACAAGATGACGCGACCACTCGTCCGATTACCCTCCTGCTGACTAGGTCTTCCTACCAGTGGACTGGACCACTACGATCAGTAATCACCTCTACTTTCCTCCTTTCTGCTTTTCCTGTAAAAAAATCGAATACTTATACCTGAAGAAGCGATCACAATGAGCGATATATGGGAAAAATCTGTTTCACTGTTTACCATCAGCGCCAGTTTCCGTCTAGGACCTAAGATGATGAAGAAGAACATCACAGTTCGTCCTGGTGGGCAACAGAGACAGATAAGCTTGTTGATATATGCGACTCTATGGATCACCTAGCCTTGTCGAGTAGCAGCACCCAGATGGCTGTCAAGGGGGAGCACGCAGATGGCTGAAAGGAAGCCCTACGATGCTGAAAGAAAAGCCTTCAGATGGCTGAAGGGAAGCCCAGATGGCTGAGGTGTACGGATTAGCAAGTGGGTGTGAACACATTGCCACTTTTTTTTTTTTACACAGGGTTTGACAAGGTTAAGGATCCCTAGCTTTATTGACAGCTATTTACAGGTTAAGGATTCCTAACTTTATTGGCAAGCTAAGAGCTGTTACCTACATCAGCTCATTTGAAAGCATTTTTATTGTTATGAGACATACAAGTAGGGAACAGGATGAAGTTGGAGCCATCTGTGGGCCAGCATTTTCATTTGATCAACTGACTTTATCTCGTTGACATTATGCTGTACGAATGTGTTCCATACTCGAGTCATCCTGGGTATGTATGATCTCAGATGGAGTGAAGTTCTGGAGAAGGGTACAGCCAGAGTGAAGTTGCTGCTTTCTGTCCGTCTTGTGGCATAAAAGCTTGTTTCACGCTGTCCTCGAGGTGGATCCAAGTGTGGTATTTTGACAATATTGGCCTTGTACATAACAGTAAGGCCACCCACATCCCTCCTATGTTGAAGGCTCTGCTGAAATGACAGATCTATCCAGGATGGGTCCAGGCGAGAGATGAGACGTCTTGCTCTGTTCTCTACTCTGTCAAGCAGTCGCAGATGAGAGGGGGGCCAGGCAAACCAAGAAAGTGGAGCATACTCAAGGTGTGAGCGTACTTGTGCCTCGTACAGGATCTTGCAACCCCTACTGTCAAGCAGATGCGAGATACGGCGAAGTGCTGTAAGCTTCCTGGCTGCCTTGTATGCAAGATTTACAACGTGGTTCTTCATGATTAGTTTGGAGTCAAATTTCACCCCGAGGATATCAACTTCTTCTCCAGGTGCCAACATCCTCCCATTCATCCTTACTACTGCACCAGCATTACCATCATGGTGCCTAGAGACGATCATCATTTGCGCTTTCTCAGGTGCAAATGTTACTTGCCATCTATTTCCCCAAGCTGATATAGCTCTCAGCTGGTGATTGATGTAGCTTACAGCAGCTGGCATTTCTTCTCTTGGATAAGTGAATGTCAGTGTACAGTCGTCTGCATATGCATGTGATTCTGGGATGAGATGAAGAAGGTCGTTGAAGTAGACATTCCATAACAATGGACCCAGCACGCTTCCTTGTGGAACACTTGCCCCAATAGGATGTCTTGCTGATTCCATTCCATTGAGAACTACACTTAGAGATCTACCATGAAGGTAATCACTGAGGAGACATAGCGTAGAGCCTGCAATTCCCAGTGCTTGAAGTTTTGCTAAGAGGCCCTGGTGCCACACCCGGTCGAAAGCGCCAGCAATGTCAAGTGCTACCACACAGCTGACTTTGGATTCATCCAGTGACTGGTGCCACTTAGTGGAGAGGTTTAACAACAGATCAGCAGCAGAGTAACCTTTCCTGGATCAGGAACTTGCATTTTGGTAGCAAAGTGTTCAGCAAAGAGGTCCGCCTTCTCTTGACTACGTGCAGTGGGCCGACTAGCTGGAAGTGTTGCCTTCTCACTATCACTTAATAAAAACTGTTTATGCTATCCACTTTTCCACTAAAGGAAGATGTTACACGAGGTTCATCTCACCTATTTTGTACCACAATGACTGTAATCATCGGTAATTCTGGAGATACCCGAGTACAGCCGTCGAGAAGTTTGTGCGCGCAGTTTATCCGTCAAAACTATTATACTTCACATTTAATGTGGAAAACTGATGAATCCTTCTGATGCCAGTCCGGGGGCCCTGGCGCGGGAATAATGATGATCCTCTAACCACCCACAGGTTATCCCTATATGCTAGACAAGTTAACATCTGTTAATTCTACATTAACCTCTTGAAGATTGATCTACCTCGGATACACCAACGCATTCTTGCACCACTAGTGATACGCGTGCAGATTCCAGAGTTTCCTGGCGTTGTGTAGCCATCACGTTACCAGACGTATACCCGATCAGGGACCGGGCCCAGCGGCCAGGTCGCAGACCAGGCTTCTTGGTGGATCAAGACATGATTAACCAGGCTCTCACTGCTGGCCGCACGCAGTCCAACATACGAACCATAGCCCGGCTGGTTAGGAACTGACTTGAACTGTTTTTAAGTTCCCTCTTGACGACAGCCAGAGGTTTGTTGGTAATCAGCCCTCCCTTACAAGCGGACCTTTGTTCTTAATTTGCTTATTCGTGGTTTATATATATATATATATATAGTGCCTGCACTCTGAAGGAGGGGTGTTAATGTTGCAGTTTAAAAACTGTAGTGTAAAGCACCCTTCTGGCAAGACAGTGATGGAGTGAATGATGGTGAAAGTTTTTCTTTTTCGGGCCACCCTGCCTTGGTGGGAATCGGCCAGTGTGATAATAAAAAAAAAAAATAAATATATATATATATATATATATATATATATATATATATATATATATATATATATATATATATATATATATATATATATATATATGGAGGAGGAGTGTTAATGTTGCAGTTATATAACTGTAGAGTAAGCGCGCCTGTGGCAAGACAATGATGGAGTGAATGATGGAAGTTGTTCTTTATCGAGCCACCCTACCTTGGTGGGAGACGGCCAATGTGTTTATATATATATATATATATATATATATATATATATATATATATAAATATATATATATATATACATATATATATATATATATATATATGTGTGTGTGTGTGTGTGTGTGTGTGTGTGTGTTTATATATATATATATATATATATATATATATATATATATATATATATATATATATATATATATATATATATATATATATGTTAGCACAGGTTTATGGAACCTAGCTGGAATACTGCTGTACATTAACATCCCCATTCAAGGCAGGTGAAATTGCAGAACTAGAGAATGTACAGAGAACCTTTAGTGCACGTATAGGCTCCATCAAACACCTTAACTACTGGGAGCGCCTGGAAGCACTTGACTTGTACTCAATAGAGCGCAAGCGAGAGAGATATATCATAATCTACACCTGGAAGATTCTGGAGGGACGGGCCCCTAATATGCACACGGCAATCACTCCATACGAAAGCAAAAGACTTGGCAGGCGATGCAACATACCCCCAGTGAAAAGTAGGGGCGTCACTGGTACACTACGAGAAAACGCAGTAAGTGTCCGGGGCCCAAGACTGTTCAACAGCCTCCCACCAGCAATAAGGGGCATAACGGGAAGACCCCTGGTTGTCTTCAAGAGGGAGCTGGACAGATACCTAAAGACGGTGCCGGATCAGCCTGGCTGTGGTTCGTATGTTGGATTGCGTGCGGCCAGCAGTAACAGCCTCGTTGATCAGTCCCTGATCCACCGGGAGGCCTGGTCGTGGACCGGGCCGGGGGGGCGTTGATGCCCAGAATGCCCTCCAGGTAGACTCCAGGTAGGATTTGCCTAAGAAAGTTTTCATAGTAAAATATTGACAAGTTAGATAATGCGCTACGTAATGCTCACGCATCAAAGACAAAGTTAATTTCTCGGAAATTCTATCAATTCTTTGCCTCAAATTAAACAATCGGAAATTGTATTCAATATAGCAGAAATTACTGAGTTAATTTGGGCGAATACATGCAATAATAATCTCATGATCAAGTGTTGCTCTCTGATATTCAGCAGTGTCTTTTTAATGAGGCTGAGGCCAGTGGCTGTAAATCAGATACAACATTATCTACCTATCATAGACACACTCCATCTCTAATTGGACCCACTCCAAACATGTTGGTCTGACTCCACCCCCTCGCCCGCCCCGCCTGGCTCCACCTCCTCGCCCTGCCCCACATGGCTCCGTCCCCTCGCCCCGCCCCACCTGACTCCACCCCCTCGCCCCGCCTGGCTCCTCCACCTCGCCCCGCTCCGCCCCCCCTGGCTCCACCCTCTCACCCCGCCCCACATGGCTCTACCCCCTCGTCCCGTCCCGCTGGCTCAACCCCGCTCGACCCGCTCCTCCCAACTCCGCCCACTCGCCCCTCCCCTCCTGACTCCACCCCGTTGCCCTGCCCCTCCTGGGTCAACCTCCTCGCCCCGCCCCGCTGGTTCCACCTGCTAGCCCCGCTCCAAACGGTCCCATCCCCGCGCCACGCCCCACCCAGCCTGGCTCCACACCCCGCCCCGCTGGATCCATCTCCGCGCCCCGCCCCACCACCTCCGCCCCACCTGGCTAGCTCCACCTCCTCATCCCGCCCCGCTGGCTCCGACCCCTTGCCCCGCCCCCGTCTAGCAGGTTACGCCCCCATCGCCCAGCCCAGCCGGCTCCTACCCCTCACCCGTCTAGCAGGTTTCGACCCCCTCGCCCCACCCCAGTCTAGCAGGTTTTGCCCTTTTTGCCTCTCACTCCCTCGCCCCGCCTGGCCGGTTCCGTCCCCTCGCCCCGCCCCGGCTGTCTGGTTCTTACCCCCTTGCCCCGCCCCGCGACCTCCGCCCTCTAGCCCCGTCGACTCCGCTCATTCACCGTGAGAAATGGTATAGTGATACCGCTGGCTTTGCCCTTTTCGCCCCACCGGCTCCGTCCGCCTTGCCTCACCGGATCCGTCCGCCTTGGCCCGCTGGCTCTACCCGCCTCACCCCGCCGGCTCCGTCCGCTTTGGCCCGCCGGCTCCGCCCGCCTCGCCCCGCCGGCTCCGTCTGCTTCGCCCCGCTTCGATATCTCAGCCTTCCCCTTTGCACTGCAGACTCTGCCATACCCTCGCACCCATGAGAAGCACTAAAGTTCAACCGAGAATGAAACATCGCACAAGAGAGCTTTCAGCTTTACTATCCTTGCCTCAAACAAGTACATAACACTGGTCCACACATTTAAAAAAAATTGTACTTCGGAGAAAAGGCATTATACTTTAAGGTTACGGGAGTGCTGAAGATAATTATGTCCATAATAACAATCGACTGGCTAAACTTTATATACACATTTTGTGTATATGAATACAGAAATGGTTATAACTGACCATAATATTTAAAGGGGGAGGACAGGTAAGCCAGCGGAAGGCCTAGGTCAGATGTCCTAAAGCTGGTTAAGACCCGCATTAGGAAACATTTGTCACGTTTCCTGACGAACCTTACCTGTATATGAATACATCAGTAACATACCTGTATAGTGAGTTCACGGCAGATGCGAAAGTCAATTCTCCACAAACAAACAAAATATCTGTATTATTCACGAAATTATAAGGAATCAAATTTGGCTGAAAAAATGTTAATGCCAAAAGAAACACAACAAATTTGACACATTCGTACAGTATGACTTCCAGGAATGAACGGATATAATTCAGTTATTAGGGCGATGTAATACCTGAACTCCGAGTGAATCGTTTTTTGTCATTAGGGTTGCAAAAAATATATTCATATCAAAGTTGCACACTTGATGGTCCATTAAATAAAAGTCTGTCCCCCATTCCCCCTACCCCCCCCCCCCCCCCAAAAAAAAGACCTACTAATGAGAAATATAGGAAATTTAATATATTTCTTAAACAATATTCATTGTGGGTTTGAATCAGGAGCCTGTAACCCGTAGTTTATTTACCTTCCTCCCTTCCCAAGTTAAGGATAACAACTGGCCTGAGTCATATCGTCAATTTGCAAATTTAAGCATCATTTCCATATCCAATGACCCAAAATTAATAGAGTGACTAGTTTTATTTCAGAAGCATTTTGGCTGTAGACCAATCTAGAAAGAAGTGATAGTTCTCAGTAGATAGCCTCTATGCGGACTTTCAAGACCTCTATTGTCTTTCCCATGTACAACAGAAAACTGAAGAATCAGACATAAGTGCAACATCTGGGGAGTCTTTATTTGTAGACGTTTCGCCATCCACTGGCTCTATAAATTTAAATTCAAGGACATAGGAAGTGAAGGACATAGGAAGAAATGGAAAGACTGTAGAACTATATACAAAAGACGAGGTAATCAGTCCCGCAGCCTTGGAGCTGGTGATAAGCACCGCAGTCTACAAATCAAGATACCCAGATGTTGATGAATTAGACACATGTGCAACTCTTGGGTATCCTTATTAAGGAAACGTTTCGCCACACAGTGGCTTCATCAGTCCATACACAGGAGAAACTTGAAGAACAGGAGGAGAATGAGGTAATCAGTCCCTCAACCTTGAGTCGATGTGGTTAGCCCATCAATCTTGAATAGAATACGGTATATGAGCGGAGAAGCAGCTTATAAACCGTAGGCAGAAGAGGTGCAGCAGTTGTAGGTGTGTCACATTTGCCCAATGTGGAAGTAGGTCGTGCCCAAGGGCTAGGCAAGCAAAGAATTCCCAAGTATTAAGATCCCAAGAAGTTGCAGTGTCTGACAGGATTGTAGATGAATGGTTCACAGAACCGACACGTTGATGAATTAGACACATGTGCAACTCTTGGGTATCTTTAAAGATACCCAAGATATCTTTAAAGATACCCAAGATATCTTTAAAGATACCCAAGAGTTGCACATGTGTCTAATTCATCAACGTGTCGGTTCTGTGAACCATTCATCTACTACCCAGATGTTGCATATATGTGTAATTCGTCATTTTGTTGGTATATTATACCATTCATATATGTACAATTAAAAACTGACTCTGCCCATTTGCGTTTGATTCATCCCCATTAAATTACTAACACAAAACTTGACTGTCGTGGTCATCTTGGTACGCTCTGTGGTTGTACAAGAATGGTATACAATACCGACAAGATGAAATTGAGACACATGTGCAACATCTGGGTATCTTTATTGTAGACGTTTCGCCATCCAGTGGCTTTATCAATACAAATTCCAGGACATAACTTGAAGACAGGAGAACTATGTACAGAAGATGAGGTAATCAGTCCCTCAACCTAGCAGTAGGTGCGAAGAGCACCATAGTATTGGAGATTCTGAAGCAGAAGCAAGGCGCCTGACGCTTATATAGTAACGTCAGGTGGAAATGGGACGGGTAGCAGACGAGGGCATAGTCACTGGTAGGCGGGATTCCCCAGTGGAAGTAGGTCCTACCCAAAGAGATGGGTTAGTTGTAGTAGTAGTTGTCGTAGTCGTGAAGGTTATGTACATGTCCCCAGAATCAAGATTCCATGATGTTGCAGTGTCTGACAGGTTGTACAAGAATGGTATATAATACCGACAAGATGAAATTGAGACACATGTGCAACATCTGGGTATCTTTATTGTAGACGTTTCGCCATCCAGTGGCTTTATCAATACAAATTCCAGGACATAACTTGAAGACAGGAGATGGATGGCGAAACGTCTACAATAAAGATACCCAGATGTTGCACATGTGTCTCAATTTCACGCTCTGTGGTATTTCCTGAGCGACACACAAGTCTCTTCACAAGATGCATATATGTCCATAAATTATAGTGCACAAGACTACGTGCAAAGGCATCTTCCTCTCTCAAAAAAGTGAGTGAAGAGAGTCATTCAATTTGGCATGGCTGGCTGTCTGCCGAAATTGAAGTTAATGAATGTTTGATAATAGTGTTGACGGAGCAAGACGCGGGCCCTAAGGCACCTCTTGTAAGAGTGTAGGTCACCCAGGACACTTGTGGCAACACTTGCGAGAGTGTAGGTCACCCAAGAAACTTGTGTCAACACCTGCAAGCCTGTAGGTCACCCAAGACGCTTGGAAGTGTCAGTCTTCAAACACAATTAAGGCATCTCTGTAATTCCACAGGAATCAAGATCCCTACCTGTCATTCCATAGAAATGACAGGTGGTAGAAATCAGTGCCGCAGTAGTACAAATCACCTATCACTGACTAAATTGTCTAAAAACAGTTAGCCCTATTAAATTAGCTTAGGAGTCACTTAACATCGATAATATTGATAGAAGTTGCCTAACCTCGATTATATTAACTAATATCAGTCGCCTAGCCTAGATTATATTAACTAATATCAGTCGCCTAGCCTAGATTACATTATATGGTTGAACAATGTGTTTCTGCAGTGAATCAAAGCTCGTTTTATATAAGCAACTGACCACGAAGCAAGCATGAAGGATGGAAGTGATCCAAGTGTCACTACCTTACATCTATATGACAGTATCCAAGTGTCACTGTCTTATATCTATATGACAGTGTCCAAGTGTCACTGTCTTACATCCAATGACTGTAGCCAAGTGTCACTGTCTTACATCCATATGACTGTATCCAAGTGTCACTATCTTACATCCATATGACTGCATCCAAGTGTCACTGTCTTACATCCATATGACTGTATCCAAGTGTCACTGTCTTACATCCATATGATTGTATCCAAGTGTCACTGTCTTACATCCATATGCTACTGCCTTATAAAGCTTGCCTGAATTTCCACACGTGTACCACTGCACTATGATAACATAAGAAAGGAAGAACACTGCAGCAGGCCTGTTGGCCCATACTAGGCAGGTCCTTTACAATTCATCCCACTAACAAAACATTTGCCCGATCCAATTTTCAATGCTATACATGTATACATGGTATATTCCCACACTTGTACCACTACACTATGATGGTACATTCACACACCTGTACCACCGCGCTATGATGGTACATTCACACACCTGTACCACCGCACTATGATGGTACATTCACACACCTGTACCACTACACCATGACGGTACATTCCACAACACTAGAGTATCCTCACGTCAGCAGCGTGTCATCGTGGCTCATGGGTACATGGGTGTACATTACCACCTGACCCATGCTCGAGCCATGGGTACATGTGTGTATGAATTGTTACTTCTCCAACTTAGGTTCAAATCATGGGGTACGTGTGTGTATGTGAACTCTCACTCAGTAAAACCCAGGTTCGCGTCCCTATAATTGCTTATGTAGGTAGAAATTTGTGCAACGTGTACAACAAGCACATTTAATACGGGAAGACATTGCTGATAAATACTGCAGATTTAATGGATGAGCAATAAAAAAAAGTCTGTGCGAGTTGTTTTACATTTAAATTTACATACACATAAACTTTATTCATTTATGAAATCAAAATGATTTTTATTTTGGTTCAAGAGTAGTTTAGATTGTTACAGATGTATAGCAGCACATGTATAAACATAGGTTAACCCAGTAGAGTCAAAGACAGTTACTTACTTCTGCTAAGTACTCAACGATAACATGTAGTACGTTACTGACATGTCGTGGGAGGTTAATGATATGTAGTTGGAGGCTACTAACATGTCATGGAAAACTACAGACATGTGGGCGACTACAGACATGTGGGCGACTATAGACATGTGGGAGACTATAGACATGTGGGAGACTACAGACATGTCTTGAGAGACTACTTACAATATACAGCACAGTGACAACTTTTCTTGATTAAATCTGTATACATCAAAAGTGTGCTGCTAACCTACTCTGCTCTACAGTGGTTGTTGATGACAAGCAGAACGGGGAAAGTGGGGAAGAGGGTAGGAAGGGTTGCGGAGTAAAGGGAGTGAGGATGCCTTTGATGTTTCGCCCCCTCCCCCACTCGGTAATAATGCTGGTTCAATATTCATTGAAACGTCGATAAATATATATTATCCTGGATTATTAACCCTCAGCAATTATTCCTTTTGGGTTATCATGGATTATTAAGCCTACGGCATTAATGTTAGTTATCATAGATCATTAACCCTCTGGGATTACTAATACTAAGGGTGATGATGGGTTAGGTTACGTACCTTAATGGCTGTGCGAGCAGGCTGACGAGACTCAAACTGTGGACGAAATAAGATAAACACACTTACATTTGTATATACAATTCCTTTATGTATAGGAGCATGTTCAACCATTATTATTGGGAAGCGTTAATCCCGAAGGAATCGTATACAGCACCTGGGAAATGAGATGTCTGATCCAAGGAAGGAAAGGCTACCACTAATTCCTCTGATGAAGGTCCTCTTCACCAGTATCAAGGCTGGTGAAGAGCACGTACACACCAAGGATTGTTAACACTTCATCCAGGCATCAGGCGACAAAATATAAAAGTTATACATGAGGTACGTGAAAAGGGAGATCGCTCTCTTTCTCTCTGCAGCCATTAAACACAGTAAGAATTTCTGCCGTGTGAGTTTCGTGGTTGATTATAAAGAAAATACAATACATCAAGGAATATTTAGGTATTTCCACAACACTGCAATGCAACAACACAGCCTTCGCTCACTAAGTTATTCTTACCAAGAGCAATCAACACTGCTGGCTTTTATATGGCGAAAAACTTAAAAAGATAAGATTTATTCATGTTCACTGCATATGGTACTGCACATTTTCCTAATGGTAGCAATGGTAAGGAATAATGTAGATAATGTTTCTAACATGGAGACTAAAAGTGCAGTTTATAAACTGCAAAAGAAATTATTATGAATTGGATAAGTAACTTTCATATCTGGAAGGCCTTGAAAAGAAGTGGGAGGAATGTGAAAACAGTCAAAGCGATTAAAATCAATATGCAAAATCAGATATATCACAGATTTCAATGAGTGAAAACTGAAAACCCAACCATTATCAACAATGAATTTGATGGAGGTCTTGACCAGAGTCAACGATAGATTGCTACATCTTTAAAGTGGTCTTGCTTGATCACCAATTACTGGAGTTAGAAACAAAAGGTTAACCAGATATCTTGAAAAGTCTGAATGAGTTCAGGACTAAGTATCATCAATACAGACTGAATTAGTTGACCTTTAAAATGGCCATAGACGTTGTAATTTCAGACTCAATGTCAGAAGCACTCGGCCTAAACTATATAAATGTTTCTAATAATATTGTAGAATACAACTGAAATTATGTAAAATGTTTGAAAATGACTAGATACTTATAAATTTTATTTGGATACCATTTCATGTTAACATCTAAAGACATGAGAGAGCTGATGAATTGACAGACAGTCCAAAAAACACAGACTGCAGGTTTGGAAAAACATTGCAACAAATTACAAAAAAAAAATACCAATTAAAAATATAGACGATGTTTTCAACGAGAAGATTGTGTAGTCAAGAGGGAATTTGTTTAGAATTACAATAAGGTTGCATTAGATTATTATTATTATAATCAAAAAGGAGCGCTAAGCCACAAGGAGGGTTGCATTAGAGAAACATTTGTTTATTAAAGCAAAGATGGAGTTAGAATATTGGAGACGGTGGAGACCAGAATTGGTTTAGGTTACAGGCATATGTGGCAGGTTGTTGTAGCAACTCCGAGAGAGCGAAGACAATGTGAAGTGTGTGGAGAGAAGAAACAACACTCCAGCTTTAAAAAACAGGTTAGAAAAGTACACAAGTGCGAGTTGGACCTGCTTAGCTTGGACCAGTAGGCCTGCTTCTTTATGTTCTTATACCTTTGAATGTTGCAGAATGCAAGATTATAGAATTAATACTAGACATGAATGAACAGTTTATACATGTTGCAACTGAGGTTGGCAACATTTTTTAAAAGCAGGAAGAATTTGTTGATATAAGATAATTTGTAAAAGTGGTGTTACCTGTATATGAGGATACTAAGTGTAAATGTAGCAATACATGTCTACTGCAACAACCAAAGACAGATAATATAGCTAGTGGCGTTTCAACTATTTGAGCAGATATTATATTCACTCACATGATGAGTGCTGCTGACCAATGTTCACTCACATGATGAGTGCTGCTGACCAATGTTCACTCACATGATGAGTGCTGCTGACCAATGTTCACTTACAGGATGAGTGCTGCTGACCAATGTTCACTTACAGGATGAGTGCTGCTGACCAATGTTCACTTACAGGATGAGTGCTGCTGACCAATGTTCACTCACATGATGAGTGCTGCTGACCAATGTTCACTCACATGATGAGTGCTGCTGACCAATGTTCACTCACATGATGAGTGCTGCTGACCAATGTTCACTCACATGATGAGTGCTGCTGACCAATGTTCACTTACAGGATGAGTGCTGCTGACCAATGTTCACTCACATGATGAGTGCTGCTGACCAATGTTCACTCACATGATGAGTGCTGCTGACCAATGTTCACTTACAGGATGAGTGCTGCTGACCAATGTTCACTTACAGGATGAGTGCTGCTGACCAATGTTCACTTACAGGATGAGTGCTGCTGACCAATGTTCACTCACATGATGAGTGCTGCTGACCAATGTTCACTTACAGGATGAGTGCTGCTGACCAATGTTCACTTACAGGATGAGTGCTGCTGACCAATGTTCACTCACAGGATGAGTGCTGCTGACCAATGTTCACTTACAGGATGAGTGCTGCTGACCAATGTTCACTTACAGGATGAGTGCTGCTGACCAATGTTCACTCACAGGATGAGTGCTGCTGACCAATGTTCACTTACAGGATGAGTGCTGCTGACCAATGTTCACTTACAGGATGAGTGCTGCTGACCAATGTTCACTTACAGGATGAGTGCTGCTGACCAATGTTCACTTACAGGATGAGTGCTGCTGACCAATGTTCACTTACAGGATGAGTGCTGCTGACCAATGTTCACTTACAGGATGAGTGCTGCTGACCAATGTTCACTTACAGGATGAGTGCTGCTGACCAATGTTCACTTACAGGATGAGTGCTGCTGACCAATGTTCACTTACAGGATGAGTGCTGCTGACCAATGTTCACTTACAGGATGAGTGCTGCTGACCAATGTTCACTTACAGGATGAGTGCTGCTGACCAATGTTCACTTACAGGATGAGTGCTGCTGACCAATGTTCACTTACAGGATGAGTGCTGCTGACCAATGTTCACTTACAGGATGAGTGCTGCTGACCAATGTTCACTTACAGGATGAGTGCTGCTGACCAATGTTCACTTACAGGATGAGTGCTGCTGACCAATGTTCACTTACAGGATGAGTGCTGCTGACCAATGTTCACTCACAGGATGAGTGCTGCTGACCAATGTTCACTTACAGGATGAGTGCTGCTGATCAATGTTCACTCACAGGATGAGTGCTGCTGACCAATGTTCACTCACAGGATGAGTGCTGCTGACCAATGTTCACTTACAGGATGAGTGCTGCTGACCAATGTTCACTTACAGGATGAGTGCTGCTGACCAATGTTCAGTCACAGGATGAGTGCTGCTGACCAATGTTCACTCACAGGATGAGTGCTGCTGACCAATGTTCACTCACAGGATGAGTGCTGCTGACCAATGTTCACTCACATGATGAGTGCTGCTGACCAATGTTCACTCACATGATGAGTGCTGCTGACCAATGTTCACTCACAGGATGAGTGCTGTTGACCAATGTTCACTCACAGGATGAGTGCTGTTGACCAATGTTCAGTCACAGGATGAGTGCTGTTGACCAATGTTCAGTCACAGGATGAGTGCTGCTGACCAATGTTCACTCACATGATGAGTGCTGCTGACCAATGTTCACTCACAGGATGAGTGCTGTTGACCAATGTTCACTCACAGGATGAGTGCTGTTGACCAATGTTCAGTCACAGGATGAGTGCTGTTGACCAATGTTCAGTCACAGGATGAGTGCTGTTGACCAATGTTCAGTCACAGGATGAGTGCTGTTGACCAATGTTCAGTCACAGGATGAGTGCTGCTGACTAATATCCTCGACGCAAAAATCTATATAATGTTGCAATAAATATATAATTATTAACGGCATATATAATGATGGTAGATCAGTGGATTCGACCTACGCTATCAAAAAAAATCAAACAATGCGACTTACTTCTCCTGGGGGTCCTCAATACACTTAAAAAATTGAGATGAATATTATACGAAAAAAATGAGATTAATATATAACAAAAAAAAAAAAAGGTAGGAAATCGCCGGAAATAAAATTTTAGCTTTTACATGAGTATTTCGTCGGTAACTAACAACTGGAAATTCCCTTTGAATCTGCCGACACACACAAGTTGTAAGATATTCCAATTACACAAAATTAGTAACGAAATTCGTAATGGTCCATTTGAGAGCGATAATTGTGTATATTGCGTCTCAGACGACGGTCGAAGACTGTGTCAAAAGACAACTTAGATTAAAAAATAAGAACAATAGCTAATTTAATATATCTATATCTATATCCACACACACAGTTAGGAAGTATTTCTTCAGTCACAGAGTTGTCAGGCAGTGGAATAGTCTGGGAAGTGATGTAGTGGAGGCAGGATCCGTACATAGCTTTAGGAAGAGGTATGATAAAGCTCACTGAGCAGGAAGAGTAACCTAGTAGCGACCATTGAAGAGGCGGGACAGAAGCTATGAATCGACCCCTGCAACCACAATTAGGTGAGTACACACAAGCACCACAGGCAAGAAGAACGAGCCTATGGTTCATTTAGAGGTGAATCGAGGCAAAAGATGAATGCGCAAGAGCGTTGAAGAAATACATAAAGCAAGAAAAGGAAGGCAAGCAGAAGAGCCAACAATGCATACGCATTGGTAAGAAGAGAGGCTTAACGACAATATGAGAAAGACACAGCATCGAAAGATAAATGTGAGCCAAATTTGCTATACAGTCTCATCGGAAAGAAGACAACTGTCAAGGACTAAGTAATGCGGCTTCATGAAGGAAGGAAGCTCACAAGAAATGACCAGAAGTCTATGAAAATCCGAACAAAAGATTTAAAGAGATATTCTCAACAGAATCAGATACTTTGCCAGAGTCAAAGAAGGAGCGTGTAAAGAAAGCCTTCCGGACACATTACACACAATAGAAGAGACGAAACTGCTAAGCGAGCTAGATACCTTGTAGGCAATGGGACCAGAAAATATACGAGTTGTTATGATTAAGGGAGCAGAAGTAATGTGTAAGTCACTATCCACGATATTCAACAGGTCATTTGAAACAGAGCGGCTGCCAGAGGCCTGGAAAACAGCGAATGTTGTTTTAATTTGAAAAAAAGTGGGTCAAACAAGTAGCATTAAACTTCAGATCGGTGTCACTAACATGTATAGCATATATGATTATGGATATCAGGGAAATAGTAGTGGAGCACCTGGAAAGCAGCGGATTAAACAGCCAGCACGGTTTTTAGAGATGATAAATCCTATCTCGCAGAGAGGGGGATGATTAGTCCGCATATTTTGGACTGTAAAAAGGCGTTCGATACAGTACCGCACAAAAGACTGGGACAAAAGCTAGAGCAGCAAGCAAGAATGACAGGGACGGCACTACAGTGGATCAAGGAATGCTTAACAGGAATTAAACACGTCATTATCCGGGAAGAGGTCTCCTAATGGACAAATGTCACTACTGGGACTCCACAAGGGTCAGTAGTGCGACCAGGAGTCTCTTGTGTACGTAAACAATATTACGGAGAAGAGAGAGAGATCCCTGTTTTCAGATGTGAAACTAATGAAAAGAATACAGACAGAAGCAGAGTAGGAAAGACTACAAACGGACCTAAAACTACAGGATTGGTCTGATGATTGGCTACAATAATTTAACCCAGAATATGTAGTTATGAAAATTAGGGAAAGGCAAGGACGACCAGAAACAGTACGGATTTGGGGGACAAGGCTGCAAACCTTCCTGGAAGAGGACGTCTGGGTGACCATAGATCCGAGCTTATCGCTTGAGGAACGTATCAACTGAATAGCTGCAGTAGCAAACCTAAGACTAACAAATTGAAGAACAGCTTTCAGGAACCTTCACACAAAGTTATTAACGACACTATATACATTTGTGAGGCCCGTCTTAAAAGTATACAGCACGACATCCGATAAGGCGTGTCAAGAGGCTGGAAAAAAGCGCAAAGGTCTGCAGTAAGATTAGTCCCAGAGCTAAGAGGTATAAGCTATGAGAGGCTAAAGGAGATAACCATGATGGCATAAGAGGACGAAAGGATCAGAGGTGACATGATTACGACGTACAATATGCCGAGATGATTTGGCAGGGTGGAAAGAGTAACTGTTCAAGAGTGAACCCAGTAGCGGCCAGCTAAGAGGCTGGGTCAGGAGCACAGAATCGACACCTGCAATCACAAATAGGAGAGTCCACACCCACGCGCGCGGGCGGGCGAGAGAGAGAGAGAGAGAGAGAGAGAGAGAGAGAGAGAGAGAGAGAGAGAGAGAGAGAGAGAGAGAGAGAGAGAGAGAGAGAGAGAGAGAGAGAGAGCGAGCACGCACACACACATAACATCAGAAAGGAGGAACACTGCAATAGGCCTGCTGGCCCATACTAGGCAGGTCCTTCACAAACAGAATAAACTAACAAAAAACGCCACCCAAGCAATAAGCTTTGAAAATTCTATTCACTCAGGTGCAAGTCCCACTCAAATCCAACCCCTCTCACTCATGTATACATACAAGATGTATCCCTGTTTGCAGACGACGTAAAATTAATCCTTGTTTCCCAGAACCAAGTCAAGCAGGTTATTTACCCTTGTAGGTTCTGTCACAAACTGCTTCAAAAAACAATCCTGAACTACTTCTAAGAAGTCGTTAGATTCTGAATTCTCAGTCAAGAAATTCCAATCAGACTAGAATTACTACGTTATCGTGCATTGTGGCCTTAATTTCCTCCCATAGTAGTCTCATTTGGTCCCTATCTAAGTTTGGGGGACGGTATATCACACCTAAAATCTATTTTTTCGTGCCCCTCTGAAAATTCTATTCAGACAGACTCGGTATGTGTTTCAGACTTTATACCCGTTTTAATGCAACAATTTAAACTATCACGGACATAAAGTGCCACCCCACCCCCGTTCCCGATACTTCTGTTTACTTGCTGAATGTGACATTCAGCAGGCATGTCCCTATTTTTCATATTAAACCACGTCTCAGCTATGGTAAAAACATCACTGTTACCCGCACTTGCAGCTAATCTCAATTCGTCCATCTTATTTCTCGCACTACGACTGTTAGTATAATATATTTTCAGAAACCCTCCCTTCTCTTTTCTCTTCCTGCTGATTTCTGTTCCTCAACTATGCCTGTTACTCCCCTTGTCACCTAATGCCACTGGCTTTCCTATATTCACCAATAACTACCTCATTCTGCCTATAACTGGTTTCCTTAAAACTCACACTATCGCTATACTCAGAATACATTGATTTTCCACAAAAACCCATACCACTATCTATTTCTAGTTTAAAGACCTAACAGCTTCCTCCACTGCGTTGGCCAGTGCTCCCACCCCTAACCTAGATAAGTGAACATCATCCCTGGCATACATGTTATTTCTGCCACAGAAGAGGCCCCAGCTGTCTATGAATGTTACTGCCTTTTCCTTACAGTGTTTGTCCAGCCAGCAATTGACGCCAATTACCCTGGACAACCATTCATTTCCAACTCCTCTCCTGGGCAAAATGCCACATATCACAGGGTTCCTACCCTTCTTCCTAATTATCTCTATCGCTGTCCTATACCTGCTAATCAGGTCTTCACTCCTACGTCTGCCAACATCGTTCCCTCCCCCATTGCCATTCATGATATCGTCCAGACGGCTAACAATATCCCTCATCTCAGCCCCAGGAAAACATACCCTCTGCCTCCTTTTCCTGTCCCTAACACAAAAGCCCTATCCATAAATTTCACCTGACTGTCCCCAACTAAAACAATGTTTTTACCTTCACTGGCGGAGTTCGTAGTGACGTTCTCGATGGTCTTCGTTGGGGTTTAAAGGGATGTCGACTCACCTTTCTTTTCCTTGGCGTCGTTTGTCGTGACGTTCCCTATACTCGACTCACATTCATCGGATAGCACGGAGAATGCGTTCAATGTTTCCACAACAGTTTCCACAGCAGTCTCTTTCTTCTTCATCGTTTCTACCGCTCTATTCGTCTTCTTGATCATCAATTTCGATCCGTGCTGCCCGGACACTGCCCAAATTCCCTTCTCGATCTGAGGACTCACAACAGGAGGACTACTACGAATCCTCTTTGTTTTCCTCAGTCAATCGCCGTATCTCAAGCTTCGCTATCCTGAATTCCTCCTTAAGCTGCAGGTAAAGTTGCTCATTGGAGGGCATCTTGGTTCAGTCCACAGGGAGCACACTAGACACATCCTCACTGAGCTATGTACAGGTCACCGCGCACGCACGCACACACACACACACACACACACACACACACACACACACACACACACACACACACAATCACTATCCTGCAATAAACCGAAAGTGAATTACTTCATAAAAAATAATGATTCACCTGTTCAATATTACTAAAGAAGTTTATTACGAGTCACCAAGTGATATGTCAAGGGTAGGTACCCATGACTAATCAGTGAACGGTCTGACGCGGTCTCTTGCTTGTGTAATTATCAAAGATTTTCCAGATGGAACTTAATTCTTTGCAAATGACCAGTGCACTCATACGTCAGTATGAATGTGTTCCATTAGACATCATGTTACACTTGAGTCATTACCTCCAGGAAAAGGTCAGTGCCTGACCTCTGACGTTGAGGGCCTCAGGGTGAGGGCCTCAAGGGAAGGGGGACAAGGACTTCAGAGGGAGCGGTAAGGGTTTCAGGGGGAGGGGTAAGGACTTCAGGGGAAAGGGTAAGGACTTCAAAGGAAGGGGTAAGGGCTTGTCGAGGGGGTGGGTTTCCTGGGGAGGTAGTAAGGAATTCAAGGGGAAGGGAAGGTTTCAGAGGGAGGGCTAGAGTTTCAAGGGGAAGGGGGGTTGAGGGCCTCATGGTGGGGGGGGTTGAGGGCCTCATGGTGAGGGGGGGTTGGGGGCCTCATGGTGAGGGGAGGTTGAGGGCCTCATGGTGAGGGGGGGTTGAGGGCCTCATGGTGAGGGGGGGTTGAGGGCCTCATGGTGAGGGGGGGGTTGAGGGCCTCATGGTGAGGGGGGGGTTGAGCGCCTCATGTGCAAAGGGAAGAGACCCTCAGGGGTGGACGACTTTAAGAAAGAAGCTACAAGGATTCAGTGGAAGGAGTTGAGGCCATCAGAGGGAAGAGATGTGTTCCTCATGAGCAAGAAGGGAGCAGAGCTCCAGGAGAGGAGTGTGGACCTCAAGGGAAGGAGTGTGAACCTCAGGGAGAGAAGTGTGAACCTCGGGGGGAGGAGTGTGAACCTCAAGAGTGTGAGCCTCAAGGGGAGGAGTGTGGACCTCAGGGGAAGGACTGTGGACCTCGGGGAGGTGTGTGAACCTCAGGGGGAGGAGTGTGAACCTCAGGGGAAGGAGTGTGGTCCTAAGGGGTAGGAGTCTGAATCTCAAGGGGAGTGTGGTCCAAAGGGGAAGGAGTGTGGACCTCAGTGAAGGAGGTTGAACCTCAGGTGAAGAAGGTTGAACCTCAGGTGAAGGAGTGTGAACCTCAGAGGAATGAGTGTGAACCTCAGGGGAAGGAATGTGAACCTCAGGGGAAGGAGTGTGGTCCTCAGGGGAAGGAGTGTGGTCCTCAGGGGAAGGAGTGTGGTCCTCAGGGGAAGGAGTGTGGATCTCAGGGAAAACATAAGAAGGAACACTGCAGAAGGTCTACTGACCCATGTGAGGTAGGTCCAATTCTCCTACCGGCTTAAGCCAACGCCCTAACCTAGTCAGGTCAGGTCACATTCACATAAGGAAGGAGCACGGTATCTGACCTAATAGCACAAGCTAGTCAAGTCCAACTCACACCCACCCACACAAACTCATGTATTTATCTAACCTATTTTTAAAACTGCACAACGTCTTAACTTCTATGACGGTACTCGGGAGTCTGTTCCACTCATCCACAACTCTATCACCAAACCAGTGCTTTCCTATATCCTTCCTGAATCTCAATTTTTCCAACTTAAAACCAATGCTGCGAATCCTGTCTTGGCTAGATATTTTTAGACGCTATTTACATCCCCTTTATTTATTCTTGTTTTCCATCTATACACCTCAATCATATCCCCCCTAATTCTACGCTTTTCTAGAGAGTGCAGATTCAGGGCCCTCAGTTTATCATCATAGGTAAGATTTCTGATGGTATAAACCTTGGTAATAAATACCGACAAGTTGGTTTAGAAAGACACGTAAGCAAACACTAACATATTTATTAGAAAACGTTTCGGTCCTGGGACCGTGATCAAGGTCCCAGGACCGAAACGTTTTCTAATAAATATGTTATAGTGTTTGCTTACGTGTCTTTCTAAACCAAGATTTCTGATACATGGGATCAACTTTGTCATCCTCCTTTATACGTTTTCTAGTGCATTTATATCCATTCTGTAATACGGTGACCAGAACTGTGAAGCATAATCTAAATTAGGCCTAACCAAAGATATACAACGTTGAAGAACAACCTGAGGACTTCTATTATTTATTCTTCTTGATATGAAGCCAAGCATTTTGTTAGCTTTATTGCGAACACTTATGCACTGTTGTCTTGGCTTCAGATTACTGCTAACCAGAACTCTTAAATCCTTTTCGCAATCAGTAATATTAAGATCTACATTTAGTTGATATGTGGCATGGTTATTTTCCTGTTCAACATTTAGAACTTTGCATTTGTTTATATTAAACTGCATCTGCCACTTCTCATAGCACTGTATCAGTCGATTCAAATCATCCTGGAGTGCTCTAATGTCCTCATTAAAATGAACTGGATGGCCTATTTTGGTGTCATCAGCAAATTTGCTTATGTCACTATTTATTCCTTCATCTATGTCGTTTATATAAATTGTGAACAAGGGGCCCAACACTGACCCCTGCGGAACACCGCTTGTGACGTGCCCCCATTATGATTTCTCCCCAATTATGCAAACTCTCTGCTGCCTATTTGTTAACCATGCCTCTACCCAGGAAAAAATTTCTCTTATTCCGTGTGCCGTAAATTTCTTCAATAGCCTCTGATGTGGAACTCTATCGAAAGCCTTACTGAAGTCCATATACACGTTATCATATTCAATACCATGATCTACCTCCTCAAATACCTTAGTGAAAAAAGTTAGTGAATTCTTAAGACAGTAACGCCCCTTTGTAAAACCGTGCTGAGATTCATTAATCAATTTATGCTTTTCACGATGGCTACGAATTGCCTCGGTGTAAACCTCAGTGAGAGTGTGAACCTCAGGGGAAGGAGTGTGAACCTCAGGGGAAGGAGTGTGAACCTCAGGGGAGGAGTGTAGACCTCAGGAGGAGGAGTGTGGGCCTCAGGGGGAGTGTGTGTGGTCCACAGGAGTGTGGACCTCAGGGGGAGTGTGTGGACCTCAGGGGGAGTGTGTGGACCTCAGGGGGAGAAGTGTGAACCTACCTCAGGGGAAGGAGTGTGGACCTCATGGGAAGGAGTGTGGACCTCAGGGGGAGGAGTGTGAACCTCAGGTGAAGGAGTGTGGTCCTCAGGTGGAGGAGTGTGGACCTCAGGGGGAGAGTGTGGACCTCAGGAGGAGTGTGAACGTCAGGTGAAGGAGTGTGAACCTTAGGTGAAGGAGTGTGAACTTCAAATGAAGGAGTGTGAACCTCAAGTGAAGCAGTGTGAACCTCAGGTGAAGGAGTATGAACCTCAAGTGAAGGAGTGTGAACCTCAGATGAAGGAGTGTGAACCTCAGGTGAAGGAGTGTGGTCCTCAGGGGGAGGTGTGTGGTCCTCAGGGGAAGGAGTGTGAACCTCAGGTGAAGGAGTGTGAATCTCAGGGGGAGGAGTGTGAACCTCAGGGGGAGGAGTGTAGATCTCATGGGAAGGAGTGTGGATCTCAGGTGAAGGAGTGTGAACCACAGGTGAAGGAGTGTGAACCACAGGTGAAGGAGTGTGGTCCTCAGGTGAAGGAGTGTGGTCCTCAGGTGAAGGAGTGTGGTCCTCAGGGGGAGGAGTGTGAACCTCAGGAGTGTGAACCTCAGGTGTAGGAGTGTGGTCCTCAGGGGGAGGAGTGTGGACCTCACGTGAAGGAGTGTGAAAGTCAGGTGAAGGAGTGTGGTCCTCAGGGGTGTTGTCCTCAGGGGGAGGAATGTGAACCTCAGGTGAAGGAGTGTGAACTTCAGGTGGAGTATGAACCTCAGGTGAAGGAGTGTGAACCTCAGATGAAAGAGTGTGGTCCTCAGGTGGAGGGTAAACCTCAGGTGAAGGAGTGTGAACCTCAGGTGAAGGAGTGTGGTCCTCAGGTGAAGGAATGTGGTCCTCAGGTGAAGGAGTGTGTTCCTCAGGTGAAGGAGTGTGACCCTCAAGTGAAGGAGTGTGAACCTCAGGGGGAGTATTGTGAACCTCAGGTGAAGGAGTGTGAAAATCAGGTGAAGTAATGTGAACCTCAGGTGAAGGAGTGTGGCCCTCAGGGGGAGGAGTGTGAACCTCAGAAGTGTGGTCCTCAGGGGAAGGAGTGTGAATCTCAGGGAGGGAGTGTGAACGTCAGGGGGAGGAGTGTGAACGTCAGGAGGAGGAGTAAGAACCTCAGGTGAAGGAGTGTGGTCCTCAGGTGAAGGAGTGTGGACCTCTGGGGAAGGATCAACGACCTCAGGAAGCAGGTGTTTGGACCTGGGGAGAGCCATCTGGACTTAGAAACCACTCCTAGTAACCTCTGCTGCAAGTCTTTAAGGCCTATAGACTGCACATACTCGTAGCTTATTAACGCTGGCATTCACCTGTACATTAATACCGAGAATACTTCAGTCTTTAAAATAAGGATTACAGAAACTTCTTAAGTGCATATATGCACAACCGTACACTCTTGTGGGTATATACGAACCTCTGTGTTTACACACCTCCGGGGTTATATTCACAGATTACACACCTCTCGGTGTTTATACTGAGATACACATATGTAAGTGCTTATATGCAGATACATGTGTAAAAACATGAGCACATCTATCTGTGTGTACCTATGCACTTTAAACATCTGTCTACATGCCGAGATAAAAACAAAAACTGTGTATACACGCTGAGATACACAGACCTTTTTGTATAAACGCGGAGGTACACTTCCAAACCATACCACGGGCGGGGTTAGAACCTGCGATCAGAGTCTGGAGTTTTGACTCTCTGATCGCGGGTTCTAACCCCGCCCGTGGTATGTTTTTTTTTTGCAATCGTGTCTTTACGATTTCGTGAGCCAGGTACACTCCTATTTATATACATTCAGATGCACAGGTCTGTGTATATACTGAAACACACACCTGTAGGTGTATATATCTTGTTCTTCAACATATGACTACTGCTTCTAGCGACCATTGGTGCTGTTAAGATCTATCCTCAACGACCATTTTTGCTGGCGACTCTTGGCTCCAGCGACCGATGCCCACAGTGCCCACTGGTTTTAGCAACCGCAGGTAGCAGGTGATGGAGTGGGGGAGAAGAGAGGGGAGGAAGGAACTGGGGAGGAGAGGATGGAGGAAGAGGGGAAGGAGGGGGAAGGAGTGATAGAGGGTGGTGACCGCTCACCATCCTCTGCTAGTGAGTGATGGTGACTGCCCGCTAGAAGACACCGCCCTGCAGTCACCATGTATACCCTCGCCGTCTCCTCTGCCCATCTTGTTATTCTCCATTGTTCTCTCTGGGTTTTCCTGATGACACTGAATAATTTAGCCTTCAAGAACATCTGCTATTAGTATTATATTCATAGGGAAACGTTAAACCCATAGGGGTCATGCAGATCATCTGCTTTAGCCTTCCTACTACTTTTCAGGAGTGGTTTCGCCTTGATCCAAGGAATTAGAACTTTCCTCTCCTCCTTCGGGTCAAACATGATTATTTTCCACTCCCCAGTCGCCGTATGACCCCCTTTGGGTCTTGTGTTTCTCCATGAATATGAAACTAATATATTCGTGATCTTCACTAGAAATGTTTAGACGATTGAACCCCTCTGCTCTGTACTAATTTTTACGGTCTTGGTTTCATTTTCAACTCGTTTGTTTTCTTCCTGCCATTTTCTTAATACCGTACTTTCTGCTTCGATTCCTCTTTTGAATAATTATTCTTTATCAAACTTGAGTTTTCGTGTTTTTCATCTACGGCTGATTTGCTTGCATTTATTGTTTACTATGTTCAACTCATTTCTTCCACCTCCTTTTCTTTTAATTCTTCCTCCTCTTGTTATAACTATTCTTCAATTCTTCCTCCTCTTTCTCTTCCTATTTTTCACTTCCTCCTGCTCTTCCTTCGTCCTTGTGCGCCTCCACCATCATCCTGGGACCTCGACAGTTATCTTTGGAAAACTCGTAATTATCCCTGATGTAATGAGCCACCTGCTGCTTGAGAACTCGTAACCTGTTCTGCCTACCGCTCCAGAGATTTCAATGCTAAATAAAGTAATCATCAGCCATAAAAACACGCAAAAAAAATATCGCTGTGTCAGAATTCTTTCAAAATACAGTTTGTGGTAAAAATTTAAATCCTGAAACCATGGAGAAATCCTACTCGTAGATAAGCCCAGTGCTGTCTCATCGAAGGCTGTTTCTAAACAAATCTTAGGACAGTATTGCCAGATCTTATCACAACTGCAGGTGTTTAAAATGTCTGGAGTAGTGATTCTCTAATTCAAGATGAGAAAGATCTAGATTTCTAGTTCTCATGACTATCCATTAAGAGGACACAACCTGAAGCCCTACGCTGATAGGCCGTGTATCAGCGAGCGTGTAGCCTGCGGACGCGTATCATTGGCAGATCGGGCGGGCGGCCAGTCATAAATTAACCAATCACAGAGGGGGTCTGCCGACGCGCGACACCCAGTCCAATAGGCGCTGTCCAGCAGTCTGTCATCCCTGATTCCTTGCCATTGTCTCTTGGAGCTCCCTGAAGATATGACGTCTGCGCCAGTAGCTAGCCCACTGTCCGCCCTTAAGCTCCCGTTGAGCAGTGAACACACTGCCTGATTACGACTTTTGAAAAACTGTTGCGACTTTTTCTACTTCCCTCCTCGCCTTTATAAAGTCTACATAGACTCTGCCAAGTAATCACTGATAAGCCACATCTTTACTTTTAAGGACAACATAACCTTGGAGAAAAAGAGTGAATATTTACCACGAGAGAAACTATGTAGCCAAGGTATCAAGTATCCTCTTACTCTCCCTTCCCTGCACACACTGCCACTGCTCAAGGTCAACACTTACCCTCTCGACTCTCTCCCCAGCACTAATAGTCAGCACTTGTGGTCATCATTCATGATTACTTTCATCACCCAAGAGTATTAATCATGCCCTGCATTCGAGGTTAACATTTACGAGTAGCATAGTCAAGCAACATTCAGAAGCAACGCTCATTTGCATCGTTGATCTTCAACGTTCAGATCATAACACCCAAGATTACCATTCGTAGTCAGCGGCCATTGTAAAGATTTACAGTCATCACATACATTGGTCTTGATTATCAGTGACTCAAGATCAGACTATTGCTAGTGACATGAAGAGGCTGGTGACCTGGCCAATGCTCCTGACCTGATTTCTGGTGGCTTGAGCTACTCACCAATTTGTGGCTGTGGTTGCGGTAGCAGTGCCTCCCCACCAGGCCATGCCTCCCATCTACTCATAAATGGTCATATCTATCATTCCTACTCTTAAAACTCTGCATGAATTCTGTATCTACTATTCCGTCATCCCGATCGTTCCACTTGCTAACCGCCTCCGACTTAATAGTTTTCTAATATATGACTCACCTGCGTCTTCCATCTGCACTTCCTTGTCTGCCCTATTGAGTTTTCTGAGTATCTTATACTGTAAGTCGTAATCATGTCAACCCTGGTTCTCCTCGGCCAGTGCTGTAAGGTTTAGTTCTTTAACCTATCTTCGTAAGTCATTTCTCATAGCTCAGGGGCTAGTCTGATAGCAAATTTAATCTAGACTTTTAGTTTCTTGATATGTTTTCTCAACTGGGTGCTCCTTGCTTGTGATACATACTCTATGATGGATTTGGCATATATCGTATATAGGGTACTGAAGGACTCGAGTTACGTGAATGTCATTCTTAAGTTTACCACCTGCGATGATATACTTGATGTTTTGCTTATCCGCAGGGATTTTCCATTTCCTAAGGTTTTTAGTCTCCGTATTCAGTATTTGGTCTTCTCTCTCATTTCCAGATTTACAGAACCATAAGCTTACTGGGACTGAGGTCCAGTAACCTCCCGTGTAAGCATTTCTGCAATCTACCCAGGTCATCTATTAGCCTTCCCGTCTTATTCTCGGTAGCTATACGTCATTCGTAGGTATACGAAGGCCTCAATCTCGTCAGATATATTATTTGTGTGCATGAGGAATAGTACCGGTCCCCATTACGGAACGTTGTGGGGCATTATCATGTTCGTCAGTACCATCAATTCTTCCCGTCCTTTAGCTCAGCTATAAGTAAGTTTATTCAGGTATACACAAATACAGTTACATAGAATTATCATACATAGCAGCATATGTGTAGAGAACCTAGGATAACCCAAAAAAGTCAGACAGAGTGACTTATTTCCATTGGGGTCCTGATCCATCAAAGCACTTTGTGTTGAGTGCAGACTAACCTCTTGTGGGGAAGTGTTGAAAGCCTCTTACAGTCCAGAAATATACAGTTCACCCATCCTTTCCTGTTTAATCTCGCCCCAAGTTCTATAAATCCAATATGCTTACAGAATAATATTTATCATCTCTAAATCCTTAATGGCTGTCATATAAGACTCCATGACTTTCCATGTGTTATTATACAAATTATTCGTCAGTACTTCTAGCCGTTTAACTCTCGAGTCGAGGTGTGTTGGTGACCTGTGCAACGTTGGTGACCTGGGTTGGTGACCAGGGGTGTGTTGGTGACTTGGGGTATGTTGGTAACCTTGAGTGTGTTGGTGACCTGGGGTGTGTTGGTGACCTGGGCAGTGTTGGTAACCTGAGCAGTGTTGGTGACCTGGACAGTGTTGGTGACCTGGACAGTGTTGGTGACCTGGACAGTGTTGTTGATCTGGGAAGCGTGCTTGTGTGATGCTGGTTCCCCGCCCCTCAAACCCTCCGTGTGCAGCAGGCTAGAGATTGTGATCTGTGTGTGGAACATGTATATAGTGGTCTCTCGCCTACAATTAATTGTTCTCTTTCAGTATTCCTGAAAATTGTATTTGTCTCCTGTATCCTAAGAGTATTTCAGTGTTCCTTCTCTCTGCCTCTGCATGTCTGTATGTTTCATGCGAGTCTTACAGGCGTGTCTTCCCTACTGTGTTTTTATAAGGACGAAGCTCTATCTCCTGGGTTTCGTTACTCCCCTTTAGTTCCGTGTACTTCTTTAATCTCTCGTGTCCCACCTACTTTGTAAACCATGTATGGATCTTGCTTCCACTACCTGGCCTCCTAGAGTTCTTCATTAACCTCACACTGAGAAGGATCTTATTAATGTTCCTCATTTGCGTATTTCTACTTGATCTGGTCATTGCGACACAGGCAGTCAGACACTCTTACTGTGCATATACCCACGAGAATCTTGTATATTGTAACTATATCTCCACTTGTGATTCTCTCTCCCCGTGATAAGTTTCACCTTAGTGCTTCCTTACAGCTTATGTTTTTTCTCACCTAGTCTTTCCTTGTAATTCATGTTTTTAACCTAGTCTTTCCTTATAGTCCATGTTTTACACCAAGTCTTTCATTGTAGTTCATTTTCTTCATCTAGTCTTTCCTTGTAGCTCATGTTGTTTTCCTAGGTTTTCTTTGTAGATCATATTTTTCACCTAGTGTTTCCTTATAGACCGTTCTTCACCTGGTTTTTCTTTGTGGCTCAGGTTTTTCAGCTCAAGCAACAAGTTCCTTGGCAAGTCTGTATCATTCTTCAGTCATAATAATAATAGAAAACAATCCGATTTAATTCAAGGAAAGGCAGCAGCAACTCCAATTCCTTGGATCAAGAGCCCATCAACAGCCTCGTATCGCCTACTCGCCACCCACTCCCGGGCTCCTTGAGGGATGTCACCATTCAACTATCACGCAGACTAGGTGCAGGCCCCTGGAGCTGCCTAGTCCCTTGCTCATCCTATGATTTTTGTGTATTCGGGTTCATAAAGGCTTTTAAGTTAGATAAGTTTTGTCAGGAAACAGGATAAGTGTTTCCTCTGATCGAGGCTCTCCACTGGCTTACCAGTCCACCCCCTTAAAAATTATGGTTATGATTATAACCAATTGTTGCAAGAATTTAGGGAGAATCGAAGCGTAGTCCCAAGTTTCCTCTCGATAGTGCTGGTTACTTGATTCCAGACGCGGTATTGTGACTAATATATGAATGTTGCTAATATCAGGTCTGTGTATGCACTTGTGAGAGTATTTCATAAAGTTTACAATATGCAGTCCATCCAATCTTCTCTATCCAGCCTACCATCAACCTATTACTAAATTAATTATGTGAACACTTACCATCACTAGGCTTGACTGTTTCATTATTTTCCTCCGTATGATCTACCAATCCGTTATTTTCTCCACTGTCACGCATGGTTCGCATATTACCACAAACTATGCAGAATTCATTACCTTAATTTTTTTTAGACTTCTAACATCATTTTCTGAACGTTCTCGATAAAACTAACAAAGACTATATATTATATTACATTAGACTTGGAAAGGTTAGATGAGATGAACTTGTAAACACATTTGACAACAAACAAGTTAAAATCTGCATGATTATGACTAGTGGTATGAGAATGAGTTGGCTTTATTTATATATATATATATATATATATATATATATATATATATATATATATATATATATATATATATATATATATATATATATATATATATATGTGTGTGTGTGTGTGCCGAATATGTAAAACTGGTCAATTAGCAAGAACTCATTTAAAATTAAGTCTTTTCTAAAATTTTCTCTTATACGTTTAAAGATATATTTTTTTCATTAATGTTGATGTAAAACTTTATAATTTTGCACCAAAAGGAACTTAGAAAACTTACCTGGAGTTTACCTGGAGAGAGTTCCGGGGGTCAACGCCCCCGCGGCCCGGTCTGTGACCAGGCCTCCTGGTGGATCAGAGCCTGATCAACCAGGCTGTTGCTGCTGGCTGCACGCAAACCAACGTACGAGCCACAGCCCGGCTGGTCAGGAACCGACTTTAGGTGCTTGTCCAGTGCCAGTTTGAAGACTACCAGGGGTCTGTTGGTAATCCCCCTTATGTATGCTGGGAGGCAGTTGAACAGTCTCGGGCCCCTGACACTTATTGTATGGTCTCTTAACGTGCTAGTGACACCCCTGCTTTTCATTGGGGGGATGTTGCATCGTCTGCCAAGTCTTTTGCTTTCGTAGTGACAAGAGCAATTTATTTTAGCCTAACCCAGCTAAATATATTTTAGATTTGTTTACAATAATTTAATACTAAACAAACACAGTGAAATATATTTTTTTCGTTAGGTTAAGAATGATTTTGGCGACATTATTGCATACACAAATTTTCAGTTGTCCTATATAGCAAGATGAGCGTTGCTTTTTAAGCCAAGATCGCAAGTTCTGCCTATTCGGCACGACATTATATATATATATATATATATATATATATATATATATATATATATATATATATATATATATATATATATATACACACACACTAGTGGTCGTCTTCCGTTTGTTTGTCTCTATCATTCTCTCTTTACCAGTGTTTTGGATTTTTGGTGAAAGTAGCCTACTTAAGGAGGAGGGGAAAGGGTACCGGAACCGGAATTATTTATATAATAAAGAAAAAGCGTAATAAGGCAAATGACTGCCGACAAATGGAAGGAAATATACACGAATGCTTACTTAGGAAACATGTAATGAAGACGTTTCGGTCATGGGATAGAAACGTCTTCAATAAAGTTGGCTTAAGTGCATGAACTCGTGTCCATCTCCCTCTACCGGAAAAATCGTTCAACCCAAGTATTCAGAGCACTATACTACAATAAAAACTGACATTACCAAATAGCCTATTGTGTTTATGCTAACAAAGCACACCTCCATACTTACACTACCCGCATAGTTATTAATAAAAAAAAAATTTGGTATCTATTAAATGTCCACTTAAGAGATTCAGCTCTTCCCTTCGGTAACTGTGATAAAACCTTGTATATCTGGGTCTATGACCTGTGTTATTAACTATTTGTGATAACCTACCTGTAGCTACAGGAACATTGTTATGCTCGTGGTGTTCCATGGTCAGTATTCGTCTCGTATTTTTTTTTACATTTTCATTAGTGTAAGCACTAACTACCACTTTTCAGTACCCTGTGATTCCTTATGTGTAGGTACGGGAGCAGCTATTATAATTACAGGCTATTATTATTATCATCATCATCATCATTATTAATGGGGAGCGGTAAACCAGTAAAGGTCATACAACAGCTTGGGGAAAGAGAGGGCAGTTCAAATTAATTGGATCATGAGTACTTCAGCATTCAGGCATCTCTCCTCTCTTCAAGGAACTCGATAGGCTCCTCAAGGAAGTTCCTGACCAGTTTTGCCGGGTCACCAATTGGACAAGACCAGAGCCAGGACAATACTGGCGAACCACATCGAATCCTGACCAGTCGAGCTCTACTTAGTACGTTGGACTGCGTACGGCCACCAGGAGGCCTGGTGCTTAAATAACCATAACTTTTTGTAAGTACTGTATTATATAATCTGATGAGAATGCATCTCTTTTAGCTTTCTCGTCTACGAGAGAGAGAGAGAGAGAGAGAGAGAGAGAGAGAGAGAGAGAGAGAGAGAGAGAGAGAGAGAGAGAGAGAGGACATTTAATCGGTGCCATTGTTCCACAGGGAGGTATGCTTGGGCTATTGTTATGGAATGTCTACTTTAATAACCTTCAACTCATCCCAGAATCCCATGCCTATGTAGATGACTGTACTCTGACATTTACTTATCCAAGAGAGGAAATGTCAGCTGCTCTAAGTTACAGCACTAGTTTATAACTATATCAGCCTGAATGGAAAAAGATTGCAGGTTACATTTGTCCCTGAGAAAACAAATTATCATGGTCTCTGGGCACCATGATGGTAATGCTGGACCAGTGGTAAAAATAAATGGGACAGTGTTGGAACCCGGGAATGAAGTGGATATCTTAAAGGTGAAACCTGATTCCAAACTGACAATGAAGAACCACGTAGTAAATCTTGAAAGCAAGGCGCCCAAGAAGCTAACAATACTTAGGCGTATCTCGCATCTGCTCGACAGTAGCAGCTGCAAGACGCTGTTCGAAGCACACAAGTGGTCACACCTTGAGTATGCTCCACTGTGTGGGATTGGCTCACGTCCCCCTTCCCGTCTCATCGCCTGGACCTGGCCTGTCATTTCAGCGAAGCCTCCAACAACGGAGAGATGTGGGTAGCTTCGCGGACAGCGAGAAAACGGCTTCTATACAAGACGGGCAGCAAGCAAACAACAACTACACTCAGAGATCATTCATTTCAAGAATGAACTGACTGAGTCTAGAACATATTCGCACAGCATAACATCAATGAAATAGTCATTTGACCAAATGAAATCCCTGGCCCACAGATGGCTTCAACTTCATCCTGTTCTCTATGTTTAATAACAATAAAAAGACTTTCAAATGAGCTGAGGTAGGTAATAGCTCCTAGCTTTTAAATAGAGGCAGGAACTCTTATCCTAAACCTGTAAAAAAAAACAAGAGAGAGAGAGAGAGAGAGAGAGAGAATATTCACCTAAAATAGGAATTAAAGCAAACTCTATATACACGCCTCTCGGCGTATATGACCCTATCAGCGATGACTGTTGAGCAGAGTAAGTACTACAAGGAAAGGAGCATCCACCTGACTTCCTCCCCTCCACACATTGAAAATGACAAACCACAGTATACTTAAAACCTCTCTTTTATGGTTTAGAGAATTCTTGCTGTTAATTTAAGCTAAAATAAACTTTAATAACTTGCTTACAGTCGACAGGCTTTAACATTTATAAAGTAAAGTGGTGAAACAAGGTGTAGTGGGGAGAGTGCTGTGCTCGTGCGTCTGGCAGCACGTCCGGCGTCATTGACATATCCTGCGCTAATCTCGCCGGCGAGACAATGGAACCAGTGATCAAAGTATCAATAAATTGGCCAATCCCGGGAGGGGGTCGCCGCCCATGGACATTTGTACCCCAAGCAGTTCAAGCGACGGACGGAATATGGACGGGTGAGGAGGGGTGAGGGGTTAAGGGGTGAGAAGAGGGGGCAACGAGGGAAGGTTGGGGAAGTGGAAGGGCGAGACACTGAGGGGGGGACACTTGATGTGGAAGGGGTGGGAGTGGATGGTTAACTATTCAGAGGATCCCCCAAACCTGAGTATTTACTACTCAGCCAACCCTCGTTTATTTTTCCCCTGGAGACAGACTTATTTCGACGCAGCTTAGCTTTACTAGATACTCATCTGGACAAGACGCAGTCGAGCATTATATACCTTTCTTAATATCAGGAGGATCCCTACAGAAATTAAACATACTATTTGGGATTGTTGGATTATCGTTGGGTAAATATTAAAAATTTAATCACCGTATCCTATAATATTCGTAAAATTAATTAAACAACTGTAGAAATTTAAAACTGCTGTTAAAAACATATATACATTTAATAAAATTACCTGTACATTTAGTATAAAACTTATCTTGTAAGTTTTAGCTTGTGTCATATCTTTGGGAGAGTATATACACCGAGATGTTTATCTTTCAATGCACTGAATACACACAGAGTTCATCTATCTTGATGTATACACAGTATACTTTTTTTATATTAGCATATAGGTAGTGTTTAGCCTCTATGACTCAAGTTCAGTCGATAGGTTTTAAACTAAATTGAATGTATCTAGAAAGTAGCTATTTTAAAAATATATTTATTTTTTTACAGAAAATACAAATACTCGTACTAATTCTTCCACTTCCAAAAGTTGGAGGCGATAATATTTACTGGCTTATCTCTAATCCATATTATATATATATATATATATATATATATATATATATATATATATATATATATATATATATATATATACATGTCGTGCCGAATAGGCAGAACTTGCGATCTTGGCTTAAATAGCAACGCTATCTTGCCATATAGGACAAGTGAAAATTTGTGTATGCAATAATTTCGCCAAAATCATTTGGAACCTAACGAAAAAAATATATTTCACTGTGTTTAGTATTAAATTATTGTAAACAAATCTAAAATATATTTAGTTGGGTTAGGCTAAAATAAATTGTTCTTGATATAATAAGGTTAGGTAAGTTTTCTAAGATTCTTTTGGTGCAAAATTAAAAATTTTTACATTAACATTAATACAAAAAATATATCTTTAAATGTATAAGAGAAAATTTTAGAAAGGACTTAATTTTAAATGAGTTCTTGCTAATTGACTAGTTATACATATTCGGCACGACATTATATATATATAATATACATATATATATATATATAAACACGTCGACCGCCTCCCGCCGAGGCAGGGTGATCCAAGAAGAAACATTTTCACCATCATTCATACATAATCACTGTCTTTGCAGAGGCACTCAGATACGACAGTTTATATGTCACTCCAAATAGCCAAATTCCAAACCCCTCCTTTAAAGTGCAGCCATTGTACTTCCCACCACCAGGATTCAAGTCCGGCTAACCGGTTTCCCCGAATCTCTTCACAAAATCTTACCCTGATCACACTCTAACAGCTCGTCAGGTCCCCAAAACCATTCGTCTACATTCACTCCTGACACACACACACACACACATGCCTGCAGCATGTCCAAGCCCCTTGCATACAAAACCTCTTTTACCCCCTCCCTCCATACTCTCCTAGGCTGACCCCTACCCCCTCCTCCCCTCCGCCACAGATTTATACACCCTCCAAGTCATCCTATTTTGCTCCATCCTCTCTCTAAATGACCAAACCACCTCAACAACTCCTGTTCAGCCCTCTGAATAATACTTTTAGTAACTTCACACCTCCTCTTCTAATTTCTACACTAGGAATTCTCTGCATAATATTTACACCACGCACTGCCCTTAGACACATCTCCATTGTCCCCAGCCTCCTCCTTGCTGCAGCATTTACAACACATGCTTCACACCCATATAAGAGTGTTGGTACTACTATACTCTCGTACATTCCCTTCTTTGCCTCCATGGATAACGTTTTTCGTCCCCACAGATACTTCAATGCACCACTCACCTTTTTTCCTTCATCATTTCTATGGTTAACCTCGTCCTTCATAAGCCCATCTGCTGACAAGTCTACTCTCAAATATCTGAACACATTCACTTCTTCCATACTCCCTCCAATGTGATTTCCAATTTTGCTTTACCGAACTCATTTGATACAATCATCACCTCACTCTTATCTATGTTCACTTTCAACTTTCTTCCTATACACACCCTTCCAAACTCGTCCACTAACCTTTACAACTTCTCTTTAGAATCTCCCAAAAGCACAGTATAACCAGCAAAAAGTAACTGTGTCAACTCCCAGTTTATATTTGATTCCCCATAATTTAATCCCACCCCCTCTCTAACACCCTACCATTTACGTCTTTTACAACCCCATCTATAAAATGTTATACAATCATGGTAACATTAAACATCCCTATCTAAGGCCTACTTTTACTGGAAAGTAATCTCCCTCTCTCCTGCACACCCTGAGCCTCACTATCCTCATAAAAACTCTTTACAGCATTAAGTAACTTACTACCTATTCCATACACTTGAAACATCTGCCACATTGCCCCACTATCCACCCTCTCATTTGCCTTTTCTAAATCCATAAATACAATGAAGACTTTTCTACCTTTTATCTAGATATTGTTAACTTATATGCTTCAATGTAAACATTTGGTCTACACATCCCTTACCCATTCTAAAGCCTCCATGGTCATCTGTGATCCTGCTCTCTGTCATACCTTTAATTCTTTCAATAATAACCCTACCATACTTTACCTGGTATGCTCAATAAACTAATTCCCCTATAATTTTTTCAATCTCTTTTGTCCCCCTTCCCTTTATATAAAGAAACCATGCACGCTCTCTGCTAATCCCTAGGTACTTTCCCCTCTTTCATACAATTACTAAGCAAAAGTACCAACCACTCCAAAACTATATCCCCCCCTCCCCACGCTTTTAATATTTTTGTCATAATCCCATCAGTTCCAGCTGCTTTCCCCCCTTTCATTCGACCCAATTCTTCAGGCACCTCCACACTCAAATAAAGCTCTTCTTCACTCCTAAAATAAGCTATACCTTCCTGGCCAATGCAGGAAATTACTGCCTCTTTCTCTTCAACAACATTTAGCAGTTCCTCAAGATATTCCCACCATCTTCCCAATACCTCCAACTCCCCTCTACTAACCCCCCCTATTCTGTTTTTAACTGTCAAATTCATTTGTTCCCTAGGCTTTCTAAACCTATTCATCTCACTCCATTTTTTCTTATTCTCAGCAAAATTTGTTGACAGCACCTCACCTACTTTATCATTTGTTCTCCATTTGCACTACCTCACCACTCTCTTCACCTTTCTTTTACTCTCCGTATACTCCACCTTTTTTACATCACTTCTGCTTTGTAGAAACCTCTCATTAGCAACCTTTTTCTCTTATCACCCCTTTACCTCATCATTCCACCAATCACTCATCTTTCCTTCTGCGCCCAAGCTTCTATAGCCACAAACTTCTGCCCAACATCCTACCCCTCTTCAAACCCCACACTACCTATGCTCTCACTTATCTTATCTTATCACTAGCCAATCTTTCTCCCAATAGTTGCTTATATCTCACCCTAACTTTCTCCTCCCTTAGTTTATAAACTTTCACCTCTCTCTCTCTTACTTGCTGTTAACATTTTTGTTTGCCCCATCTACCCCTTACTCTAACTGTAGCAACAACTAAATAATGATCAGACATATCTGTTGCCCCTCTATAAACATGCACATCATGAAGTCTACTCATCCTTTTATCCACCAATACGTAATCTAACAAACTTTCATTATGTGCTGTATCATATCTTGTATACTTATTTATCCTCTTTTTCTTAAAATATGTATTATTATCAAACCTCTTTCTATTCATAGTTTAATTACCTCCCCCCCCATTTTCATTTACTCCTGGCACCCCAAACTTACCTACTACTTCCTCCACAGCAGTTTTACCCACTTTAGCATTTAGGTCCCCCACTACAAGTACGTACTCGCTCATTTGGTTCAAAACTCCCAAGCAATCAAAATATCTCTTTCTCTTTCTTTTCTCTATATTTCTCTCTTCACCAGTTGCATACACACTTACTATAACTCACTTTTCACACCTGACCCTTATTTTACTCCACATATTCCTTGAATTTATATATTTATATCCCCTCTTTTCCTGCCATAACTGATCTTTTCAGCATTATTGCTACTCCTTCCTTAGCTCTAACTCTGTATTAGAAAACCATGACCTAATCCCATTTATTTCTCCCCACTGAAATCTCCTACCCCTTTCAGCTTTGTTTCACTTAGAGCCAGGACATCCAGCTTTTCATTTATAACATCCACAATTATATCTTTCTAATGATCCGCACTACATCCACGCACATTCAAACATCCCAACTTAAAGGCTTTCTTCGTTATTTTTAGTAAGCTGTATGGGAAAAGGGGTTACTAGCCCACTGCTCCCAGCATTTTCGTGGACTTTCACAACACGCATGGCTTACGGATGAAAGATTCTTATTCCACTTCCCCATCGATATGGATGGAAAATAATAAGAACAAGAACTATTAAGAAAAAATAAAAGAAAACTTAGATTGTTGAATACACATGTAAAACAAATACAGGTTTCTGTCTTACACTCTTTTAGCAGGACAGTAGTATCTTCCTGGGTGGTTGCTGTCCATTAACCTAATGCAATATATATATATATATATATATATATATATATATATATATATATATATATATATATATATATATATATATATATATATATATATATATATATATACACACATATATATATACACACACATTCATAAAGCCCAACCTACATACAGCCCAAAGTTCGTTCCTCAATTGCTCTATATGGGAATTTGTTCCACTCACTTGTAACTCTATTTACATAACAGATAACGGTTTTAAAATAAGTAAGAAAGTGTGACACGCAGCACTGGCCAATAACTTGATTTAACCGAACCTTTCCTGACTTAACCAAAACTATCTTAACCTAGGCTTACATAACTTAAAGGTCGCCGGGTGGCCAAAACTTCAGAAATAAAATGTAATTGTTTGCCCACGTTATTCTCTGGAAAAAATGCAAAATACATGAAAGCTTTTTAGGGCAAACGGTTATAAGTTAGGATTTATAAAATAAAATATTTTTCATCCTATTTACACAAAATGTAACTGATTCCATTGCAACACTCACTGAAATATAAAAAATATAAATATACAGAGCAGCTAAACTCAATATCCTGACCAGCTTCGTCTCTAAGTTTACTGTAGTTGAAAACTGAAATATCATATAAGCCTGAAGAAGTGACTACTACTACCTAACAAATGACATTTAAAATTACGTAAATAATGCAGGGAATAACTGTCCAGAAAATTTTCTTTTAAAAAATTCCAGGTCTTTCAGTAGTCATATTTTGATCCGTCAATGGAGATTTGTTCCGATTTTTAACCAGGAGGGGTCCTCGCTATCCTCCATCTGGAAAAGACCGGCGAACCTACTCCAGTACAGAGGGTTAGTCACCCAGGATAAACCAATAAAGTCTGCGTCGACGGGGGCTGTCGGTCTTATTTTCAAGGGGGCCCTTTTAATCTTGTTTCCCAGGATGTCACCCACAACAGTTAACTAACACTCAGATACCTACTTACTACTAAGTGAACAGCGGCTGCATGCCTACCGTTTCACCCGTGCCGGGATCGATCCCCGTTCGTGCGAGTTGAGGACGCTTATCAACTGAGCCACGAGCACCATTTAAGCCTAAGTTGTTAGATTTAGAATCAAGCATTTCTTAGAATTTACCATCACACAATAAAATAAAAAAGAACCCCGATGTGAATTAAAAAAAAAAAAAAGACAAATTTTAGTGCAACCCGTAATAAAATTATATGACTTAACAAATGATATTCATACTTACAGACATCTACTCGGTGGAACTCTATTTTGGCTCTTAACAATACATACAACCTATGTATAGCAAGGAATAAGTAATAATTTCTTTTGAAAATTGTTATCTTGGGAGATATAAGGAAAATGAACACATTTAGAACGAGCCGCACACACAAGGCGCCTCGCGCCAACCCCAATGTCAACAAGACAGATGGCGCTGTCTGGTTACATAACCTAAACTAACATTAACTAAACGTAACTTAACCTAATATTAACTAAACGTAACTTAACCTAATATTAACTAAACCTAACCTAACCTAATATTAACTAAACCTTACCTAATATTAATTAAACCTAATATTAACTAAACCTAACCTAACATTAACTATACCTAACCTAACACTGAACTAAACGTAACTTAACATAAAGCAAACGTAACCTAACCTAAAATTAACTAAAAGTTACCTAACCTAACATTAACTAAACGTAATCTAATGAAACATTATCTATATGTACTCCAACCTAGCATTAACTAAAAGTAATCTAACCTAATGTTAACTGAACGTAATCTAGCCTAGCCTTAACTAAAAGTACCCTAACTTTTTTCATCTAACAAAAAGAAAAACGCACAAAAAGTATTTATTCCGCGATGTATACAGGTCGTTTTGAAATATATGTAAAATAATGACACGACTATCTGCCAGTAACTACTGCCCAGTTCATATGCAAAAAACCTACACTTTGAAAAGTAAATTTTACACAACGTTTGGGTCCTTCATCAAGATAAGATTTATTCTGATTTTTAACCCGGAGTTAAAATGGCAATGTTCCAGGATGGACCAAAACGCCGTCCTAAGTTTCCTCTTCAAACTGTGGGTTATCTGTGAATTTTATTCAATTAAATAATACTTACATTTACAGTGTTGGTACTTGGTAAATTTCTACTCATTGATGTGCACTGAGCACTTCCGCTACACTATTTTCAGACTTTTTCTCACTCATATTGCAATACACTCAAAGGGACAAGAACAACTTTTAGTTTCCCGCTAAAATTTCCTTTGTGCCGCTAACACACAATTTCCTTTGATATTCAGTGATCACTTTGCAGTGTAAGTACATGACTTCGTTAGAACATTAGGTACACTTTATTGCACTTTAAATGGTTGCTTAATGGGGCTTAAATCATATAAATTACACTTAAAGAGTAAACAAGGTTGCACGGTTACTTTCTCGCCACCACACAAGAATACTTTAATCCTTAAAATATGAATTAAGTAAAACTCTTACCTATGTATACTCTGAGAGAAGTACACCACTTGAGAGTATATATCCTGTGCACACTTTAAATGCAATCAACACTTTTTAATACTTCAGTACACACGCCGCCATCTGCACGCGGCAAAGTCCTCGTCTTGTGCACTTTAAATTCGCTGATCTCAAACTCCCTTCCTAATAAACCAATCAAAATTTAGCATAAGTTTATTTCTCACTTCCTATTGGTCTCCTCTTTAGCACAGTTAATGTTGTTTTTTATTCGAAAATTTTCTGATTTTGGAAGGAGTATCTGTCTCAGCCAATCAAAACCCAACAAAGTCATTCACCTACTTTCTATTAGTTATCTCCGTAGCGCATTTTTTTGTTGGTGTTTTTTCATCGAAAAATTTAATCCAAAAAGAAAGAACAATAATGTACAATACCGTGACTGAGACAGTACAGAAATAGATACATTATTATTATTATAATAAAAAAGAAGCGCTATGCCAAGAAATAGATACAAATAGGAAAAAGAAACATTAGTCGACTGTGTACTTATTAACATGAGATTTGCAATTATCAAATATTAATGAAAACGCTTAACCTGTGGTTATATTAATTTGGAAATGGTATAATATTATAGTGTAAAATTTCATGGCACTCGAGGAATGATATTAACATTACAGAGCCTGGTGAATGGGAGATAATTAGGTTCGATCCACGGAAAAAAATAAGTGCAGTTGGATCAAGATTCCCTCACCAGCATCAAGGATCCGCCCTCGAGGGGCCCCATTTCCAAGACGCTGTATGATTATTGGTTTAGCGCTTCCCTCCCCCCCCCCCCGATCATATTAGTAATATATATGGTATTTAGGGAAAAGTGCCAAACCTCGAGGGGTCGTTAGCATGGGCTCTACTGGGACCGCAAAAAAAAAAAAAAATAGGGATCACAGCACCGGGGTAAAATTGGAGCCAGTCAGGTTATATCCAAGGGGATGATGTCCACTTCTTTGGATCAAGAACCCTACTATATGTACCTAGGAACATAATTTGTTGGGAATATTATGGGGAAGCGCTAAACCCATTGGGGTCGTACAGCGCCTGCGGGAATGAAAGGCATTCAGGCGACTGGATTATTATAATCAAAACAGCACTAAACCCACAAGGGCATACAGCGCTGTCAGGAAACTAGAGTCTAGGTCCAGTTCATTAGATCAAAAACCCCTCACCAGCATCAAGAAACCTCCCTAGAGGGGATGAAGTGGATTAGTAACCCTAGATTAGAGGATTAACAACCAAGGACAACCAAAGGTAAAAGGCTGTGTGGCTATTTCCATTAGGGTCCCAAGATAAGATTCACAAGAGTAGTGTAGCGGTAGTATCGCTGTGGGAATGGAGGTTACTATTACTGCTGTACTTTTAAAGGGAGAGTGCTAAACCTGTGAGGGTTATATAGCATCTTGGGGATGGAAGGGAAGCTAACTTAATTCCTTGAATCAAGAGCCCTTCACCAGTAGCAAGGCATCTAGTGAAGTGTGTTTATGAAAATAATTTTGATACGAGAGGACAGAGTCCCAACCAGATATGGGAGATGGGAATGAGAAGGAAGTACAGACATGGACCACATGCATGCCATGCCTGTCCTTTCCAAGTGAGATGGATATTGAGAGGTTGAATAGGGAATAAGAAAAAGGAAAACATAACCCAGAATTGGGGTATACTGTACTATATTCACTATTAATATATATCTATGAGAAGTACTATGCCCATCCATAACAGGAAGCACTAAACTCTTCTGGGTCCTAAAATGTCTGAGGTATTGAAGGTAATCAGGTTTGATCCAAGGTAGGGGAGGACAGCTTTAATTCTCTGGATCAATAGTCTTTCCCTGGTATCCAAGCACCCCCTCCCTCCCTCGCATTGGAGGGTGATAAGGGTCTTACAGTGACTGGGGAATAGAAGGTAATCATCTTTGATCTAAGGGAAGGGATGCTCCAATTCATTGGATCAAGTCACTCACTAACATCAAGGAACCCTCATTTAAGGGATATTCATTAATAGCTACCTTACTATTTCTTATAACCTTGTCAAATTGTATGACTTTACAATTCTGTTTTCAGTGTACTGGATTGGTGCCAATAGGATTCTGACATTTGTGTAGTGGATATTACAGTAGTTTTTGCAACTTGTAGTGTTTCTTTTATAAATATTGCCAAGCTTCCTCCTTTCTTACTGTCTTCTTTTTCTAGAATGCTACCTCATTTAAAATACTTTTCCCAGTTTGGTTTCACTTACCTTGTCAGATTTCTTATTCTAGTATTTTGGGATTACTCTATGTGTGTATATATGTATAAAATCTCCATGCATCTCTGTATTCCCCCTTTTTTATTTGTGCTTCATTAAGCTCTTCAAGGCAAGATTAGGGAGACAGCGTGTCAAGGGAAGGACACTGAAAGAATTTCAACTTGTTCTCCTAATGACAACAATCATATTTGTAGACTTTGGCAAATTTCACAACATACAGGTTAGGTTAGATTAGATTAACTTCAATTGGCTAAACTGCACCAATTACAACAAGCATTAACACCAACAGATGCAATGATGCATAAAAGCAAGACTATTTTCATGCACAAACAGAAAATGGGAAACAAATAAGAATTAAGGAAGTATGACAGTAAAATTCAATCACTTTGCCAACAGCTCTGAGTCACAGTAAAACATCAGCATTTGCTGAGGAGAACAAGCTGAAAAAGGAGTGGGTCACAGTTTAACAAATTAACATCAGGAAAATAATTTAAAAAGAATTTGCATTAAAAGTACTGTATGACCAAAAGAGAAAAGGGCAGACAAAGTAAGATTGTCAGTGCATTAAAGGAGGTATGTGAAATGAAGTACATTCTCTTATAAACAGCAAAATCAGTCATAAGATGCTGGACTGTCAACATGATCTGACAATTACTGTAAAGTGGCAAAAGGTGCCCCTTCATGAGATGATCTGCAAATCTGGTGTGGAATACACAGTCAAGTGAGTACTGCTGTTTTTTCCACAATCAGCAGCAATAGAGGTAGGATGGCCAGAAGCCAGGAATCACATATGAAGCACTGTAACTGAAGAAGCTCCCATGACAGGGTATATAAATTCCTCGTACCTTCAAACCATTTATTAGTTAACAATGAGTCAACCCAACCTAAAAATACATACTTCAAAATAAAAAATAACACAACTGGTTACTCAATTTGTAGAGGTTTACAATACAATGAAAATGTGTATTCTTTTTCCACACTCGCACAACGATAAGCTTTACTTCTCTAATTGGCACTATAATTAAATTTGCTTCTTTCCAACAAAATCTCACATTATTTTGCTAATCCAAATTTTTCAGTAATGATTCACTTTATCTTCACTTTCATTTTCTTATATGAAAATAGCTTTATAAAATACAGCAAAAGCATCTTTTACTACAGTAGTAGAAGACAAAAGCTTTCTTACCAATAACAGAAAGAAAATAACAATATTATATACGTATATATGAGTAAAATTCATACAAAATAAAAATTCTTGAGCACAGTATGAACAGTCTGCTTAACAATAAGTTTCAGACAAATAAATAAATAAAAATATTTATTTAATTTTTAACTTGATAAAATGTAAAATAAATAAAATGAATAAGAAACTGAACAACTTAGAATTTACAAAATTAATTAAATACAGTATGCAGTTCATTTTAAAATTTAAACAAAGAAAAAAGACAAAACAAGCCACAATGGATACTGACCCATAATTTAACAATGAAACCCTTATGAATTAATTCACAAAATAAAATCTGTTTACAAGTCCCAAAAAATCCAACCAGTATATATTTACACTATATACAATAAAAACAAGCAACAATACAGTACATGACAACATTCACACCATAGTTATCTAATGTGGTGGATACGTTCAAATAACCAGCTACAGTCTACTGATAGTTATCATCATCCACATGGGTTTCTCACAGCTACACATGCAAACTAATGCACTCTTTTTATTGCCACTGGAACAACGTCTGAAGGCTTGTAACGAACTAACTGGTAACTAGCTATAAATACACTTGTATTATACAGCCCTTCTCTTACTTTGCCACATGTTTAATAATGAAAAGAAGTAAACTAAATATAAATCTTAGTTTAAAGTTACAGGGGGGGGGTCCCTAAATAAAGAATGAGTTGTGTTCCTAGCATTTCAATTTATGAATGAGTTATTCATAACTTAGAACCTGTAGAAAATAATAGTACAAAGGATGGCCAAGTGTCACAAGAATTCACACCTGTAGAACAGCTTTCATAAAACAAGAGTACAGTATTTTGGTCTCTACAAAGAGGAACTTTCAGCAGTTGCCTAATTTTTTCCTCACACCAAGGTTGTTCATTTATAGCATGAAAATGCCTCTTCCAACTGTCTTCAAATTTTCAACGCTGGTGTATTTTAATTAGATAAAAGTTTCTGAACTGACTTTGTGCCATATTGGTGCCAATTTGCCAGTTTTACTGTAAAAGCTGGGAAACTCTAAATACAGTTCATACTGATTTTCAAGTGATAATTTGTGAATGTTTTAAGTGACTGGCTTTAAACCTTCAATGCTAATAACTTGAGAATGCAAATTTTGAGAGTCTTCAAACTTGAAGTGCTGGTGCATTCTGGGATATTGGAGAAAATGCCTCTTCTGACTGGATTCAGATCTTCAACACTGATATTTAACAGAATTAGAAACTTATGCTGCACTCTGTACTATTTTTCTCATGTGCATTGAGGTAGAGGGTGCTGGCTTTATGGAATACAGGGATTCCTTTCTTCAATCGTGCAGTGACCGAAGCAAGTCTAGTTTTAATTCTATTTCTTATGGACCTTATTCTCAAGTTGGGTTGTTCACAATGCTACTGTTGTAAGTTAAGGGATTCCCCTCCCTCTATACACCATTATAAAATTATTCTATTAGTACATACCTTTTGATTATGGAACACAGTGCTCCCTAACAAGTAAAGATACATAAAACCTGTTATACTGATATTTTAAAATAAGTTTCATGTATGTATACAGAAATTGATAAAAGCAGTGACTAAAAGTTAAATGTCAAAGCATTACATAACTTAAACATAAATTTGGCATCTTTAAACAGCACATCATTGGCAAATTATTAACCTCTGAGAGTTAGTTGTATATAATTATTAGATTAAAATTAAGTGTTAAACCCAAAAGTCATACAGTGCTGGGTTAGTGATATACAATAATATCCCACATTTTAAGGGACTGAAATTAATTATACTGCCAGACAATCATTTAAGATTTGATACAGTACTTATATTTCATATATATTTTTACTACAAATAAGAATATAATGTATAATGAACTTATACCTAAGATTTTGATGAATTAGTTGAGCAAATGATTTTTTATGTAAAAATCACATTAATCCTGAGTCAAATGAAGGCAAAGAGTTGTTTATATAACAAAAGTTTAAAATGAGCACATGACAGTGAGTGATACAAAGCCCCACACATTTTATCTACCTGACAGTCTATTTTAAAAGCTATTAAAATGATTCGATTACTACAATGACCTAATGCTTTTTTTTTTCCAACATGCCAGTCGTCTCCCATTGAGGAAGCATGGCCCAAGAAAGAAAAACACTTTTGCCATCATTCACACATAATTACTGTTTTTGCAGAGGCATGTAGATATGACAGGTCAGATGTCGTACAGTAAATACATGTATCCCAAATCCCTCCTTTAAACTGCAGGCATTGTACTTCCTACATCCAGGACTCAAGTCTGGGTAACTGGTTTTCCTGAATCCCTTCACAAAATATTACCCTGCTCACACTCCAACAGCTCATCAAGTACCAAAAACCATTCATCTCCATTCACACTCACACATGCCTGCTGTATGTCTGTATTGCTTTGTTATGCCCTTTATTTTCATATTTTTTATGCAACATAAATTTTTACATAATGATAGCCACCTCAGTATAATAGTGAACTATGAAGCTCCTTGAAAAATATTATTATGTTCACAAGTGCAAAACCCAAAAAGGCTGTGTAGCATGTGGAAAATGGGAGAGGGCAAATCAGGTTTGATCTGAGGAAGGGAAAGGTAGCTCTAATTCTTTGGATCATGAGCTCTTTATCAGCATCTGGGCACCCTCCTTCAAGGGAAAGATATGAATAAATGTACAGTGTTAGTTAAGCAAGGCACAGGACAACAAATTAACAGCTTAGATGAGCATTTCTTAACCCTTAAACAGTCCAAATAGATCGACGTTCAAATCTGTAGTGCTCCAAAAGTAGATCTGTTTTTTTTACATATTTTCAAATGTAAAAAAAAAAAAAAAAAAAAAAATGATGTACATTTTTTACATACTTTCAAATGTTGAAAAATTGTATATATATGTTTGGACTGTTTAAGGGTTAAACAGTGGGCTGCAGTTTCCATGAGGGTCTGGCTAAACAGCTGTAATTTACTGGCTTACAATGAATTATTGGGTGAACTATACAACAAGAGGCATACAGAAGAAGAAATGCATGTTAGCTATTTACTCATATGCTCGAAGTGAATGATATTAGATATTACAAATAAAAGTAGAAGCATACAAATACTTTACCATGGAATAAACTTTCTGTAAGGTAAACAAATAATTACTATAGCGCTATACTGTCAACAGCAAAAGATGAATGGGTTACTTAAACCATTTTTGTTCTGGTGGTGGCATCATAACATCTGCGTGAAACCTAACTAAATAATAAACCCAACTAATATTATACTCATAGAAAAAGGTAATTCCAAATCAAACATTTGAGAAAAGTAAGTAACAAGGTAGGATTAAAAATTATATTAACAAAGTTAAATTTAAGAATATGTATAACCAAGGAACAGTATAACTAAACTAGCCAGTTCAATAATATCAAGAGGTCTTCGTATCTTACTGTACTTGCTTATCTGTGGCTGCAAAAGTCAAGTTTCAGCTTCTGGCCCTACCTCTCAAACTGGTGCTACTGGGTTCTCTCTCTCTCCTGGTTTCATGAGTTTTATCATATCTCTTCTTAAAACTGTGTATAGATCCAATGTACATCAACATACATTTAAAAATGTTTCCCATTTACACTGAGTTTCACTTTCCATGTACTGAAGCTTGAGTGAAACAATGAGCTTCCCAGTGAATGAGAATATCTTCAGGTGGATTTGAAATAAAGGACAATTTTTTTTTTTTTGACTTAGTTGAATAAGAAATCAAACTGTTAACTCGCTGCACAAAGGAATCTTTAATTCTGAATATTAAAATAAAAATAACAATCAAATGTCAGATGCAAAATAATTTATATAAGAAGCAACCTTCATCTCATGGTTATAATAAACTTGGAGCACTTCCCAATTTATATACTGCATGTAGTAAATGTGGTGCAGCATTTACTTTGTTTAGCTGTATTTATATAGTATGTATTTACTACATTTACTGTATTTCTTTATATTAATTTGTTAATAATAGTGAATTTTTGCTAAATGTCAAAGACAAAAACTTTAACAAATGTCTAAACTTTTTCTGTAAACTATACCTTGTTTTGCAGCAGTCAGACTAAGAACATACTTAAAAGCTTTTGAAATATTGGGGGATTGTGCTCGATAACTAACTACAATTATAGAAAGGTTGATTTTTTAAAAGTGACAGTGTACTGAAATGTAAATCTGGAGCTTAACATACCAGAATTAATGTTCATTTACAGAAATTTTTTGCTAAATCACATAAACCAGATGCAATATAAAAAATGAACAACATCTACATTATGTTATCTATATTGGCTGGTAAAAGAAAATATAACTTGAATAAACCACTTAAAAACAATGATATTTTGCATCATTTTTAATCAGGCTGCTATATTTCCATGCAAGAACAAACAGGCTATAAAAATCAATCTTATAAATAAAGATCTAAGTAAAACAGTCTCACTATTTTTTAGTGCTTCAAAAACCTAAACCCAAACAATGGGAATGCTGCTTTAACATCAGTGTTTTATCTTGAGAAATATTAAGAAAAACATTTGTACATTAAGTAATGTGTGTAGGGTTATTAATGGCATTAAATTTGAATAATAAATGCATCAAGTGTAAATTATGTATTTTGCCATGAGAATCCAGACGTCTGATGCGCCCTGTTCTTTATTTCCAGCCTTTTAACACATTCTGTGCTATGGGTCCAGACTTCTGGGACACCCTGTACAATGGGTCCAGACCTTTGGGACACCATGTACAAGAAAATTTTGCCTAATATTTTCTATGCTTACTAATGTAGTACATATGTTTCTCTCATACATAACAAGTGTAAGCAGCTTTCTTATTTTGCAATAATATGGCACACACATAAAGGTTATTGTATTACATATAAAAATAATAACAATCTACAATGCAGTATAATCCCAAGAATCCTGTATTGAAAGATTGAAAAGTACCTGAGTTTGGGCACCCCAGTGAAAATTTGGAAAGTGAAAGTGCAGTATTGTGACAGTGAATATTAAGAAGTTTCGATTTCACATGTTTTGCAATTTTGGGTGTCCCCAAACTCACCAAAGGTGCTATACTCTCACATTGGCTTTGTGATTCTTACAATAGTGTTGTCAGCGTATCATGCTACTGCTTCTCCATATTTCAAGTCATACCGTTAAAAAAGATTCAGAAAAGTGACATTTAAAGCTTAAACATTTTTGTTTCATTTTATTTGTATAACACCTTCAAATACTTCACAGAAATTTACAGAAACCTATGGTAGCTGTTCAATTTTTCTGAAAACTAACAAATCCAGCAACTCGCTAGCCTGTATTTATTCAGATTCTTTGGATTATACAGTACAGTACTATAATGTCAAACAAATGACAAACTCCTATACAAGACCCAAATCCATTAATTTAAGGCATTACACAACTCTGGTAACAAAATATTAACAAAAACTGAAGTAAATTAAACCAAATACCATGCAACCATTGTAGTATTCAACCAGAAGACCAAAATGGACTGTAATTTTTTTACTATTAATTGTACACATTTTGCCTGGTTTGTACCTGCATTGTCCAGTGTGCCTAAGAATATGTTTAGTCTTCAGAGACTCATAATGAAATGACTTTTTCACATTATTGATAAGACAAAGCCATTTCATTAAGGGGGAAAGGAGGGAATGAACTTAACTGCAGGTAAAATATGGGACTGAATATAGTGTACTTCATATTTCTTAATGATGCAAAAAGTCCATTTTGGTATCAAAAGCATCATTTTTGTACATTACCTATGAAGGAGAATTTTTTTACAAAAGCATTCTGCTGGCATACTGCACAAATTAAATACAGCCTCTCCTTACTTAACAATGTACTCGTTTACTGACACCTCGGACTTACGACGGGCTCTCTGACCAGTATTCATACCTAAATAATGTATATTAGAGCTGATTTCCTCTATTCTGTTTATTTCAATATACAGTACACTACTGTATAAACATTTAAAAATATACCAGAAATGTTATAAATGGTGCAAAGGTGACATTAAAACAATACCAAAGATGGCTGACACAAACTCATTACCATTATAGTATGCTCCTCACTTAGTGATGAATTTGCTTAACGACGCGGCTTTAGGAACGGAACTCCATCGTTAAGTGAGGAGAGGCTGTATATCATCATGATACACAATATTGAATAATACAGGTTGGCCATCACCAATCTGGCAATCACTAATCAGGTTCCATCAGTAATCCGATACTAATTTTGGCAAACGTAATTTCAAATTTTTGCAGTCGCTGCACCAACCTGCTGCTACTGTTTGGCAGTGGTACTTGCTGCATAAATCATTCCAATTTTTTTTTCTCCATTTATTGTCATAACCTGCTCACTTTTATCCCTAGTCATGGTTCCAACAAATAAAGGAAATGCTTCTCATTGTGTAAAGCTCAAACACTGTACACCGTCCATAAAAGATAAGGTGGCTTTGAGCCACTGTAGGTCCGGTAGTATGACGCCATGAGCTCAGCTCTCTCAGTTAAGCTGTGACTGGTAAATTTGGGCCTACATATGAAAGAATAGGTCTGTGTGATAAGTGTGAACTATATAAAAAAAATGTGCAGCTTGCAGTGCATGAGAAAAAAAACTGCGACTGTGTTTTTGGTGTAAAACAGGAACTTTCCAGTGTATTTTTGTATGGTTTTTATGGTCTCAGTTTTCAGTTTCAGTTGACAGAATGGAAGATATATTACAGAAATAGAGATGATTTTTCATTCATTTCAGGATGGAAAGTACCTTGAAATTGAGCTCAAAGTAGCAGAAATGTTTGATTTTTGCCAATGTTCAAGAATAAATAAATTATGTCACGTGTCCAACTGGCTGGTCTGATATGTGGTCAAGAATGGGTTGACATTATTTATACAATTATTACAATAATGCAGTAGTCTGCATAACAGTAAATCTTCTATTTTTTGTGTGAACAAAAATTAAAAATGGAAAGTAAGTGTAATATAAGAGGGGGCCTGGAGACATGACTAATGAACAGAGAAAATGTTATTTTAGTGCCAGAAATGTCTGCATTGTTTATTTTGGACCTTATTTTTAAATTGGCATCTCCTGAAATTTGTGTAAGAGTAGCCAAATTACCAATTTTTGATGACTTTATCAGGCAGTTAAAACAGGTAAATGGGCTGTGTCTTGTACTCAATCGACAGAATAGAACGAAAACTAGCAAAATAGCAGAGTCTGGTCGACTGGAACAATGGAATGGGCCACAAATAGGGTATAAAGTGGGCAAAATCGCCGTTGTGTACATACCACCATTGGGTTAAGTGTACTCTAACTTAACCACTCTGTAATCCGGCAAAATCACTAATCTGGCACCCTATAGGTCCCAATGATGCCGGATTAGTGATGATCAACCTGCAAATATGTACTAGTAATCCCAAGAATATTTTCAATGTACCATGTAGAGATAAATTGATAATGTAGAGAAGAACATACAGTATTTAAATAAACTGGAAGAGACAAAAAGGTAAGTCATGTTTTAAAACTGTGGCCAGAATCAATAAATTACCCAATTTTCTTTGACACGCTTTTCCTTTAATTCTTGTGTGTGTCTATCAACACCAATTTTATTGGTAGGTGGCAGAAATGCTTGCATTTTCAATTAGAAATTAATCAATTTCACTAAATCATTCCAAGGGCATTCATCCTTGCCTTCAAAAACATTGGTGTAAGTGTGTTAAGAGAAGATCCTGCGCTGGATTTCCAAGTAATGTTCTACTCATTTTAAATGTGTAACTAGCACTAATTGAAAATCTGAATGTACAGTACAGAAAATAAACTACCTGGTATGTTAAATTTCAAGTGAAGAGACTTGTAGAAACAATTATCGAGTGTTCCTGTTTCCTTGAGTTATTCCTTTAAACTGAGTTACCCTGAAGACTGTGGGCATAGTCAAATGGTTTCACTGTCTCCCATGTAGATTTATGTTATGGAGGCCAGTAGTGCTTACATATAATCACATCTTAATCACTGTGCCCTCAAATATGCTGAGCAGTAAATTACAGCCTAGACATGAAAGAATGAGTCTGTACAGTAAGAAACAAAAAACTGCACCCTCAACAGTGCATGAAGGGAAGAGGTAACCTATGAACTTGTGTGAGAATTAAAAGAGTGACTTTGAGGTACATTCTAGAGTGATTTTTATGATTTTATTGACTGTTTCTTGGTGCCAATTGATAGAAAGAATGACATACTAGTGAAATGGAGATGATTTTGATTGGCTTCAGACATGAAGTGGCCTGAAATAGGCCTAAATGTGGCAGAAATATCTCATTTCTGGCAGTTTTCCTGAGGAAGGGTAGAGTTCTCAATCCCATTGGTCTGTTTTATGTGCTTTTACTAGGTCTGCTTCAAATGATGACCTAAACCATGAGTGAGCATTCTAAGTAAAATTTTATTAGCTGGGAAACGTGGTAAAACTTAGATTTTTTGTGTGATGATGGCTTCAAAATGGAGGGTGTGTGTGATATAAGAGGCATGGGGACATGATTAATGAACACAGAAAGTTGCTTTACTGGATGGAATGCCTACAGTGTTTATTTTGGGTTCTGTTTTTAATTAGGAATTTCTTGTATTTTGTGTAAAAGTGGGCAGATTACTGACTTCTGGGTACTTTATAGGGTAGTGTTAAGAATTGAATGAGCAGTTTCTTGTGCTCAGTCAACAGAACTAAAGGCATAATAGCAAAATAGCTAGGAATTAAATCAGCTTGAGTATGGAAACTGGCATAAAATAGGCTTCAATGTGGGCAAAATTGCAGTTGCATGAAGTGTTCTCTGACCTCAAACTTTGCACCTGCTTAATTCCATAAGTTTTGCATGAAATTTTGCATTTTTATATATAAATACCTTTAGAAAAAAAAATTCTCTATCATGTTAGATTTTTTTAAATTGTGACACTGACAGGACTTAACTCATTCACTGTCTTTTCTGTAAATGTACATTACTGATGCTTATGTAAGCAAAGTTTCAAGTTCAGCTCCATTAGATAAGCAGTATATTTTGGCCTAGACATGTGAGAATGGGTCTGTGCAATGGGTGTGCTTAGTATAAAAAAAGATTCTACCCCATGTTGTGCATAGTAGGAAAAGCAAAACTGACCTTGTGTTTGGTTTAAAATAGCAACTTTGAGGTGTTTCTAGAATAGTTTTTATGATTTTCCTGTTTGTTTCTTGGTATTGTTTGACAGAATGAAGAATATAATACGGAAATAGAGATGAGTTTGGTTGGTTTAAGACTGGAAGTAGCTTGAAATTGGATGTAGTGGGTAAGGTGCCACTACATTCCCTAGTCTGTGTTATGGGTTCTACTACGTTTGATTCAATTACTGGAACATTGTAAGCCATGATCAATCATTCCTGGCCTTATTTTATTATCTGAGAACCAGATGATGATGAAGAATTCAAAATGGAGAGCATGTGTAATAATAAAGAAGAGCCCTGAGGACATGATTAATGAACAGAAGAAATGTTGCCTTAGTGCCTGGAATGTCTACAGTGTTTATTTTGAACTGTTTTTAAAATGGAATTTTTTTTGTGTAAAATTAGCCAAATTACCAAGTTCTGTGCATGTTATGGGATAGTTCACAGAGTTGATTGGGTGGTTTCTTGTGCTCAGAAGATGGAACAGAAGACATACTAGCGAAATAGATAAGAATGTGATTGAACTGGCTTAAAACTGAACTCAAAATAGGCAAAATTATCAAGGTGTAAACTGTGCCGACCTCTAAATCTGCCCCTGCATAATTCAGCAAGCTTTCCATCAAATTTCATATTCTTGGTGATATTACCTTCAAAAGAAGATTCTCTACCATTTCAGAAGAAAAGCAGTTTTAATTTTCAGCAACTGAAAGGGTTAATTTATGGGGTTACGACAGTGAAAGGGTTAAATATAAAATATCTTAATAAAGTTTCCTCACCATGGATAATTCAAATATGGCTATCCTCAGTCATGAAAAGTAAACTATTACAGTATTATTAACATTGCCCTTATTTGCAATCTGTGTTGATGATGTTTTAAAACATCATCAACACTTTGGAAATTTAGTGTGAAAAACTTATTAGGAAAATGGACAGAATAAAGAAAATGCTGAAGAGCATATTTTGGAACATATTACTGCAGGAACAAGAGTTCAACAATAAAAGTAGAAGAAACATAGTTTATAAAACATTATTTTGGAGTTATAATTATCATAATAATTCTGATGAGGTATAGACAAAAAGTAAAGTAACTGACCAATCTTTCACTAGTGGTCTTTAAAACTGTCACTCAAACAACCTCTGGTCTAACCTACATTTTAATCCTATCTTTCTTTTGGAGAAAGTGTTTTAAAGTTTAAATAATGCTATAACAAAAATGCATTCACAATTTTTTTTTTTACAAAATATTTCTATATTTAAATTGGATTCGTACAAGAAAATGGTCTGACTGAATTGCTTAAAAAAAAAAAAATCAATGCTCCAACCAAACTTTAACAAGAAAACAGAAGGCCACAAGATACAGTCAGAAACACACTTACTCATGAACACTCACACATGCTCTTCCCCCATCCCAAAGAATTATGGTAATAGATGTGGAATACTACTGTCACAATGTATATATGGCACTCTATGGAAAATACAATTCACTTAATGTATTTTTTGCTTAACAAACACGTTACAGCTTCTCACTTAGCGAAATACTCGTTTACTGACAACTTGGACTTACAATGGGCTCTCTGACCAGTTTGCATACCTAAATAATGTATATTAGAGTTGATTTCCTCTATTCTGTTTATTACAATATACAGTACACTACTGTATAAACATTTAAAAATATACCAGCAATGTTATAAATGCTGCAAAGGTGACATTAAAACAATTTCAAAGATGGCCGACACAAACCCAATACCATTATAGCGTGCTCCTCACTTAGTGACAAATTCGTTTACTGACATGGTCTTAGGAATGGAACTCCATCATTAAGTGAGGAGTAAGGAGAGGCTGTATCTGGTCCACATCTAAGTTACTAAGTAGGGGTCAACTGTACTTCATAAGTTATTGTTCATCTTTAGTTAACTTTTTTTTTAAAGATGCAGAAATTATTTGACATATAAAATGACAATAATTTTCTAGACATTTTCATTATCCAGCAAATATCCCTTAATTAAAGGTTTCTTAACAGGCTTCCATTTTTTTTTTTTCAACAAGTCGGCCGTCTCCCACCGAGGCAGGGTGACCCAAAAAGAAAGAAAATCCCCAAAAAAGAAAATACTTTCATCATCATTCAACACTTTCACCTCACTCACACATAATCACTGTTTTTGCAGAGGTGCCCAGAATACAACAGTTTAGAAGTATATACGTATAAAAATACACAATATATCCCTCCAAACTGCCAATATCCCAAACCCCTCCTTTAGAGTGCAGGCATTGTACTTCCCATTTCCAAGACTCAAGTCCGGTTCTATAAAATAACCGGTTTCCCTGAATCCCTTCACTAAATATTACCCTGCTCACACTCCAACAGTGCGTCAGGTCCCAAATACCATTTGTCTCCATTCACTCCTATCTAACACGCTCACGCACGCTTGCTGGAAGTCCAAACCCCTCGCCCACAACACTTCCTTTACCCCCTCCCTCCAACCTTTTCGAGGACGACCCCTACCCTGCCTTCCTTTCCCTACAGATTTATACGCTCTCCATGTCATTCTACTTCGATCCATTCTCTCTAAATGACCAAACCACCTCAACAAACCCTCTTCAGCCCTCTGACTAATACTTTTATTAACTCCACACCTTCTTCTAATTTCCACACTCCGAATTTTCTGCATAATATTTACACCACACATTGCCCTTAGACAGGACATCTCCACTGCCTCCAACCGCCTCCTCGTTGCAGCATTTACAACCCAAGCTTCACACCCATATAAGAGTGTTGGTACTACTATACTTTCATACATTCCCTTCTTTGCCTCCATAGATAACATTTTTTACCTCCACATATACCTCAATGCACCACTCACCTTTTTTCCTTCATCAATTCTATAATTAATCTCATCCTTCATAAATCCATCCGCTGACACGTCAACTCAAAAATATCTGAAAACATTCACTTCTTCCATACTCCTCCTTCCCAATTTGATATCCAATTTTTCTTTATCTAAATCATTTGATACTCTCATCACCTTACTCTTTTCTATGTTCACTTCCAAATTTCAACCTTTACACACACTCCCAAATTTGTCCACTAACCTTTGCAATTTTTCTTTAGAATCTCCCATAAGCATAGTATCATCAGCAAAAAGTAACTGTGTCACTTCCCATTTTGTATTTCCCCATAATTTAATCCCACCCCTCTCCCGAACACCCTAGCATTTACTTCTTTTACAACCCCCATCTATAAATATATTAAACAACCATGGTGACATTACACTTCCCTGTCTAAGACCTACTTTTACCGGGAAATAATCTCCCTCTCTTCTACACACCCTAACCTGAGCCTCACTATCCTCATAATAACTTTTTACAGCATTTAGTAACTTACCACCTATTCCATATACTTGCAACATCTGCCACATTGCTCCCCTATCCACTATCATATGCCTTTTCTAAATCCATAAATGCAATAAAACTTTCCTACCTTTATCTAAATACTGCTCACATATATGCTTCAATGTAAACACTTGATCTACACATCCCCTACCCACTCTAAAACCTCCTTACTCATCCGCAATTCTACATTCTGTCTTACCTCTAATTCTTTCAATAATAACCCTACCGTACACTCTTCCTGGTATACTCAGTAGACTTATTCCTCTATATTTTTTACAATTTCTTTTGTCCCCCTTCCCTTTATATAAAGGGACTATACACGCTCTCCGCCAATCCCTAGGTACTTTCCCCTCTTTCATACATTTATTAAACAAAAATATCAACCATTCCAACACTATGTCCCCCCTGCTTTTAATATTTCTGTCATGATCCCATCAGTTCCAGCTGCTTTACCCCCTTTCATTCTAAGTAATGCCTCACGCACCTCCCCCACACTCACATCCTGCTCTTCTTTACTCCTAAAAGATGGTATACCTCCCTGGCCAGTGCATGAAATTACCGCCTCCCTTTCTTCGTTGACATTTAAAAGTTCCTCAAAATATTCTCTCCATCTACCCAAAACCTCCATCTCCCCATCTACTAACTCCCCTACTCTGTTTTTAACTGACAAATCCATTTGTTCCCTAGACTTTCTTAACTTGTTCAACTCACTCTCCCACTCTACCATCCACTCTCCTTTTGCACTCTCTCACCACTCTCTTCACCTTTCTTTTACTCTCCATATACTCTGCTCTTCTTATAACACTTCTGCTTTGTAAATACCTCTCATAAGCTACCCTTTTCTCTTTTATCACACCCTTTACTCCATCATTCCACCAATTACTCCTCTTTCCTCCTGCACCCACCCTCCTATAACCACAAACTTCTGCCCCACATTCTAATACTGAATTTTTAAAACTATTCCAACCATCTTCAAGCCCCCCACTACTCATAAAACTGGACAGTATTATTTAATTCATAAAACAAACTTATATTTCCACAAGCCCATGGATGGAAACTGGAATAATTGGGTTTGATTCAATATAAGGAATAATAGCTCTAATGTGAATAAATGGTTTACAAAACCGACAAGTTGATAACTGAGACACTTGTGCAACATATGAGTATCTTTATTCTGGAAACATTTTGCCAGCCAGTTGCTTCTTCAGTCCAATTCAGAAAAAGGTGGAAGATGAGGAGGATTTTGAGGTAATCAGTCCCTCAGCCTGAAATTGGTGTGTTCAGTCCATCAATCTAGACAGAAGTACAGCATAACCACAGAGATGGGGCTTATATACTGATGACAGATGAGATGGATCAGTGGTAGACAAGAGTCACCAGTAAACAAAGCCACTAGTGGAAGCAGGTTGTGTCTACCAATTCTTCAAAACTTGTGTAATCTATAGACACGACCTACTTCCACTGAGGCTTTATTCACTGGTGACTACCTACCACTGCTCCACCTCATCTGTCATCAGTATATAAGCCCTATCTCCAGGTATATGCTGCACATTTGTCAAGATTGATGGACTGAACACATTGACTCCAGGTTGAGAGACTGATTACCTCAAACTCCTCTGTATCTTCCACCACCTTCTGCACTGGACTGAAGAAGTCACTGTGACAAAACATTTCCAGAATAAAGATACCCAAATGTTGCACAAGTGTCTCATTTATCAATAGTTCTAATTCCTTGGATCAAGAGCTTTTCACCAGCATCAAGGCACCCCCCCCTCCCTAATGGGACAGGACAAGAGCACCTCCCTGGATAGTTGCCTGTTACCAAACTAAGTACTGACTGATTGAATATTAGTACGTAATTAAGAAAGGTATCCACATCTCCTACCATAGTATATTTCCTGATTAACAAATTTTCAGACCCAAACACAATTTTTTTTTTAATTTGCCTAAGCTACCAAGCCAGCAAGCATAACAGCAACTTGTGGATTCTTGCTGCATAAATGTACCAAAGAGAATCAAGAATAAAAATAAATATATTAGACCCCCAAAAACAATTACAGTGGACCCCCGCATAACGATGGCATCACATAGCGATTTTTCCGCATACCGATTACTTTTATCGCAAAATTTTTGCCGCGCATACCGATTAAAAACCCGCTTACCGATTTTCGTCTGAGACGCGTCCAATGTGCCCTCACATGTGCCGGCCGTCCCATTGTTTACCAGCCAGCCTCCGCGGTAACATCCAAGCATACACTCGGAATATTTCGTATTATTACAGTGTTTTCGGTGCTGTTTCTGGAAAATAAGTGACCATGGGCCCCAAGAAAGCTTCTAGTGCCAACCCTGTGGTAAAAAGGGTGACAATTAGTATGGAAATTAAGAAAGATTTTGAAGGGTTTGGGGCTAACCCTGAGAAGCCTATGCCAGTTGTGGAATCCATTGTGCCTACTTCAAAGATTAAGGAAATGTGTGCACAGTGGGTTGAACTGCAAACCTTTATAGATGAAAATCACCCTGACACAGCTGTTGCAAGCCGTGCTGGTGACTATTTCAATGACAATGTTATGGCCCATTTTAGGAAAGTCTTGAAGGAACGGGAGGTACAGAGCTCTATGGACAGATTTGTTGTGCGACAGAGGTCCAGTGACTCTCAAGCTGGTCCTAGTGGCATTAAAAGAAGAAGGGAAGTAACCCCAGAAAAGGACTTGCTACCTCAAGTCCTAATGGAAGGGGATTCCCCTTCTAAACAGTAAGAAGATAATGCTCTCCCCTCCTCCCATCCCATCAATCATCACCAGATCTTCAATAAAAGTAAGTGTCATTTAATTGTGCATGCCTTTTTCAGTTTGTGTGTATTAAAATTAACATTTCATGTGGTAAAAAAAATTTTTTTCATACTTTTGGGCGTCTTGCACGGATTAATTTTATTTCCATTATTTCTTATGGGGAAAATTCATTCGCATAACGATTATTTCGCATAACGATGAGCCCTCTTGCACGGATTAAAATCGTTAACCGGGGGTCCACTGTAATTGTTTTTGATACTATGAAGAGATGAAGACCCATGGTATTTGCAATTCATTGCCATGATATTACATAGAGATAAAGACATCATGGCATAATTAGAAGAAAATCTTAAATAGCTTCCAGGTGCTCTGTTGCTTGGCAGTTTTAGCAAACACAAATGTTTCAAAATAAAAGTAAATCTGAAAAGGCGTTCCCCAAATATCTCCCAAAAAACAAAATGGTATAAAAACCATAAAGTACTGTATATATCACTGACAAGGATAAAATAATCAGTACATTAAACCTTAATATCCCTTAGTTCTGTGCAAATAAGAGAGATACTGTATGTCTACCAGATTACAACATACTGTTCAAATTGTATAGAACAAAAAATTAAGAATGACATGCCATTTCAAGCTTTAAATATGGGTCAGGCAATTTCACAAACATTTCATTTAATGAAAAACATATTTGTATACCAAAAGACCTTACAGTAAAGTAGCATCATCAAAAATTCTGTTACTTGTTTAACAATTGATATGATTTCAAAATAGTATTTAATATACTGATGGTCAGAAAGTTTGATAATTTTTTTTTTTAACCTCAATGGCTAATTCTCTTCAAAGCAGGTTGATTCAAACAAGAAAACATATTCACCATCATTCATTCAATAACTGTCTTCCCAGATGTGTGGTGACATTGTAATTCAGGTTATCTTTAATTAGACTGTAACATCCCACTCCTCCTCCTGAGTACAGACACTGCCCTCCCCACCTTCAGAGCTCAAATGAGATTTATAACATTTTATAGTAACTCAAGTTAGTTCAAATGGCTTTAACAAGAACTTCAAATTTTCAGCAATTTGAATTAACCCTTAAACAGTCCAAAGAGATTGACATTCAAATTCGTAGTGCTACAAAAGTAGATCTACTTTTTTTTATATATTTTCAAATATAACAAAAAAAAAATGTAGATAAAAGCTTTTTTACACATTTTCAAATGTAAAACAAAAAAGATCTACATTTTTTTACATACTTTCAGATGTTGAAAAAACGTATATATACGTTTGGACCGTTTAAGGGTTAATAAATTTATATTAATATTATCAATATTTGCAACATATAAGATTCACAATGTTTGCACATTTGTAATATCTTGGTCCCAAGACTCATGATGGTTGAACATCTGTTACAGATATTTTTAATTTGCTGATAATTTTATGTGGGTAATTACTTTCACTCTTAACACACAACTTTATAACCGTTTAACTTCCAAATTATAGAAGCCTAAATCACTATTACACATATATAAACTATACATGAAAACATAAAAGACAAGTTGGTTGCATTCATGTTCTTAAGCTTATGTTCATGTCAATGAAATAAGCAAATTTATTTAAGAGCTAAATAGGCTAACTTAAATATTATTTTGTAAGCAATTTTCAGATTTCAAATTATTATAGTCAAATCAACATATTAAAAAATTCAAAAGTAAAAAAAAAAATTATACAATAATTATTTTTAATTTCTTTTGATAATGAAGATTTTCTAACATAAATGGTACAAAACGATGTACTTTTCATTATATCACAGGGTAATACTCTTACTGCATCATTTTAGTGAAAAATGTATAACAAGTAACAAAATTTAAAAAATGGCAACAAATTATTAAGTAACTTCATATCTCTTATGCACTTTCATCAGCATAATTAACTGGTATAAAGGGTGAAGCATTTGGGGCTACCTGCTCATTGACCTTCACAGAGTCGTGGGCACTTTTCATATGGTGACGCAAGCTCTGTTTATGTTTAAATTCCTTGCTGCACCATCTACAGGAGAAACGTTTATGATCAGAGTGAACAGCCATGTGCTCACTGATGTACTCTTTGCGAGAAAATGTTTTGCCACATACTTCACAGGAAAATGGGCGTTCACCTGTAGAATAGAAGAGGATACCAGTTCTTTGAAGAACATACATTATTTAGGGAAATGATAATGGCAGTTTACTAGAAAGAAAACAGAGTTTAGTGAGCTGATAAAAAATTAAAAATATGCAGGTAGAATAATGCATACAGCAGGGCCCCACTTATACGGCAGGTTAGGTTCCAGGCTACCGCCGTAAAGCGGAAACTGCCGTAAAGTGGAACACCTTTTTTTTCCACTTATAAATGCATACAAACACTAGATAACAAGTTTACACTAACATATATTAAGTTAGCAATAGAACCAGGCATCAAAAAACAATAAAAAAGTACAATACACACATAGTGCACTCATTACTTACCTTAAAATATTTATAGTCTTAATCTAGGGTGAGACAAGTAGTATTTATTGTAAGAAATCAAGTGTGGTATGTATGGCAATCAGCCAGGCTACCTTACCAGGCCACCCCACCCACACATACTATTCTATGATATTTAAGCATCCCAGAGCGATAAAATGTATATACAGTTCACTCATTACTTACCTTAACCCTTTCAGGGTCCGTCCCGTAGATCTACGGCTTTACGTTCAGGGTCCAAACCGTAGATCTACGCCATGAGCTAAGCTCACTCTGATAAACTGTGAGTGGTACATTTGGGCCTAGATATGAGAGAATACATCTATGTGGTATGTGTGCACCACATAAAACAGATCCTGCAACACATTGTGTATAATGAGAGAAAAAAAATTAAATCATGATTTTTCGATTAAAACAGCAACTTTGCAGTGTTTTTTCGTATGTTTTTTATAGTTGTATTTGCGATTTCTTGGTCTCATTTGATAGAATGGAAGACATATTACAGAAATAGAGATGATTTTGATTGGTTTTAGCATTGGAAATGGCTTGAAACTGAGCTCAAAGTAGCGGAAATGTAAAATTTTTGCCGATATTCAAGAGTAAACAAACGACCTCTCACGTCTAATACACGTCAGCTGGTGGGTCTAATATACATTCACAAATATGGTGATGATATTTATACAATTATTACAGTATTGCATAACAGTAAATCTTCTATTTTTTGGTGTGAATAAAAATTCATTATGTGAATAAAAAATCAAAATGGAATTTATTTGTAAAGCCTCAAAACATAACTAATGAACAGAGGAAATGTTAGTTTAGTGCCAGGAATGCCTACATTGTTCATTCTGGACCCTATTTTGAAATTGGAATATTTTGAACTTTGTGTTAAATTGGCCAAATTAACAATTTCCGATCACTTTATTTTGTAGTTGAAACAGTTGACTTGGCGATTTCTTGTGCTCAATCGATAGAATAGAAGTAATACTAGTGAAATAGCTAAGAATTTGGTTGATTGGAATAATGTAATTGGCCTAAAATGGGAGTCAAAGTCGGCAAAATTGCCGATTCGTAAATATCGCTGACACATCAAAATTCGCGAGAGCATAATTTCGTCAATTTTCCACCAAATTTCGTACTTTTTGTTTTATTACCTTCACAAAAAGATTATCTACGATTTCATAAGAAAAAATAACAAATTTTTTTTTTTAAAATTCTTGGACACTGGTGCGTGACTCCAGATTTGGGCCTTGGACCCTGAAAGGGTTAAAATATAGGGTGAGATGAGTAGTATTTATTGTAAAAAATCAAGTGTGGTATGTATGGTAGTCAGCCGGGCTACCATACCAGGCCAACCCACCCACACATATATTCTATGATATTTAAGCATCCCAGAGCGATAAAATGTATATACAGTTCACTCATTACTTACCTAAAAATATTTGTAGTCTTAATGTAGGGTCAGGAGTAAGTAAATGAGATAAAACGAATAAATGAGAGAGAGAAAGAATGAGTACATGAGAGGGGACAGGCGCAGAGTTATGTAAACAAACCAGGCGAAGGTAAGTTTTGTAAACGAAGTGTACACGTCTGGTTTGTGTACAAGTTACATTGTGTACAGGTTGTCTCTACATTGATACGGTAGAATTAATAAAGATGAACACTCCCATTCTCATGTAACACCATTTTGAGAAGAAATGAAGCTCTAAGTGATGGTAATGGAAATAAGTCACACTGACTTTTTTGGGTTATCCTAGGTTCTCTACACATATGTTGTTATGTATGATAATCTATGTAACTGTATTTGTGTATACCTGAATAAACTTACATACATACGAAAGGAATAATTTTCTACAGTTACCCCCAGTAACACATTTTCTCTTATGTTAGATTAGAGAAAATGTTATTCTTGCCATCACTTGTACAAGTTATCTGGCTCCCACATCTTATATTTATGTTTATTTATTCTATTGTGGGGTGTATTTATCATCTTTTTATGTTATGTATCGTGTTTATTATATAATTTTGAAAAAAATATCATGGATGGATTAATGAAAATGTGTACGTATATTAACGTAATATACGACATTTAATGAGAATCGGTGAGTATTGTTATTATTATTATTATCATTTCTAATATGGCGTCACTTGTGCAAGTCGTTTGCTACCACATCTCACATTTATGTTTATTTATTCTACTGTGTGGTGTATTTATCTTATTTATATGTTATGCATCGTGTTTATTATATAATTTTGAAAAAAATATCATAGATGGATTAATGAAAATGTGTATATTAACGTAATATACGACATTTAAATGACTCGATGATTATTATCATTACTAATATGACGTCTGGAGACATAAGACACTTACCGATTTTAATGCGTACCTGCATGCCAGCACAGTATGTAAGTTTATTTAGGTACAGGTATACATAAGTATAATTATCAGAGTATATATAAAATATGAAATAACTTTTAAAAACATTTGAAATTTTGGAGTTTCCAGACAAAATGGAGAGACTTAGTGCTTACCGAGCTCACGAAGAATGTAAACAAACAGGGTGGGGCGCGGTGACCGTATTAGAAAGTCAGGTGGGGGAGCCGTATAGCGAGTTTTGGTCATAATTTGAAATGACTGTATTAGCGGAACGCCGTAAAGTGAAACGCCGTAAAGCGGGGCCCTACTGTATTTCTGGCAATGCATTATACAGCAGAACCTTGGTATACGATCAGCTCCCTACTTGAACAAAGCTCGACCAAACAAATACAACCTGCCAGAACTTCACTGTAAACTATTTTGTGTTTCTTTGCATTTTTTGTTTTTTTTTGTATTATTTGTATAAATAAGCCACCATGGGACCTACAACGATTAGTGATAACAGCCAACCAAACAGCAAATTGATTGGGAAAAACTTGTTCGATACTCAAATGGATTGAATTAAGGTCGCATAACGAGGTTCCACTGTACTGATACCATAAGTCCTCACTATATATCAGAAACATTCTTAAAAAGTGCATATTAAAGCAAAATGACAGGGCAAATTCTAATTATCCATAGAACAAATAAACAGAGGGCACTAACCCTTGACAATACACTACAATTGAGAATTGCCAAAAGTCGTTTGTAATGTACATCAGTTTACATTGAAGAATGCAGTATATTAAGCCACACTAATAGAGTTATTTATTCAAGTAATGGTCATGTGCAGCATATGTTGGACTGGAGTATGAACAAGATGTAAAATTTGAACTACCACTTGGCCAGCAAATCCTCTCTGAAACCTTGGCACCATACATCCTTTTTGACACAATATTTCCATTTTTATTCAACTACTGTATAAAGTTCATTTATACTCCAAGACTATTCAATAATATTAAATCACTACAGTACAAATTATAAACAAATAATTAAAGATCATACAACAATGTTTCAGTCATATGCACAGAATTCCATTCCGCACTTTTTTTAGTCAGGGTGAAAGCCAAAAAAATTTGCTTATATGTAAGAAAACTGTTGAAACCTGTCATAGGCATATATCAACATCAATGGTCCAAGACACTGTACTAACAGATATATTAAATATTGCCATAACAAAGATAAAAGATTTGAAGAAGAACCTGAACACTTATCAAATTAATGTTTACATAAATAACTCCTAGGTACTAGTAGGTTGGTAGACAGCAACCACCCAGGGAGGTACTACCGTCCTGCCAAGTGAGTGTAAAACGGAAACCTGTAATTGTTTTACATGATGGTAGGATTGCTGGTGTCTTCTTTTTCTGTCTCATACACATGCAAGATTTCAGGTACATCTTGCTACTTCTACTTACACTTAGGTCACACTATACATACATGTACAAGCATATATATACACACTCCTCTGGGTTTTCTTCTATTTTCTTTCTAGTTCTTGCTCTTGTTTATTTCCTCTTATCTCCATGGGGAAGTGGAACAGAATTCTTCCTCCGTAAGCTATGCGTGTTGTAAGAGGCGACTAAAGTGCCGGGAGCAAGGGGCTAGTAACCCCTTCTCCTGTATATATTACTAAATTTAAAACGAGAAACTTCTGTTTTTCTTTTTGGGCCACCCCACCTCAGTGGGATACGGCTGGTGCGTTGAAAGAAGACAGATAAATAACTCATTATGATTGTGACCCGATATAAACATGTAAATAGTTCATTACCACTGTAACTTGTTTAGCTATCAAAACTTTGCAGCCCAGTCCCTGGACCCATTATGTACCTCTGTAATCTTTTAACTACTGTTCATGGGATGTGTATGGGGTGCATAATAAAGATGTTAAACTAACTTATTTACAATAAAAAGGTCAGATTAACCAGGTAGTGATGACTATGTAGGACTGCAGGATACTGGAGCAACAGATTAGTTGGCCTGGTAGTCAGTAATGAAGTGTGGCTTCAAGCCAAGCTTCGAGAGTAGATTTCTCAAACAGTTCACAGACAAGTATGTGGATTAGAGGACAAACAAATTTGTTGGATAATGCACAAGTTTAATGTGCTGATTGCCAAGTTTGTGTTTTTAATAGGTCATAAATTTAACATTGGCTGATATTTCATCTGAGGAGTCTCAAGATGTTAAAATACTGAGAAAGCCTGGAGCAAAAGAAATAAAATTCTTTGGCTTTGGTATCATATAAATGGGATGGCTGTGGGGATGTACACCATGTTAAGTTTCACTGTACTGTATAAGAAATAGGTTCCTACAAAATTAATTACTCACAAGACTTGGGCAGTATGTGGTCTCTCCTGCAAAACTTATGAGGCAAGTGAATGAGAGTTTGTCTCCTTTCCTCTTTAGTCAAACTCATTGAGGCTGCATGCATCCTTATCAACACAAAAAATTTTCTTTCTACTCAACTGTAATTATTCAGCAAATAATTACATACTTGTAATTAAAAATCTCACAGCAGAAAAACTCTGTAAGTCACTCTATGTATCCTCACTCTAGGAATATGTAAAAAAAACAAACATCAATCAAATTTAATCAGTGAAGGGGTTCCCTAAAACAAGGCTCCAAAAACATAATTTAACTAAGCAAAACTACAGGTAGAAGATTAAAGGAAGATGAAAGTGCTCTATTAATGAAGATTTTTTAATAAATATAAAGCCACAAGCTTCCTTTGCTACTTTCAGTAAAAAGAGAGAATTATATATGAATACTTTTTGTAGTGTAAAAAGTTACAAGAAATGATAAGGTAAGAAATAAAGATATAAGACATGCTTTATGAGAAGTAGCATTAAGCTTTTATTTTTACATTTTTTCATTGTAATAAATAGAATGATGAGACTAACAGCACATACAGCAGCATATATCAGAAAGTAAAAGATAAAGATGTAGACTATGTAAAAATTAGATTTATGTATATGAAGACTGAACTGTCCCGGAGAAGTCATATTCTGTATACGATGCACAAGTGAAACAACTAGGGGTGAAATGAGGATATACCTTCACTTGACTGTAATTCTAGAAAAAAAAATTTTACTCTGACAACAGGAAATGGGAATGGGAAACAATAAGGTCTGAGCCATGGAAAGGAAGAGTAGTTCCAATTCCTTGAATTAAGAGCCCTTCACAAGCATCAATTCACCGTCCTTGAAGGGAAATGAAGATTTATGAAATATTTATAGGATCAGAAAGTCTAATTTTGCTGTCACACTCAAAACAGATTATACCTGTATTAATAATAACTTTGTTCAGGTTAATTACAGTAAACCCATTCCACCCAATCTGTATGAAAATAGGTCTACAGAGGCAAAAAGATACCAACCTGTATGTGTGCGCCTGTGTACATTCATGTTGTCCCGCCTCGAAAAGTTCTTACCGCATTCCTCACATGTATAGGGTGCCTCACCGGTATGAAGTTTTTCATGCTCAGTCAATCGATCCTAAAATAAATATAATTTATATACAATATCTGTCATTTCTGTTAAATAAGACACATAACTCAATATATTTTGATTGAGAGGTCTATCCTAGACCTCTCAATCAAATTGTGCTCTAAATACGAAAAGATGAATTTCTGTGTTAGGTTGAAGGATGGGTCAATTATTTCTCAATGAACCAGCCATATCCCACTGAAGCAGGGTGACCTAAACAGAAAAACAAAAGTTTTTCTTTCTAAATTTAGTAATTTATACAGGAGAATGGGTTACTAGCCCCTTGCTCCCGAAGGGTCAATTAATTTTACACTGAAACTGAACTCTCTGGGCATTAGCAAGGGTCTAAATATGCTCTTGTGATTGGTAATGACCTTCTTCACCTCTGAATGCCAGATGAAGTTAATGCTTTATGATCAATGTCAGCTGAGGCTAAAGAATTCTTGGTAACAAGATGTCAACTGAAACAGGGGTACCCCAGAGCCCTGGGGGCTCTGGGGGAATCAAATTGCAGTTCTCTGACATAGTATCCCCTACAGACTTACCACCACTGCCCAAAACAGAGGAGGTACCAGCTGATCTGAGGTGGTATCAATGTGGGTAAATCTTAGAGAACAGGAGACCACCATGACCAAGAAATGTCCCCTGGCACAGGACACAGGGTCACGTGGAACCCCCATGCAGAGAACAATAGTAGGACAGTGAAAAAGCAGACAAACATGAATCAGGTTGTCACTAACTTGACAATCCAAAAGAAAGACACAGAGCACAAGCACCCATGGTACTGGAGCAGACACACTGCCTGAATGGCAGCCAAGCACAGCCAGGAAAATGAGCCAATCTTCATAAAAACCAAGCATGGAGAGCAGTGGACAAACAAACAGAAACCAGTACCAGATTGTTTCCTGAGAACTGGGAGAGCCTGCAGTATTATTGCATTCATGAAGAAGCTCTAAATGCTTCTTGTTTTTTTAACATACCAACTGTCTTCCACTGAGGCAGGGCGACTCCAAAAAAAGAAGAAAACTATACGTTTTTCTTCTTTTTACATTTAGTAATTTATACAGAAGGGGTTACTAGCCTCTTGTTCCCAGCATTTTAGTTACATTTTATAACATGCATGGTTTATGGAGGTAAGATTCTTTACCACTTCCCTATGTAGTAACATTTTTAAAACTTCCTTTATCACTTCCTTACAACCCTTCCTACCATGACCCCTACCCCTCCGTCATTCCACCCTAACTATATACACCTTTGTCATCATCCTATTTTGCTCTATCCTCTCTAAATGCCTAAACTGTCTTGCCTGAATCTTCTTATTCTTCCTTCAACAAACTGGCCATATCCCACCAAGGCAGGGTGACCCAAAAGAAAAAACAAAAGTTTCTCCTTTTAAATTTAGTAATATATACAGGAGAAGGGATTACTAGCCCCTTGTTTCAGCATTTTAGTTGCGTTTTATGACATGCATGGCTTACAGAGGAAGAATTCTGTTCCACTTCCCCATGGATATAAGAGGAAATAAATAAGAACTAGTAAGGAAATAGAAGAAAACCCAGAGGGGTGTGTGTGTATATATATACTTATCTATGCATGTGCAGTGTGACCTAAGAGTAAATAGAAGTAGTACAACGTATCCAAAACCTTGCATGTTTCTTCTTCTTTTTCTTCTTTCAACAAACTGGCCGTATCCCACCAAGGCAGGGTGGCCTAAGAAGAAAAGTTTCTCTTGTTAACTTTAGTAATGTATACAGGAGAAGGGGTTATTAGCCCCTTGCTCCCAGCATGTTAGTCACATCTTATGACATGCATGGCTTATGGAAGAAGAATTCTGTTCCACTTCCCCATGGAGACAAGAGGAAATAAACAAGAACAAGTACTAGTAAGAAAACAGAAGAAAACCCAGAGGAGTGTGTATATATATGCTTGTACATGCATGTGTAGTGTGACCTAAGTGTAAGTAGAAGCAAGACATACCTGAAATCTTGTATGTTTATGAGATAGAAAAAAGGCACCAGCAATCCTACCATCATGTAAAACAATTACAGGCTTTCATTTTACACTCACTTGGCAGGACAGCAGTACCTTCCTAGGCAGTTGCTGTAACCTACTACCTAGGCTTGCCTGAATCCTGTGCATAATATTCACACCACAAACTGCTCTCAAACATGACAACTCCACCGTTTCTGGTCATCTCCTTGCTGCAGAGTATAAAAGCACATTCCTCTTTTTTGCCCTCCATAGATAAACTTCTTTCTTCCCATAGCAGCCTTAACAAACCACCTACTTCCCCCCCCCCCCCACTTACCTATATTTCACAGACCCATCTGCTGACATGTCCACTCCAATATTCTAAATACATTCACTGCCTCCATACTCCCACTCCTGCCCTCCAATATGAAATCCAATTACTCACTGCCTAGATTTCTTAGTTAATGTTCACTATTAATTTCCTTCTTTTACATAATTTTCCAAAGTCATCCATAAACCTGGAAAGTCTTTTCAGAATCCTCAAAAAAAAGAAAAAAAAAGTCATTGGCTAAGAGCAATTGTGACAACTCCCACTCTATATCAAATTCATTATGAATTATATTATTTTATAGGTTTTCCTTAGCAAATGCAGTGACAGTTTGTCTATGTCCATTTTAAACATGCATGGAGAGTTCATGTTTGTTTGGCAGAAAGTTTTAGCACAGCCATTCATATCCAGTACTTGTCAGTAGTTGGCAGGCAGGGCAAGATGGGTGGGTTACAAGGGATCCTGGATGAAAGGCCCCTTACTCTCCCATGGCTTGTAGCCATGGAGAAGTAAGGACAAGCTGGTTACACCATCTTCCTCCTCTCACACCCTGGCTTGGTTTAGTGCATTCATACACAATCAACTCTCCTTTCCTTCACTATTCCTTCCCAACACCATATGCATATGCTCAGATACCTAATACCCTCAATGTTAATAGTAAGAGGGTGAAGAGAAGATATGTAAAGACATGATGAGAGTATATGAGGTATATGTGGAGACAAAAAACATTATCTATGGAGGCAAAGAAGGGAATGTATGAAAGTACAGTGGTACCAACTCTCTTATATGGGTGTGAAGCTTGGGTTGTAAATGCTGCAGCGAGGAGGTGGTTGGAGGCAGTGGAGATGCCCTGTCTAAGGGCAATGTGTGGTGTAAATATTATGCAGAAAATTCGGAGTGTGGAAATTAGGAGAAGGTGTGGAGTTAATAAAAGTATTAGTCAGAGGGCTGAAGAGGGGTTGTTGAGGTGGTTTGGTCATTTAGAGAGAATGGATCAAAGTATAATGACATGGAGAGTGTATAAATCTGCAGAAGGAAGGCGAGGTAGGGGTTGTCCTCAAAAAGATTGGAGGGAGGGGGTAAAGGAGGTTCTGTGGGCGAGGGACTTGGACTTCCAGCAAGCGTGCGTGAGGATGTTAGATAGGAGTGAATGGAGATGAATGGTATTTGGGACCTGACAAGCTGTTCGAATGTGAGCAGGGTAATATTTAGTGAAGAGATTCAGGAAAACCAGTTATTTTTACATAGCCAGACTTGAGTGCTGAAAATTGGAAGTACAATGCCTGCACTTTAAAGGAGGGGTTTAGGATATTGGCAGTTTGGAGGGATATGTTATATATCTTTATATATGCTTCTAAACTGTTGTATCTGGGCACCTCTGCAAAAACAGTGATTATGTATGAGTGAGGTCAAAGTGTTAAATGATGATGAAAGTATTTTCTTTTCAGGGATTTTCTGTCTTTTTGGGTCACCCTGCCTCAGTGGGAGATGGCCAACTTGTTGAAAAAACAATGATGACAGTGGGAGTGAATGGGAGGAAAGAAATATGAGATGAATGAAAGGGAATGGAAGAGAGGAAATGAGATGGAGTAGGCAAGAAAGAGGAAGGGTAGAGAGAGGGACTCATCTGAGTACAGCACATTAACCATGACTTTTACTGCAGTGGTAATAAAAATAAAATTATGGTTCGAGAGCACATCTCCAGTTATAACATGAATATCTCTGGGAAAATAGATTCCAATTTTTTAATGATTTTCAGAAACATAATAGGGTTATAAGTAGGTGACCTAATGTACCTGGATCTAAAGCCCTTCACCAGCATCAAGGCTTACCCTTAGAAGAATGCATTTTTATGAATGTCTGGTATAAGCACAAACCTATATAATCAGGTACAGGTTTATATAATAAAGGTAATTTACAATTCCTACCACTTTTAAAGTTCTCCTCTTGATGAAGATTCTGTGCAGTATTAAAAAGTACTGGCATCAAGCAGGCAAGTGTGAATATGTTATATTGGAGTGAGTTGAGAATAGTGATTTTCTTGCATTTGACATATTGTTCAAATGTGAGTATGGTAATAGCTATTAAGGGATTCACTGAAATCATTCACTGGGTGAATATGTTGCAATTTGTTGGGTCATTAACAGATCAAGCTGTCTGTACCTATTTGGAAAGACAACTAAGGAGCAAGTGATAGTTTACTTTTTTTCCTCTTAGAAAATGATCAGTCTAAAACGAAACTACAATAAATAACTGTTAGCTTGTTATACATGCACAATACACTACTCATAATATGGGCAACACAAACATACTATACAGTATACCAATACTTGGATTTCCCTACCATGAGCAATACAAAAGTTTAATATAATAGGTTCTAAAGCACATTATCGATGGATGGGTTCTACATCTGCAACTTGATTACAGTACTATATTACGCTGCTTTCTGAAAGCCAGGCTTACAGAACCACATTGAAAAATACGTTCTGTATACATGAATTTGCCAGCCACGAGGACATGTCCCTTGCATATATGAAGAAACCTCAGTATATTTCGTTATTTTACACAATTGCGTAATACATCTTCAAAAATATTTGATTCTTACTAAACTATTACTGTATATTCACATTAGGAGCACACATGTATGATTTCTTAGTTACTTACCTTGCGAGTAAATGTCTTCCCACAAGTGGCACATGTGAATGATTGTCGTTGGTGGTGAGTGGCAATATGCCGTTGGAGATTGGACCTGGTTGTCAGCAGCTTCAGACAAAATGGACACTGCTGATTTAGACCTCGAGATGATCTTACCCTCTGCCCATTGGGCAGTGAAGAATCTTCACAATTCATCTCATCAATATTTCTTTCCACATCTCTTGTATCATTCTCAGTGCACATGACCTCCAAAAAGCTAGCCTGTGGAATGTTCAGTGATTAGTAACCAGAGAAGACTGTACTAATCATTTTCCCCATAGCATGGAGAGACCAAAATGAAAACATATAAACTATCACTCATTCTCTAGTTGTCTTTAGTTGACTCTCAGACATCACAACTCAAATAATCTGTCAAATGGCAAAAATGGAGTTGTAAGAGAAAAAATTATAAAAGTTATGAGAAGAGATGTGACTGTATCATGGTTACTTGATTATAATCCATCAGCAACATCACTTAACTGCTTTACTTTATCAATAAGCTGAGGAAGCAGCCACCAGGAAGGCATAGGAAAGCTTTCATATTTATATATGAGAAAAGCATTAATCATGTGACAAACTTAATATAGCACAAAAAAAGAAAAAAAGTAGAGTTAAATGAGGCACTGACAAGAAAAAAATAACAATCTTGCAAATGAGCAAAAACTAAGTTTTCTACTCCAAAACATTCATCATTCTCTCAAGTATTACATACAGCCTCTCCTCACTTAACGACGGAGTTCCATTCCTAAGACCACTTCGGTAAACGAATTTGTTGCTAAATGAGGAGCACACTATAATGGTAGTGGGTTTGTGTCAACCATCTTTGATATTGTTTTAATGTCATCTTTGCACCATTTATAAGATTTCTGGTATATTTTAAAATGTTTATACAGTAGTGTACTGTATATTGTAATAAATAGAATGGAGGAAATCTGCTCTAATATACATTATTTAGGTATGCAAACTGGTCAGAGAGCCCATCGTAAGTCCGAGTCGTTGGTAAATAAGTACGTTGCTAAGTGAGGAGAGGCTGTATATATAGAAGGGGTTGTAAAAGAAGTAAATGCTTCGGTATTGAGGAGAGGGGTAGGAGGGGTAAAAGAGGTTTTGCGCGCAAGGGACTTGGACATGCAGTGGGCATGTGTGAGCATGTTAGATAGGGACCTGATGAGCCATTGGAATGTTAGGAGAGTAATATTTTGTAAAGGGATTCAGGGAAACTGTTTAACTGGACTTGAGTCCTTGAAGTGGGAAGTACAATGACTGCACTTTAAAGGAAGGATCTGGGATAGTGGCTATCTGGAGGGACATTTAAACTGTCATATCTGAGTGTCTCTGCAAAGACAGTGATTATGTATGAATGATGGTGAAAGTGTTGAATGACAATGAAAGTCTTTTCTTTCTTTTGGGGTTTTTCCTTTCTTTTGGTGTTTTTCTTTCTTATGGGGTTTTTCTTTCCTTTTGGGTCACCCTGCCTCGGTGGGAAACGGCCATTAAAAAAAACAAACATAATTTTCATTCTCTGACAGAGGAATCATATCCTCTGCAATATTAACAATTTATGCAGAACATTCAAACAAACCTGCAGTGACACTATACACAAAATTTTCAACAGAATTGTGAGCGTGTTAGATAGGAGTGAATGGAGATGAATGGTTTCTGGGACCTAACGAGCTGTTGGAGTGGGAGCAGGGTAATATTCTGTGAAGGGATTCAGGGAAACCGGTTAGCCGGGCATGAGTCCTGGAAATGGGAAGTACAATGCCTGCACTTTAAAGGAGGGGTCTGGGATATTGGCAGTTTGGAAGGACATCTAAATTGTCATATCTGAGCGCATCTGCAAAGACAGTGATTATGTATGAGTGATGGTGAAAGTGTTGAATGATGATGAAAGTTTTTTCTTTTTCTTTTTGGGTTTTTCTTTCCTTTTGGGTCACCCTGTCACGGTGGGAAATAGCCGACGTGTTAAAAAGAAATAAGAAAAAATTATGGTATGAATTATTTGTCTACAGTGAAGCGATAGCATGGGTGCAGTAACAGTTGCTATAATCATCCAAAACAGGAAGGAGCACCTGACTGTCTTCAAGAAAGCACTGGATAGACACCTAAAGTCAGTACCTGACCAGCTGGGCTGTGGTTCGTAGGTCAGTTATCTTGATCCACCACGAGGCCTGGTCTCGGACTGGGCTGCAGGGCAGATGACCCTCGAAACCCTCTCCAGGTATACTCCAGGTATACCTGCTTTACTTATCTCTAAAGGCAGAGGTAGACAGCACAATTGCCTCTTAGCCTTTACCAGGCTTACCACAGGTATATAACTTTAAAACAGACCATAAGGTCTTCTAGTTTTTATCTTTCTCATGCATGCTTTCATTTTCTCTTTCTCATTCTTTCATCCTTTTCTTTCTAATTCTCATTTTCTACTTGTCATTCTCTCATTTTCTCTTTCCCATTCTCTCTCTTTCTCTCTTCCTCTCCTTTGGTTGTATCCTCACAACTGTTTCCCACTCCTTCTGAGTGAGAAGGCATAAAAGCAGAGCAAAAAATACAACAAAAACAATAATCATTGCACTAACAAGATTAGGATCCTTTGATGATGGTGCTTCAGGTGATAATTCTTTCCTCCCTTTATTATCCATCACATCTTCATTCCCCACTGACATATCGTCTTCATTTTCTTCAGCACAATTCTTTTCTTCCTTCTCAAATCCTTCGAAGTCTTCCTCTTTCTCAACTTCATCTTCCTTTTCGACATTACCTTCCTCATCTAACTCTAGCTCCTCGTTTTTTATTTCTAAAGAGTATTGCTCTTCATTAGTATCATGCTCTTTCTCTTCTTTGTCTTTTTCATTCGCACAATCTAGAGCTTCTTCTTTTATTTGACCATAATTCATTTTACTCTGTAAAAGTAAAATATCTATTAATAAATTTATCATTAAATGAAAATGTTGACTACCCTATGTAGCAGCACAGTATTTGTTGTAATCACTTCCAGAAACACAGGGCTTTTTTTTAAGTAAGAAAGTGACAATCTCAACAATCTTAAATGCAAGCCCAAAAACTAAATTGAAGCTAAATTGTCAAACACTATAATTAAAACATTTTCAATTTTGAAGATTTTTCAAACACACCAGCCATCTCCCACCAAGGTAGAGTGACCCAGAACAAAATAAAAACTTCCACCGTCATTCATCATAGCATCATAGCTCAGAAGACCCTCTGAACAGCAACATTCCCATCCCTCCTCAAGAGTACAACTGGGACTCACTGTAGTCCACACACTCACTCAAGCTTGTTGGATGCCCAAGTCCTTAGCATTCAAAAATCTCCCTTACTTCCTCCCTACAACTATTCCTGATGAAACAGTCACAATGCTGTGGCTAGAACAGTTCACAAATAGTCCACACTGTGGTTGAAGACTCTTCAACTGTCTACCAGCCAATATAAAAAATATTGCAGGAACAAAGGTAAAAATTTTCAAAAAGACACCTGATAACTCCTTAATAAAAGTGCATAATCAGCCAGGATGTGAAAGCTATTAGCTAGCTGGCTGCCAGAATTAACAGCCTGATTGACCAAGAAGTTAACAATAAAGACTGACTTCATGCATAAGCTTCAAAATAGTCATAGGTATGTTACAAATATGTCCTAAATGAAGTCAGATTATAATGAAAAGGTAGTGGCAAGATAATGCTCAGTTTTTGGATTTATTCCTCCTCCTGTATTTATTTTCTTATGTATTTCATGTACAGCAGTGAGAGAATTTAGTTATCCTTGTGGCCTAAGGGAGAAAGAAATATGGAAAAAATACAAACTTTACCTCATTCTGCTTATCACTTTCAATGCAGTATATAGAATCTGGTATACTTCTACTATCACCAGCTTCTGAGTCCTGACTGCTTTTTTCATCCCACAACCTAGGACTCTCTCTTGAAGGTAGTCTTAAAGATGGTCTAATCATAGGTGGTGGTTGTGATGATGATGGTGATGTTGTAGTTGAGGAAGGAGGGACATCGAGTGGAGTAGCTGAGGGTGGTGTTCTCTGCAAAGCTCTTCTTGGGTACTTGTGAGAAGTATTGCTATAAAGCATCCTGTTATCCTCTTCTTGAAGCTTCCTCTTTGTACTAGATTGTACAATTTCTGAAATGTACAGTACATCACTTGTAAGAACATTTATTTTTTCAACACGCCAGCCATCTCCCACCGAGGCAGGGTGACCCAAAAAAGAAAGAAATACTTTCACCATCATTCACATATAATCACTGTCTTTGCAGAAGTGTGCAGATATGACAGTTCAGATATCACTCCAAACAGCAAATATCCAAAATTCCTTTAAAGTGCAGGCATTGTACTTCCCATCTCCAGGACTCAAGTCCAGCTAACCAGTTTCTCTGAATCCCTTCACAAAATATTACCCTCCTCACACTCCAACAACTTATTAAGTCCCAAAAACCATTCACTTTCATTAACTCCTATCTAACACACTCACACATGCCTGCTGTATGTATGTAAGAATATATGTCCTTAACCCTTTGACTGTCGCAACCCCCAATCCTGAGGTGTCTCCTGGTGTCGCAAAATTTAAAAAAAAAAAAAAAAATATTTTTTCTTATGAAATGATAGAGAATCTTTTCCCGATTGTAATGACACCAAAAAAATGAAATTTGATGGAAAACTGATGGAATTATGCTCTCGCGAAGTTAGCGACCTCGGCGATATTTACAAATCAGCGATTTCGCCCACTTTGAGCCCTATTTTCGGCTACTTCTGTTGTTCCAGTCGACCAAACTCATAGCTATTTCTTTAGAACTCCATTTTCTCTATCGATTGAGTACAAGAAACTGCCCATTTACCGATTTCAACTACCCAATAATGTGGTCAGAAATTTGCAATTTGGCCAATTTCATGAAAATTAAAAAATATGACAATTTCAAAATAAGGTCCAGAATGAACAATGCAGACATTCCTGGCTCTAAAATAACATTTTCTTCGTTCATCAGTCATGTCTCCAGGCCCCTCTGATATTGCTCTTGCTTTCTATTTTGAATTTTTATTCAAACAAAAAATAGAAGACTTACTATTATGCAGACTACTGCAATACTGTAATAATTGTATAAATAACATCGACCCATTCATGGCTGCATATTAGAATGGCTAGTTGGACATTTATTGGACAATGACATCATTTGTTTACTTTTGAACATTGGCAAAAATCAAACGTTTCCCCTACTTTGAGCTCCTTTTCCAGGTTCTTTTTATAATAAAATCAATCAAAATCACCTCTATTTATATAATATGTTTTCCATTCTATCAAATGAGACCAAGAAAACGAGAATACAACTATAAATACTATACGAAAATAGACCACAAAGTCGGCATTTTAATTAAAAAAAAAAACGGTCGGAGTTTTTTTTTTTCTCATTATGTACTGCGTGCTCCAGGATTTTTTTTATATGGTGCACACTGACCACACAGACCAATTCTCTCACATGTGGGCCTACCAGCTTTCTCCTGCTTGATTTGAAGCCGCTAGAATTTATTTATTTTTATTATCACACTGGTCGATTCCCACCAAGGCAGGGTGGCCCGAAAAAGAAAAACTTTCACCATCATTTACTCCATCACTGTCTTGCCAGAAGGGTGCTTTACACTACAGTTTTTAAACTGCAACATTAACACCCCTCCTTCAGAGTGCAGGCACTGTACTTCCCATCTCCAGGACTCAAGTCCGGCCTGCCGGTTTCCCTGAACCCCTTCATAAATGTTACTTTGCTCACACTCCAACAGCACGTCAAGTATTAAAAACCATTCGTCTCCATTCACTTCTATCAAACACGCTCACACACGCCTGCTGGAAGTCCAAGCCCCTCGCACACAAAACCTCCTTTACCCCCTCCCTCCAACCTATCCTAGGCCGACCCCTACCCCGCCTTCCTTCCACTACAGACTGATACACTCTTGAAGTCATTCTGTTTCGCTCCATTCTCTCTACATGTCCGAACCACCTCAACAACCCTTCCTCAGCCCTCTGGACAACAGTTTTGGTAATCCCGCACCTCCTCCTAACTTCCAAACTACGAATTCTCTGCATTATATTCACACCACACATTGCCCTCAGACATGACATCTCCACTGCCTCCAGCCTTCTCCTCGCTGCAACATTCATCACCCATGCTTCACACCCATATAAGAGTGTTGGTAAAACTATACTCTCATACATTCCCCTCTTTGCCTCCAAGGACAAAGTTCTTTGTCTCCACAGACTCCTAAGTGCACCACTCACCCTTTTCCCCTCATCGATTCTATGATTCACCTCATCTTTCATTGACCCATCCGCTGACACGTCCACTCCCAAATATCTGAATACATTTACCTCCTCCATACTCTCTCCCTCCAATCTGATATCCAATCTTTCATCACCTAATCTTTTTGTTATCCTCATAACCTTACTCTTTCCTGTATTCACTTTTAATTTTCTTCTTTTGCACACCCTACCAAATTCATCCACCAATCTCTGCAACTTCTCTTCAGAATCTCCCAAGAGCACAGTGTCATCAGCAAAGAGCAACTGTGACAACTCCCACTTTATGTGTGATTCTTTATCTTTTAACTCCACGCCTCTTGTCAAGACCCTCTCATTTACTTCTCTTACAACCCCATCTATAAATATATTAAACAACCACGGTGACATCACACATCCTTGTCTAAGGCCTACATTTACTGGGAAATAATTTCCCTCTTTCCTACATACTCTAACTTGAGCCTCACTATCCTCGTAAAAACTCTTCACTGCTTTCAGTAACCTACCTCCTACACCATACACCTGCAACATCTGCCACATTGCCCCCCTATCCACCCTGTCATACGCCTTTTCCAAATCCATAAATGCCACAAAGACCTCTTTAGCCTTATCTAAATACTGTTCACTTATATGTTTCACTGTAAACACCTGGTCCACACACCCCCTACCTTTCCTAAAGCCTCCTTGTTCATCTGCTATCCTATTCTCCGTCTTACTCTTAATTCTTTCAATAACAACTCTACCATACACTTTACCAGGTATACTCAACAGAGTTATCCCCCTATAATTTTTGCACTCTCTTTTGTCCCCTTTGCCTTTATACAAAGGAACTATGCATGCTCTCTGCCAATCCCTAGGTACCTTACCCTCTTCCATACATTTATTAAATAATTGCACCAACCACTCCAAAACTATATCCCCACCTGCTTTTAACATTTCTATCTTTATCCCATCAATCCTGGCTGCCTTACCCCCTTTCATTTTACCTACTGCCTCACAAACTTCCCCCACACTCACAACTGGCTCTTCCTCACTCCTACAAGATGTTATTCCTCCTTGCCCTATACACGAAATCACAGCTTCCCTATCTTCATCAACATTTAACAATTCCTCAAAATATTCCCTCCATCTTCCCAATACCTCTAACTCTCCATTTAATAACTCTCCTCTCCTATTTTTAACTGACAAATCCATTTGTTCTCTAGGCTTCCTTAACTTGTTAATCTCACTCCAAATCTTTTTCTTATTTTCAACAAAATTTGTTGATAACACCTCACCCACTCTCTCATTTGCTCTCTTTTTACATTGCTTCACCACTCTCTTAACCTCTCTCTTTTTCTCCATATACTCTTCCCTCCTTGCATCACTTCTACTTTGTAAAAACTTCTCATATGCTAACTTTTTCTCCCTTACTACTCTCTTTACATCATCATTCCACCAATCGCTCCTCTTCCCTCCCGCACCCACTTTCCTGTAACCACAAACTTCTGCTGCTAGAATTTATGAGTATATATATGTCAAACACGGTACCTCGTAAGACGTATATATATGGCCGCGACAGTCAAAGGGTTAAAACATTATAGTGTTATCTGACTCTCACTTAAAATGGGCACTATCTTAATAATTTTTAAGTTACTCCTGACAAGAAACTGCAAAAATGCAACATGTACTGCATACATTAAGATAACATATCAGCAATACTTACACTGAATAGCAGCCCTAAATGATTCACTACTACAGTATGTAGTAGTGAATCACTACAAAACCTAGTTGGAGTAAGCCAGCAAATGCTTAACCACTTAACTAGTTATCCTTCAGTGAATACCCATTAAAGGAAACATTATTATTTCCTTATGAATAAACTACCAAGACCAATATAACAACTAAGATTTGTGGATTACTTACTGCTGGCATGTCCCCTGAATGGATCAGAGAGAATCAATCCTTTAACTTGAAGTCCTTCTGCCGTACGCAAAAGAGAAGCTAAGCCAGAGTGTGCTACTCTCACTGTTCCTGCATACATGTAGTCTAAGATACCTTCCAAGTCCTCTTTTGGTACATCCTGCATGTACGGTATGTAATTCACAATCATAGTACTGAATGTACATATATGACATTTTACTATTATTATTATTATTATTACTATTATTATTATTATTATTATTATTATTATTATTATTATTGTCATATACTCATGGCCTGGTCAACCAGGTAGTTACTGATGGTGACCTGCTGGCCCACATAACCATCACAGCCTGGCTGATCTGACACTATTGCTGTTTATACAAATAATTTAAGTAAAAAAAATAAGAATGCAACTCCTTTTTAAGTGAAGGATCTTCTGAAACATTAAAATTCTTACCTTGAGGTAGAGGATTGGATGCTTGTTGGGATGGGCACAAAGCATAGTTCGCAGATATTCACTACATGCTGATAACACAAACTTATGAGCTGGGTAGAGGCTTCCTCCACAGGCAATTGTCACATCAGAGTAAGTTTCCTGGAAAATGCATTATTGATTAACAATTAAAATATACACTGTGAGAATATTATCTGGCTTCTCATCTACCCATGCCTTAAGAGTTCCTTAAATAGTAATCAGTAGGTAAACTAACAGGGAGGAGTGGGTGGCTGGTAATGGTGACTGTGATGGATAGAGATGAATCTGTTTTGCCATGATCATAACAAAAAGGGACAATTCTATAATCATCACACTTCATCTATAGTTTCTGAATCAACTGACCAAGTGGATTTTGTCCTATATTTCCAAAATCTGTTAAACTGAAGTTCATTAAATCGATGGCTTACTATACTGTACAAGTTTAATAATGTACTAATGTAATACTGTTTTATCTTTTTTTTATATAAATATTGTTTTGTCTCTTTTTATATGACTTATAACTGTTTATGCTGTGTATCTTTGTATATTATAGTGATGGATAATGATTCAATCACAATTTTTAATTGTACAGATTACGTGTTATTCATAAGGATTATTGCTCCACTTATCTAGCCAAGAAAATAATCAGCAATTGGCAGATTCTAATACATGTCTTGTGTTTACAGAGTAATCAAATATTGTAGCATTATTTTTTTTTCCTCAACAAACCGGCAGAGTGATCTAAAAGAGAATTTAATAATTTAAATTTAGTAATTGGTGAAGAAGGGGTTACTAGCCCCCTACTCCAAACATTTTAGTTGCCTTTTATGGCATGCATGGCTTATGGAGGAAGAATTCTTCTCCACTTCCCCATGGAGATAAGAGGAAATATATAAGAACAAGAACTAATAAGAAAACAGAAGAAAACTCAGATAGGTGTAAATATATACAGTGGAACCTCTACTTATGAGTGCCTTAACGTGCGAGTTTGTCAAGATACGAGCAGTTGCTCGGTCGATTTTTTGCTTCCAGATGCGAGCAGGCCTCAAGGGAGGTTCCTTGACACTGGTGAGGGGCTCTTGCTCTTGATCTAGGGAATTGCATCTCAGTTGTTTGTTGGGCTATCTTATTGAAACTTGGGCAATGTATGATGGAAAGATGCTTCTTAACGTACACCAAAACTGAAAGAAATCAGACCATAAATAACGGAGTTCACTTCTCAGCCATTAGCCGCCCCTTAGTGGTATATTTTCATATGATTTTTATGGTTGTATTCTCACTTTTTTTGGTCTCATTTCACAGAATGGAAGATATATTACAGAAACTGATATGATTTTGATTGGTTTCACGATGAAAAGTACCTTGAAATTGAGCTCAAAGTAGCAGAAATATTCGATTCTTTGGTGATGTTCAAGAGTAAACAAATGACATTACCATCCAATACCTGTCCAACTGGCAATTCCAATACGCAGTCATGAATGGGTTGACATTATTTATACAATTATTACAATAATGCAGTAGTCTGCATAACAGTAAATCTTCTATTTTTTGTGTGAATAAAAATTCCAAATGGTAAGCAAGAGTATTATTATAAGAATACCTATGTACTACTAAATAATAATAATAATAATAATAATAATAATAATAATAATAATAATAATAATAATAATAATAATAATACATATAATACACTCTCTCCTCACGTACTTGCTTACCAATGACTCGGACTTATGGCGGGCTCTCTGACCAGTATGCACACCAAAATAATGTACAGTGGACCCCCAAGTTTCGTGATTAATCCATTCCAGAGAGTCTACTGAATGGCGAAATTTACGATCGGCGAAACCATTTTCCCCATAAAAAATAATGGAAATTCAATTAATCCATTTCAGACACCCAAAAGTATTAACAAAAAATAATTTTTTAAAGATTAAATATAGATTTACATACAGAAACAATGACAAATAAATATAAAGCACTAATAAAATGGATAAATAAACATTTAACATCACACTTACCTTTATTGTCTTATATAAATTAGATTCACTTATAATTAATATTCTACTGTACAACTATGACATAATTCTTAGTGTTAAGTAGTCTGTAAGCCAATAATGTTAAGTCGGCCCATAATGCCTAGGCATAATAGAGGCTCTCTTTGCACTGCAACCCATTATTGTAAATACAAAATCTCAATGTACTATTTGCAAAGACATAAATAAATAAATAAATAAATAAATAAATAAAAAATAAATTGAAGACTCTTGTTGGTGTATGGCAGACAGGTAGGAGGCGAGAGGGAGGCAAATTTATTATGCTTCAACAAGACACTAATATCATCTCTACGGCTTATTTATCTATCACAATTCATCTAATATGACATTTTTATTTTTTTTTATTATCACACTGGCCGATTCCCACCAAGGCAGGGTGGCCCGAAAAAGAAAAACTTTCACCATCATTCACTCCATCACTGTCTTGCCAGAAGGGTGCTTTACACTACAGTTTTTAAACTGCAACATTAACACCCCTCCTTCAGAGTGCAGGCACTGTACTTCCCATCTCCAGGACTCAAGTCCGGCCTGCCGGTTTCCCTGAATCCCTTCATAAATGTTACTTTGCTCACACTCCAACAGCACGTCAAGTATTAAAAACCATTTGTCTCCATTCACTCCTATCAAACACGCTCACGCATGCCTGCTGGAAGTCCAAGCCCCTCGCACACAAAACCTCCTTTGCGCCCGCCCTCCAACCCTTCCTAGGCCGACCCCTACCCCGCCTTCCTTCCACTACAGACTGATACACTCTTGAAGTTATTCTGTTTCGCTCCATTCTCTCTACATGTCCGAACCACCTCAACAACCCTTCCTCAGCCCTCTGGACAACAGTTTTGGTAATCCCGCACCTCCTCCTAACTTCCATACTACGAAATCTCTGCATTATATTCACACCACACATTGCCCTCAGACATGACATCTCCACTGCCTCCAGCCTTCTCCTCGCTGCAACATTCATCACCCATGCTTCACACCCATATAAGAGCGTTGGTAAAACTATACTCTCATACATTCCCCTCTTTGCCTCCAAGGACAAAGTTCTCTGTCTCCACAGACTCCTAAGTGCACCACTCACTCTTTTTCCCTCATCAATTCTATGATTCACCTCATCTTTCATAGACCCATCCGCTGACACGTCCACTCCCAAATATCTGAATACGTTCACCTCCTCCATACTCTCTCCCTCCAATCTGATATTCAATCTTTCATCACCTAATCTTTTTGTTATCCTCATAACCTTACTCTTTCCTGTATTCACCTTTAATTTTCTTCTTTTGCACACCCTACCAAATTCATCCACCAATCTCTGCAGCTTCTCTTCAGAATCTCCCAAGAGCACAGTGTCATCAGCAAAGAGCAGCTGTGACAACTCCCACCCTGTGTGTGATTCTTTATCTTTTAACTCCACGCCTCTTGCCAAGACCCTCGCATTTACTTCTCTTAAACTCCATCTATAAATATATTAAACAACCACGGTGACATCACACATCCTTGTCTAAGGCCTACTTTTACTGGGAAAAAATTTTCCTCTTTTCTACATACTCTAACTTGAGCCTCACTATCCTCGTAAAAACTCTTCACTGCTTTCAGTAACCTACCTCCTACACCATACACTTGCAACATCTGCCACATTGCCCCCCTATCCACCCTGTCATACGCCTTTTCCAAATCCATAAATGCCACAAAGACCTCTTTAGCCTTATCTAAATACTGTTCACTTATATGTTTCACTGTAAACACCTGGTCCACACACCCCCTACCTTTCGTAAAGCCTCCTTGTTCATCTGCTATCCTATTCTCCGTCTTACTCTTAATTCTTTCAATTATAACTCTACCATACACTTTACCAGGTACACTCAACAGACTTATCCCCCTATAATTTTTGCACTCTCTTTTATCCCCTTTGCCTTTATACAAAGGAACTATGCATGCTCTCTGCCAATCCCTAGGCACCTTACCCTCTTCCATACATTTATTAAATAATTGCACCAACCACTCCAAAACTATATCCCCACCTGCTTTTAACATTTCTATCTTTATCCCATCAATCCCGGCTGCCTTACCCCCTTTCATTTTACCTACTGCCTCACGAACTTCCCCCACACTCACAACTGGCTCTTCCTCACTCCTACAAGATGTTATTCCTCCTTGCCCTATACACGAAATCACAGCTTCCCTATCTTCATCAACATTTAACAATTCCTCAAAATATTCCCTCCATCTTCCCAATACCTCTAACTCTCCATTTAATAACTCTCCTCTCCTATTTTTAACTGACAAATCCATTTGTTCTCTAGGCTTCCTTAACTTGTTAATCTCACTCCAAAACTTTTTCTTATTTTCAACAAAATTTGTTGATAACAGCTCACCCACTCTCTCATTTGCTCTCTTTTTACATTGCTTCACCACTCTCTTAACCTCTCTCTTTTTCTCCATATACTCTTTCCTCCTTGCATCACTTCTACTTTGTAAAAACTTCTCATATGCTAACTTTTTCTCCCTTACTACTCTCTTTACATAGAAACATGATATATACCCTAGAATGAATAAAATGCTTCATGTCATAATGTATGTGAGGAGTAAGTGGTGGTGGTGGTGTTGTTGGGTTTATAAGGGCCACTGAGAGAAGCCATATATACATGTATGTATTAGTGGTAGTGGAGGCGGCAGCAGAAGCCACCACCACTATTCACACTGAAACAATGTGCATAATTTATAAATAAGAAATATTTACATTTTATAAATAAGAAATATTTACATTTACCATGGAGGAGATGTTAGCTTAATTAATTAGTTTGATGGAGGAGATGCTGGCAGAGGTTTACGGTGGTGGAAGATAGCAGAGTGGCATATGTTCAGTGGCCCTATACACCTCCAACAACACTGGAGAGTTACTTTCGTGTCATTTTTCTATCGCTCAATCGCTTAACTTACTTGCTACATGTTAATGCTACACTTAATCGCTGGCTGGCGCTATAGCCTTTGTCGGTACCTGCTGCTTTAGTATCATACATATCATAGAATCACTGAAAAAGGCACATTCTCCCCTCTCTCTTCCTCCTCCACTTTGGTACTTTGCTATGAGTTTTTTCTTGAATTCTATCATGTTTCTTTCCTTGTTTACCAAAGGCCTGGCACTAGGAGCTTTCTTTGAGCCCATGGTGGCTTATTTAGCAGTTGCAAGCGCAAAAAACAATGGATTATTATGAAATGTATCGTATGAACCAGTGGAATGATGGTCACTCGCTGATAAACAATGACACACTGAGTGCGAATGGTGCGGGGGACTGGCTCTGTGTGTGCACTGACACTGGGATGCTGCTCGAATCACGAGGCCAATCATGAACTGTGAGGCTATATTTTGAAGAAAAAAGTTGCCAAAAGTTGGATTTCATGAAAGTCATGGCCGATGAAATGCGGGGTTCCACTGTAGTATATTAGAGCTGATTTCCTCTATTCTGTTATTACAATATACAGTGCCCTAATGTATAAACATTTAAAAATATACCAGATATGTTATAAATGGTGCAAAGGTAACATTAAAACAATATCAAAGATGACTCTCACACACCTACTACCATTATAGTATGCTCCTCACTTAGCGATGAATTAATTTACCGACGAGGTCTTAGGAACGGAACTCCATCGTTAAGTGAGGAGAGGTTGTAATTATATAATAATATAAACTATTATAAGAATATGTACATTTTTTTTTTTTTTTTGTAACAAGTCAGCCGTCTCCCTCTGAGGCAGGGTGACCCAAAAAGAAAGAAAATCCCCAAAAAGAAAATACTTTCATCATCATTCAACACTTTCACCTCATTCACACATAATCACTGTTTTTGCAGAGGTGCTCAGAATACAACAGTTTAGAAGTATATATGCATAAAAATACACAATATATCCCTCCAAACTGCCAATATCCCAAACCCCTCCTTTAGAGTGCAGGCATTGTACGTACTTCCCATTTCCAGGACTCAAGTCCGGCTATATAAAAATAACCGGTTTCCCTGAATCCCTTCACTAAATATTACCCTGCTCACACTCCAACAGATCATCAGGTCCCAAATACCATTCGTCTCCATTCACTCCTATCGAACACACTCATGCACGCCTGCTTGAAGTCCAAGCCCCTCGCCAACAAAACCTCCCTTACCATTTCCTTCCAACCTTTTCGAGGACGACCCCTACCCCGCCTTCCTTCTCCTACAAATTTATACGCTCTCCACATCATTCTACTTTGATCCATTCTCTCTAAATGACCAAACCACCTCAACAACCCCTCTTCATTCCAAACTACGATCTGCATTATATTCAACCAACTTCCCCAGAAATAAACCCCCATGCCTGCCTTCTCCCCGCAACATTCATCACCCACGCCACACCCAATAAGACGGGAAAAACTATACTCCACTTTCCCTTTTTGCCCCAAGGACAAAGTTTTTTTGTCCCCACAGACCCAAGGACCCACTCACTCTTTTTCCTCAAAATTTTTAAAGGGATTTACCCATCTTTCATAGACCCATCCGCGACACGCCCACCCCCAAAATCTGAATACCCCCCTTATCCCTTTCCCTCCAATCTGAATTCAATCTTTCATCCCCCAATTTTTTTGTTAAAACCTTTACTTTTTTCCTGATTCACCTTTAATTTTTTTTTGCCCCCCTACCAAATTCATCCACCAATCTCTGAACTTCTTTTCAAAATTTCCCCCAAGAGCACAGTGTCATCAGAAAAGAAGCTGAAACCCCCACTTTGTGTGTGATTTTTTATCTTTAACCCCACGCCTCCAAGCCCCGATTTACTTCTTAAAACCCCCATCTATAAATATATTAAAAACCAAGGAACCAACACCTTGTCTAACCTTTTTACGGGGAAAAATTTCTTCCTACATACCTAACTGAGCCTCATATCCTCGAAACCTTTTTCACTGCTTTAACCCTCCTCCACACCATACACTTGCAAATCCCACATTGCCCCTATCCACCCTGTCAACGCCTTTTTCCAAATCCATAAATAAAAAGACCTTTTTTACCTATCCAAATACTGTCACTTATATGTTTCATTAAAACTGGTCCACACCCCCTCCCTTTTCCAAAGCCTTTGTTCATCTGCATCCATTCCCGCCTTACTTTAATTCTTCAATTATAATCTACCATACATTTTAAAGGGACACTAACAGATTTATCCCCAAATTTTGCACTTCTTTACCCCCTTTGTTTTATAAAAGGAACCACATCCCTCTGCCAACCCAGGTCCCTACCCCCTTTCCCAAAACAATTAAACAATTGCCCCAAACCCAAAAAACTATATCCCCACCGTTTTTAACATTTATCTTTACCCATCAATCCCCCCCCTTCCCCCTTTCCTTTTTCCTCATAACCCCCCCACACTAAAACCCCTTTTCTCACTCCTACAAGATGTTTTTCCTTGCCCATCACAAATCACAGTTCCCCCTTCATCAACATTTAAAAATTCCTCAAAATTTTCCCTTCCATCTTCCCAAACTCTAACCTCCATTTAAAACCTCTCCCCTATTTTTTAACTGACAAATCCATTTGTTCTCTAGGCTTTTTAATTTTTAACTTACCCAAAACTTTTTCTTTTTTTCAAAAAATTTGTTATACATTCCCCCATTTCCCCATTTGCTCTTTTTTTACATTGCTTCACCACTTCTTAACCTCTTTTTCTCCAAAACTTTCCCCCCTTTGCATCACTTCTACTTTGTAAAAAATTCCTATGCAACTTTTTTTTCCCTTACTACTTTTTAATCATCCCACCAATCGCCCCCTTCCCCCCTGCACCCACTTTTTGAACCCCAAAATTTTCTAACACCTAACACTACATTTTTAAAATTTCCCCATACCCCCTTTAACCCCCGCCTATGCCATTACCCATCTATCCCCAATAGTTTTTAACCCCAACTGCCTCCTTTTGTTTATAAACCTCACCTCTCTCTTCCTGATGCTTCTATTCCCTTGATCCCATCTCCTTTTACCTCTGACACAACTAGAAAGTGATCTGAATATCGGCCCCCCATGTAACCCAAATCACTCAAAGTCTTTTTTCACCAATAATAATCCAAAAACTACTTTTTTTTCCTACATCATATCGGGGTACTTTTTTATCCTCTTTTTTTTTAAAATAGAACCTAAATTTCCCCCTTTTATAAAGTTAATCAAAGGGGGTCCATTATCATTTACACCTGGCACCCCAAATTACCACCCACCCCCTTTAAAAGCTCCCCCTTTTGATTCAAGTCCCCCACCACAATTATTCCTTTTGGTTAAAGGCTCCATAATTCACTTAACATCTCCCAAAATTTTCTCTCTGCATTCCCCTCTTTTCCAGGGGCCCCGCCAAAACCCATTCTGATCCAACCTTTTTTCAACCCAAAAATTCTTGAATTTAAAATTCAATTCTCTTTTTCCTTCCAAAATGATCATTTAAAACTGCTACCCTTTCTCTAGATTAACTATCCTTCAAAATCCATCCACTGACACGCCCAAACCCAAAAATCTGAAAACATTCACTTTTCCATTCCCCCTCCCCCAATTTTATATCCAATTTTTTTTTTATCTAAATCATTTGATACCCCCAATCTATTTTTTCTATGTTCACTCAACTCTACCTTTAAAACCCCAAACCCCACTAACCTTTTCAATTTTTCTTTTGAATCTCCCATAAGCACAGTATCAGGAAAAAACAACTGTGTCAATTCCCATTTTGTATTTGATTCAAAATTTTAAACCCACCCTCTTCCGAAAACCCTGATTTACTTTTTACAACATTCCATATACTTGCAACATCTGCCACGTTGCTCCCCTATCCACTCTTATCATATGCATTTTCTGGAAATAAATGGTATAAAATACCAACACAATGGAAATAGTGTAAACACATATGCAGTATAATGTGATCCTTTATTGAAAATGTTTTGCCCACACAGTGGGCTTTTTCAAGTCACAAACAGATCTACCTGGGGTAGAAGGTATGCGAGTATTTATAGTCACGTTCAGAATGCTGTGGTCAGGTGGAGAATGCTGCATCTGATGATGTACCGAGTGGGGTTTTTAGAGTCTAAAATCTTGGGTAGCTTGGAAGGGAGATTGGATAAGTTTGTGAGCAGACCTTCTGCAGTGTTCCTCCATTCCTATGTTCTTATGTGGGATAGCAATGAAGAAGTTTCTTGGCAAGTCGTTCAGCTATGTTATAGAAGCCATTGTTCTGGCTGAAGTTGTCGGATATAGAGATAAGTGATGATTCCAGGATTCTTCGGTATTGAGTATTGTCTTCTCTGGCGATAAGTCTTGAGTTTCTGTAATTTATTAAATGGTTGTGTGAATTACGGTGTTGTACACAGGCATTCCTTGTATCGTCAGACCTGCTTGCGTATTGGTGTTCTGAAATATGTGTTTGGAGGTCTCTTGATGTTTTGCCCAAGTATAATTTGCTGCAGTCATTACAAGGGATTATGTATACCACTGCAGAGGATGGAAGCTTGTCCTGTCTATTTCTGGTAATGTCCTTGATGGTCATGGTTGTGGAGGTAGATACTTGGAATGATGTATTGGAAAAGATGTTGGAAACATGTTTGGCAATGGAGTTGGTGGGGAGGACTATGTATCTCTTCTCGGCAGTGTCTTCTCTGGGTGTGTTGAAAATGTTTAATGCCCATCGTCTGCAGTCTCTAATGAAGTGACGAGGATAGTGGAATTTAGAAAATACTTGCTCATCGAAAATACTTGTCTATCGAAAACCCACCAACCAAAACGATCTCACCACGACACAAAAACTAAACGTGGTGTAATTATAGGCTTCTTCCTGCGTGCACTCAGAATCTGCAGCAATGAGTTTCTTGAAGAAGAATGCACTATAATTGAACAAGGAATGCCTGTGCACAACACCGTAATTCACACAATCATTTAATATACTACAGAAACTCAAGACTTATCGCCAGAGAAGACAACACTCAATACCGAAGAATCCTGGAATCATCACTTATCTCTATCCAACAACTTCAACCAGAACAATGGCTTCTATTACATAGCTGAATGACTTGCCAAGAAATTTCTTCATTGCTATCCCACATAAGAACATAGGAATGGAGGAATACTGCAGAAGGTCTGCTCACAAACTTATCCAATCTCCCTTCCAAGTTACCCAAGATTTTAGACTCTAAAAACCCCACTCAGTACATCATCAGATGCAGCATTCTCCACCTGACCACAGCATTCTGAACCTGACTATAAATACTCGTGTACTTTCCATCCCAGGTAGATCTGTTTGTGGCTTGAAAAAGCCCACTGTGTGGGCGAAATGTTGTCAATAAAGGATCACATTATACTGCATATGTGTTTATACTATTTCCATATGCCATTTCTAAATCCATAAATGCAATAAAAACTTCCCTACCTTTATCTAAATACTGTTCACATATATGCTTCAATGTAAACACTTGATCTGCACATCCCCTACCCACTCTGAAACCTCCATGCTCATCCGCAATCCTACATTCTGTCTTACCTCTAATTCTTTCAATTATAACCCTACCGTACACTTTTCCTGGTATACTCAGTAAACTTATTCCTCTATAATTTTTACAATCTCTTTTGTCCCCGTTCCCTTTATATAAAGGGACTATACATGCTCTCTGCCAATCCCTAGGTACCTTCCCCTTTTTCATACATTTATTAAACAAAAATACGAACCACTCCAACACTACATCTCCCCACTATTTTTAACATTTCTGTCATGATCCCATCAGTTCCAGCTGCTTTACCCCCTTTCATTCTACGTAATGCCTCACGCACCTCCCCCACACTCACATCCTGCTCTTCTTCACTCCTAAAAGATGGTATACCTCCCTGGCCAGTGCATGAAATTACAGCCTCCCTTTCTTTGTCGACATTTAAAAGTTCCTCAAAATATTCTCGCCATCTACCTAAAACCTCCATTTCCCCATCTACTAACTCCCCTACTCTGTTTTTAACTGACAAATCCATTCGTTCTCTAGGCTTTCTTAACGTGTTTAACTCACTCCAAAATTTTTTCTTATCTTCATTAAAATTTCTTGACAGTGCCTCTCTTACTCTATCATCTGCTCTCCTTTTGCACTCTCTTACCACTCTCTTCACTTTTCTTTTACTCTCCATATACTCTACTCTTCTTATAACACTTCTGCTTTGTAAAAACCTCTCATAAGCTAACTTTTTCTCTTTTATCACACCCTTTACTTCATCATTCCACCAATCACTCCTCTTTCCTCCTGCACCCACCCTCCTATAACCACAAACTTCTGCCCCACATTCTTGTGGGCAAGGGGCTTGGATTTCCAGCAAGCATGCGTGAGCGTGTTAGATAGGAGTGAATGGAGACGAATGGTACTTGGGACCTGACGATCTGTTGGAGTGTGAGCAGGGTAATATTTAGTGAAGGGATTCAGGGAAACCGGTTATTTTCATATAGTCGGACTTGAGTCCTGGAAATGGGAAGTACAATGCCTGCACTTTAAAGGAGGGGTTTGGGATATTGGCAGTTTGGAGAGATATGTTGTGTATCTTTATACGTATATGGAGAGTTAGAGGTATTGGGAAGATGGAGGGAATATTTTGAGGAATTGTTAAATGTTGATGAAGATAGGGAAGCTGTGATTTCGTGTATAGGACAAGGAGGAATAACATCTTGTAGGAGTGAGGAAGAGACAGTTGTGAGTGTGGGGGAAGTTCGTGAGACAGTAGGTAAAATGAAAAGGGGTAAGGCAGCCGGTATTGATGGGATAAAGATAGAAATGTTAAAAGCAGGTGGGGATATAGTTTTGGAGTGGTTTGTGCAATTATTTAATAAATGTATGAAAGAGGGTAAGGTACCTAGGGATTGGCAGAGAGCATGCATAGTTCCTTTGTATAAAGGCAAAGGGGATAAAAGAGAGTGCAAAAATTATAGGGGGATAAGTCTGCTGAGTATACCTGGTAAAGTGTATGGTAGAGTTATTATTGAAAGAATTAAGAGTAAGACGGAGAATAGGATAGCAGATGAACAAGGAGGCTTTAGGAAAGGTAGGGGGTGTGTGGACCAGGTGTTTACAGTGAAACATATAAGTGAACGGTATTTAGATAAGGCTAAAGAGGCCTTTGTGGCATTTATGGATTTGGAAAAGGCGTATGACAGGGTGGATAGGGGGGCAATGTGGCAGATGTTGCAAGTGTATGGTGTAGGAGGTAGGTTACTGAAAGCAGTGAAGAGTTTTTACGAGGATAGTGAGGCTCAAGTTAGAGTATGTAGGAAAGAGGGAAATTATTTCCCAGTAAAAGTAGGCCTTAGACAAGGATGTGTGATGTCACCGTGGTTGTTTAATATATTTATAGATGGGGTTGTAAGAGAAGTAAATGCGAGGGTCTTGGCAAGAGGCGTGGAGTTAAAAGATAAAGAATCACACACAAAGTGGGAGTTGTCACAGCTGCTCTTTGCTGATGACACTGTGCTCTTGGGAGATTCTGAAGAGAAGTTGCAGAGATTGGTGGATGAATTTGGTAGGGTGTGCAAAAGAAGAAAATTAAAGGTGAATACAGGAAAGAGTAAGGTTATGAGGATAACAAAAAGATTAGGTGATGAAAGATTGAATATCAGATTGGAGGGAGAGAGTATGGAGGAGGTGAATGTATTCAGATATTTGGGAGTGGACGTGTCAGTGGATGGGTCTATGAAAGATGAGGTGAATCATAGAATTGATGAGGGGAAAAGAGTGAGTGGTGCACTTAGGAGTCTGTGGAGACAAAGAACTTTGTCCTTGGAGGCAAAGAGGGGAATGTATGAGAGTATAGTTTTACCAACGCTCTTATATGGGTGTGAAGCATGGGTGATGAATGTTGCAGCGAGGAGAAGGCTGGAGGCAGTGGAGATGTCATGTCTGAGGGCAATAAGTGGTGTGAATATAATGCAGAGAATTTGTAGTTTGGAAGTTAGGAGGAGGTGCAGGATTACCAAAACTGTTGTCCAGAGGGCTGAGGAAGGGTTGTTGAGGTGGTTCGGACATGTAGAGAGAATGGAGCGAAACAGAATGACTTCAAGAGTGTATCAGTCTGTAGTGGAAGGAAGGCGGGGTAGGGGTCGGCCTAGGAAAGGTTGGAGAGAGGGGGTAAAGGAGGTTTTGTGTGCGAGGGGCTTGGACTTCCAGCAGGCATGCGTAAGCGTGTTTGATAGGAGTGAATGGAGACAAATGGTTTTTAATACTTGACGTGCTGTTGGAGTGTGAGCAAAGTAACATTTATGAAGGGGTTCAGGGAAACCGGCAGGCCGGACTTGAGTCCTGGAGATGGGAAGTGCAGTGCCTGCACTCTGAAGGAGGGGTGTTAATGTTGCAGTTTAAAAACTGTAGTGTAAAGCACCCTTCTGGCAAGACAGTGATGGAGTGAATGATGTTGAAAGTTTTTCTTTTTCGGGCCACCCTGCCTTGGTGGGAATCGGCCAGTGTGATAATAATAATAAAAATGCTTCTAAACTGTTGTATTCTGAGCACCTCTGCAAAAACAGTGATTATGTGTGAGTGTGGTGAAAGTGTTGAATGATGATGAAAGCATTTTCTTTTTGGGGATTTTCTTTCTTTTTTGGGTCACCCTGCCTCGGTGGGAGACGGCCAACTTGTTGACAAAAAAAAAAAAAAAAACGTATACACCTACCATCCAACTTACGACCTGCTCGACATACGACCACTCGACTTATGACCATGTTTTGTATGCCAAAATTTCTGAGAAATAAAAAACTGTTTGTGTTGTACACAGTGTTTCTCCTAAACCCTACAGTATAAAATCCAGTACTAACAGCATAAAAAGTTAAGTAAAAAATGAAATACCAAAATAAAACAATAAAATAAAATCATTACAAAAATGTGCCATTCATATTCAGTAGTAAGGCTTGACTTACGTCCATTTTGACTTACTCAATCATAAGTTGGATGGTAGGTGTAATAACATTATAAAATAATAACAATAATACACTGTAATAATAATAATAATAATAATAATAATAATAATGTATGTATGTATAATAATAATACATGTATAATAATTATTCTAGGTAGTAGGTTGGAAGTCAGCAACCGCCCAGGGAGGTACTACCGTCCTGCCAAGTGAGTGTAAAACTGAAGCCTGTAATTGTTTTACACGATGGTAGGATTGCTGGTGTCTTTTTTTTTTCTGTCTCATACACATGCAAGATTTCAGGTATGTCTTGCTACTTCTACTTACACTTAGGTCACACTACACATACATGTACAAGCATATATATACACACCCCTTTGGGTTTTCTTCTATTTTCTTTCTAGTTCTTGTTCTTGTTTATTTCCTCTTACCTCCATGGGGAAGTGGAACAGAATTCTTCCTCCGTAAGCCATGTGTGTTGTAAGAGGCGACTAAAATGCCGGGAGCAAGGGGCTAGTAACCCCTTCTCCTGTATATATTACTAAATGTAAAAGGAGAAACTTTCATTTTTCCTTTTGGGCCACCCCGCCTCGGTGGGATACGGCTGGTGTGTTGAAAGAAAGAAAGAAAGAAAGTATAATAATAATATATTATAATAATAATTATAATAACAGACAGCTTGGAAAGGCTATCACTAGATAGCAGTGACTACTACAACAATGTGGGAGCGGTTATGGCCGCCTCCACCAGTCACATAATGACATATTTTATTCATTCCAGAGTATATATCAGGTATCTAAGTTATTTATATTGTTTATTATGTCATATTAGATGAATTTTGATAGATAAATAAGCTGTAGAGTTGATATTAGTGAAATATTGAAGGAGTATTTTGTCCTGTCTCCAAACAAATTCGTCTGCAGCCGTCACATACGTAATGACATATTTTATTCATCCTAGAGTATATATCAGGTTTCTATGTTACTGTATTTATATTGTTTATTATGTCATATTAAGAGGAAATTTTGATAGAAAAAAAATAAAAATGAGAGCCAGAATGGATTAACTGCATTTCAATTAATTTGAATGAGGAAAATTGACTCAGCATACAAGCAAACTGGGATACGAGCAAAGTCACGGAACGGATTAAACTCATAAGTAGGTGACCGGATTAAACTCATAAGTAGAAGTTCCACTGTATATGCGTGTACATGCATGTGTAATGTGACCTAAGTGTAAGCAGAAGTAGCAAGACGTAACTGATATCTTGCGTGTTTATGAGACAGAAAAGACACCAGCAATCCTATAATCGTGCAAAACAGTTACAGGTTTCTGTTTCACACTCACTTGGCAGCACGGTAGTACCTCCCTGGGTGGTTGCTGTCTACAAACCTACTACCTAAACATAGTGTATTTACCTGATTATAACCATAGTGGCAGAAACCCATCACTAGTAATAAATATATCACTATTTTTTTAACTTTCAATGATTACAGAACTTTGCAAAAAATACTGTCATGTATTAAATATGCATTCATACTACACCCTCATCATGAATGTTGCATATTCATGTATTTAATCAGAACTAAGTACACTTTGCTTGTTTCGAGACCTATTGGTAAAACCAATTATTATTAATAATATTAATTACTATATTCATGGAAAGTGCCAAAAAATAATTCAGTGCTGCATGAAAGAGGTGGAAGAGATGGTGGGAGGGAATAGGTGGTATTAAATTAATGATATTTCCTGAAAGGAAAGGGGGTTACAGATGAAGCTCAATTAGTGTCAGTTAAGAAAACCTAAAATAGTTTACAAAACCTAAAAACAGAGTTTTAACATACAGAGCTTCTATATACGTATTCTACAGTCTACAACACTTCTGCAATTTTTAGCTTTTGTGTTCAACTTTATAACATAAGAAAAAATGCTCCATTACAGTGGGTTGCTGCTTTGGACAAGAAAACATATAAAAAGCACACTGAAAGGTTTATATCCCAATTTTATCAGAAAAACTATTCCTGAATATATAAGTATCCTGGCCTAGTACAATACTATATACTGTATAAAAAATTTGTGAACTAAACACACATTATGCAAGTCTTACATGCTTGATATAATGTATGTTTATCAGAAGACCTGACTGTTTTAAAACCACTAAAATTGGAACAACAGTTTGGTTAATATTATAGCAAGTATTGAATATCTGGCCAGTGGTGCCCAGATAGCATCATCATTTTTTGTATTCAAACACAGGTTTTATATCCTATAATTTTTATCCTCAATTATAGTATTTCATAAAACACAATCACCAAAAGACAGTACATACTATGAGCTTTCATTATATTATACTATTTATTTATAATAAATTGAAATGTTTATAGAGGGGCCACAGATATATCAGATCACTTTCTAGTTGTAGCTACACTGAGAGTAAAAGGTAGATGGGATACAAGGAGAATAGAAGCATCAGGGAAGAGAGAGGTAAAGGTTTATAAACTAAAAGAGGAGGCAGTTAGGGTAAGATATAAACAGCTATTGGAGGATAGATGGGCTAATGAGAGCATAGGCAATGGGGTCGAAGAGGTATGGGGTAGGTTTAAAAATGTAGTGTTAGAGTGTTCAGCAGAAGTTTGTGGTTACAGGAAAGTGGGTGCAGGAGGGAAGAGGAGCGATTGGTGGAATGATGATGTAAAGAGAGTAGTAAGGGAGAAAAAGTTAGCATATGAGAAGTTTTTACAAAGTAGAAGTGATGCAAGGAGGGAAGAGTATATGGAGAAAAAGAGAGAAGTTAAGAGAGTGGTGAAGCAATGTAAAAAGAGAGCAAATGAGAGAGTGGGTGAGATGTTATCAACAAATTTTGTTGAAAATAAGAAAAAGTTTTGGAGTGAGATTAACAAGTTAAGAAAGCCTAGAGAACAAATGGATTTGTCAGTTAAAAATAGGAGAGGAGAGTTATTAAATGGAGAGTTAGAGGTATTGGGAAGATGGAAGGAATATTTTGAGGAATTGTTAAATGTTGATGAAGATAGGGAAGCTGTGATTTCGTGTATAGGGCAAGGAGGAATAACATCTTGTAGGAGTGAGGAAGAGTCAGTTGTGAGTGTGGGGGAAGTTCGTGAGGCAGTAGGTAAAATGAAAGGGGGTAAGGCAGCCGGGATTGATGGGATAAAGATAGAAATGTTAAAAGCAGGTGGGGATATAGTTTTGGAGTGGTTGGTGCAATTATTTAATAAATGTATGGAAGAGGGTAAGGTACCTAGGGATTGGCAGAGAGCATGCATAGTTCCTTTGTATAAAGGCAAAGGGGATAAAAGAGAGTGCAAAAATTATAGGGGGATAAGTCTGTTGAGTGTACCTGGTAAAGTGTATGGTAGAGTTATAATTGAAAGAATTAAGAGTAAGACGGAGAATAGGATAGCAGATGAACAAGGAGGCTTTAGGAAAGGTAGGGGGTGTGTGGACCAGGTGTTTACAGTGAAACATATAAGTGAACAGTATTTAGATAAGGCTAAAGAGGTCTTTGTGGCATTTATGGATTTGGAAAAGGCGTATGACAGGGTGGATAGGGGGGCAATGTGGCAGATGTTGCAAGTGTATGGTGTAGGAGGTAGGTTACTGAAAGCAGTGAAGAGTTTTTACGAGGATAGTGAGGCTCAAGTTAGAGTATGTAGGAAAGAGGGGAATTTTTTCCCAGTAAAAGTAGGCCTTAGACAAGGATGTGTGATGTCACCGTGGTTGTTTAATATATTTATAGATGGGGTTGTAAGAGAAGTAAATGCGAGGGTCTTGGCAAGAGGCGTGGAGTTAAAAGATAAAGAATCACACACAAAGTGGGAGTTGTCACAGCTGCTCTTTGCTGATGACACTGTGCTCTTGGGAGATTCTGAAGAGAAGTTGCAGAGATTGGTGGATGAATTTGGTAGGGTGTGCAAAAGAAGAAAATTAAAGGTGAATACAGGAAAGAGTAAGGTTATGAGGATAACAAAAAGATTAGGTGATGAAAGATTGAATATCAGATTGGAGGGAGAGAGTATGGAGGAGGTGAACGTATTCAGATATTTGGGAGTGGACGTGTCAGCGGATGGGTCTATGAAAGATGAGGTGAATCATAGAATTGATGAGGGAAAAAGAGTGAGTGGTGCACTTAGGAGTCTGTGGAGACAAAGAACTTTGTCCTTGGAGGCAAAGAGGGGAATGTATGAGAGTATAGTTTTACCAACGCTCTTATATGGGTGTGAAGCGTGGGTGATGAATGTTGCAGCGAGGAGAAGGCTGGAGGCAGTGGAGATGTCATGTCTGAGGGCAATGTGTGGTGTGAATATAATGCAGAGAATTCGTAGTTTGGAAGTTAGGAGGAGGTGCGGGATTACCAAAACTGTTGTCCAGAGGGCTGAGGAAGGGTTGTTGAGGTGGTTCGGACATGTAGAGAGAATGGAGCGAAACAGAATGACTTCAAGAGTGTATCAGTCTGTAGTGGAAGGAAGGCGGGGTAGGGGTCGGCCTAGGAAGGGTTGGAGGGAGGGGGTAAAGGAGGTTTTGTGTGCGAGGGGCTTGGACTTCCAGCAGGCATGCGTGAGCGTGTTTGATAGGAGTGAATGGAGACAAATGGTTTTTAATACTTGACGTGCTGTTGGAGTGTGAGCAAAGTAACATTTATGAAGGGATTCAGGGAAACCGGCGGGCCGGACTTGAGTCCTGGAGATGGGAAGTACAGTGCCTGCACTCTGAAGGAGGGGTGTTAATGTTGCAGTTTAAAAACTGTAGTGTAAAGCACCCTTCTGGCAAGACAGTGATGGAGTGAATGATGGTGAAAGTTTTTCTTTTTCGGGCCACCCTGCCTTGGTGGGAATCGGCCGGTGTGATAATAAAAAAAAAAAAAAAAAAAAAAATAATAATAATAATAATAATAATAATAATACATATTATTATTATTATATACTACGGGCTTTCAATTTATGTTACTATGTATTTATAATGAATTGAAATAACATAGTTATCATCATTATCATCATCATTATTAAAGAAAGGTTTTACACTGAACCTCCTCAGTTCTACTTAGCCTGACACTGATCATAAAAATAACGGATGCCTAAAGCCTCACAAAGCTTTCTTTAGGCATGTTGTGATATGCTCACACAACAGAAATTGGTAATTTGTCAAATTTAACATAAAGTTCAAAAATATTCCAATTTCAAAACAGGGTCCAGAATAAACAATGCAGGCATTCCTGGCACTAATCTAACATTTCCTCTGTTCATTAGTAATGTTTTCAGGCTTTACAAATTAATTCCATTTTGATTTTTTATTCACATAATGAATTTTTATTCACACCAAAAAATAGATTTACTGTTATGCAATGTTGTAATAATTGTATAAATAATATCAATATATTCGTGAACATATATTAGACCCACCAGCTGACACGTATTACTCATGATGACATTTGTTTACTCTTGAACATAGGCAACAATTGAACATTTCTGCTGCTTTGAGCTCAGTTGCAAGCCATTTTCAGTACTAAAACCAATCAAATTCATCTCTATTTCTGCAATATATATTCCATTCTATCAAATGAGACCAAGAAATCACGAATAAAACTGTAAAAAACATATGAAAAAACACCGCAAATTCACTGTTTTAATCCAAAATTACAGTCACAGTTTTTTCTCTCGTTATGCACTGCATGCTGGAGGATTTGTTTTATATGGTGCACACTATCCACAGAGATGTGTTCTCTCATATCTAGGCCCAAATTTACTGCTCACAGGTTATCCGAGTGAGCTGAGCTCATGGTGTGGATCTACGGTTTGGACCCTGGCTTCAAAGCCATAGATCTATGGCATGGACCCTGAAAGGGTTAATATGGTTTCCTGAAAATGAAGTTACAGAAATATTTTTAATCAGAAGCTGGGATTTTTTTTTTTTTTTTTATATTCACAGAGGGCTTGCTTTACTGTGTGTAACAGTGATAGGTCATTCCCAGCATAATTCACTATTTCCTACATTATCCAGAAAGAATTATGAATTCTTCTATGTTCAATATAGGTGTGTTCCACTTCTCAAATGTTGACATCAAAATTCTGGCTAATCAGCAACACCTCATATTCAAGTTAAAACGTACCTCATTACGAAGGTCTGACAATAATGACGCAAAGGTGGAGAGGTGATTATTCCACCTCAGAGCTAACAATTCCTCCTCCATGGTGGAATCACTCATAAAATGGATTTCTTCCTCTAAATTTCATTGCCTGAAAGTTTAAACAAGTGTAAATAAGCATTCAACTTTATATACAGTAATCAATCAAAATTTTTCCTTAACCAAATTGAGTGGACAGAAATAATTCAAAAAATCTTTACAACCATATACCATAATAGGAGACATACCTAAAGAAAGCACTGGAAAAGATAACTCAAAATGTATCTAATGTAGAGCTTATCTCCAACCATTTTCATCAATTCCAAACCATGTTATTTTCATCATCTGATCAACTGTGTTGAAGAATTTTAAAGCATGTGAGAGCGCACTGAGGAAGCTCATTTAGAGGAGGATTTTGGACTAGTTCCTTTATAAATCTTCTACAGTCTGTCACTTGTTTTTTATATTAAACAAGCATGTGAACAAGTTGACTTATAAACATTTCATTACAGCCAATGAACTAAAAGGGCAGTACTGCTCATACTGAGGGTCGACTCAACCTATTTATCCAATAGGTTGAAAACAGATTAACATGACTGTACATAAGGTATGCCTGGCTAGCAACCCACATCTTATCTTCTGCTGGTTTGCAGCCCTTCCTGTCCATGGTTTCTGTTTCTGCCAGATAAAGTGGAAAACTTCCTGCCTGACTGCTTCTGTATTTATTTAGGCCAGCTAGTTCTCTTCAAACTTCTGGCTCTTCTAGGAGAACACCATCTTCTGCTCCAATTTCAGGACAGAGAGGGTTTCAACTCAATTAGCTGCATCAGATTTTTCAGGCTAGCTTCATATTTCCTAGAGCCATTAACACTGTGAGATGAATTGTGACTACAATCTGTGGGACTATAGACATTTTGGAAGTAGAATTTATATGGTCTACAGGACATCACAGCTTTCAAATATACATGTATATATATAATACATAAATAAATAAATAAATAAATATATATATATATATATATATATATATATATATATATATATATATATATGTATATATATGCAATAAGATCACAGTAAACAGGTGATTTCAGAATATGCAAAACAACCACTCTGAAAGAATAGAGAAATTCCAAGCGCTTTCGTGACTACTCACATTATGAGTATGAGCTTGGAATTTCTCTATTCTTTCAGAGTGGTTGTTTTGCATATATATATATATATATATATATATATATATATATATATATATATATATATATATATATATATATATATATATATATATATATATATACACACACAGTGGACCCCCGCTTAACGATCACCTCCAAATGCGACCAATTATGTAAGTGTATTTATGTAAGTGCATTTGTACGTGTATGTTTGGGGGTCTGAAATGGACTAATCTACTTCACAATATTCCTTATGGGAAAAAATTCGGTCAGTACTGGCACCTGAACATACTACTGGAATGAAAAAAGTTCGTTAACCGGGGGTCCACTGTATATATATATATATATATATATATATATATATATATATATATATATATATATATATATATATATATATATATATATATATATATATATATACACACACAGTGGACCCCCGCATAACGATTACCTCCGAATGCGACCAATTATGTAAATGTATTTATGTAAGTGCATTTGTACGTGTATGTTTGGGGGTCTGAAATGGACTAATCTACTTCACAATATTCCTTATGGGAATAAATTCGGTCAGTACTGGCACCTGAACATACTTATGGAGTGAAAAAATATTGTTAACCGGGGGTCCACTGTATATATATATACACCTACCATCCGACTTACGACCTGCTCGACTTACGACCACTCGACTTATGACCGTATTTTTTATGCCAAATTTCTGGGAAATAAACAACTATTTGTGTTGTACACAGTGTTTATCCTAAACCTTACAGTATAAAATACAGTACTAACAACATAAAAAGTAAAGTAAAACATGAAATACCAAAATAAAACAATAAAATAGCCATTACAAAAATGTTTTGTTGATATTCAGTAGTAAAGTTCGACTTACGACCATTTCGACTTACGACCGGTTTCTCGGAACCGAACTCGGTTGTAAGTCGGATGGTAGGTGTGTGTGTGTGTGTGTGTGTGTGTGTGTGTGTGTGTGTGTGTGTGTGTGTGTGTGTGTGTGTGTGTGTGTGTGTGTGTGTGTGTCTCTATTTATATATATATATATATATATATATATATATATATATATATATATATATATATATATATATATATATATATATACATACATCAATAACAACACTGCGCTAGCCAAGGATTCGAACCCATGTTGTACTGGCCTGCCTCATGGTAAGCTTACCATAAGGTAGGCCAGTACAACATGGGTTCGAATCCTCGGCTAGTGCAGTGTTGTTATTGATCAATATCGCTCGTTAGTGGTTACAGTAATATATGTGTGTGTGTGTGTATGTGTATATATGTGTATGTGTATATATATATATATATATATATATATATATATATATATATATATATATATATATATATTTATATATATATATATATTTATTTTTTTATTATCACACCGGCCGATTCCCACCAAGGCAGGGTGGCCCGAAAAAGAAAAACTTTCACCATCATTCACTCCATCACTGTCTTGCCAGAAGGGTGCTTTACACTACAGTTTTTAAACTGCAACATTAACACCCCTCCTTCAGAGTGCAGGCACTGTTGCCCACAATAGTAGCGATGGTTGATTGGGGTTTACTATACAACCTGGCCAGCTCGGAGACACGCACTCCACTTTCATACTTATCAATGATCTCTTTCTTCATCTCTATAGTAATTCTCACCCTTATTCCTGTAGGGTTGGCACTAGAAGCTTTCTTGGGGCCCATGGTCACTTATTTTGCAGATAAAATCACCAGAAACACTGTAATAATACGAAATGTTCCGATTGTATGCTTGGATGTTACCGCGGAGGCTGGCTGGTAAACAATGCCACCGGCGGAACATGTGAGGCTGGCTAAGGGCGCACATTAGACGCGTCTTGGACGAACAGCGTTGAGCGGACTTTTTAGCGGTATGCGAGGCAAAATCTTAGCGATAAAATGTAGCGGTATGCGGATTTAACGTTATGTAAGGCCAACGGTATGCGGGGGTCCACTGTACTGCTAACCAGAACTCCTAAATCCTTTTTGCAATCAGTAGTAGATATACATTATTTAGTTTATATGTGGCATGGTTATTTAACTGTCCAACATTTAGAACTTTGCATTTGTCAATATTAAACTGCATCTGCCACTTCTCTGACCATTGCATCAGTCTATTCAAATCATCCTGGAGTGCTCTAGTGCCCTCATTAGAATGAATTGGATAGCCTATTTTGGTGTCATCAGCAAATCTGCTTATGTTGCTATTTATTCCCTCATCTACGTCGTTTATGTAAATTGTGAACAACAACGGGCCCAACACTGACCCCTGAGGAACACCGCTTGTGACGTGCCCCCATTCTGATTTCCCCCCATTTATGCAAACTCTCTGCTGTCTATTTGTCAGCCATGAAAAGATTGCTGCAAGGGTTGTGAAAAATAAGAAGGGGTAGGAGACGCGCTGGTGTCCATCAAGGGTTTTGTCTCCGCAATATAGTTGGAGATAGTGTTAAGTGTCTCAGCGAATAAGAAAGATGCCAATACCATGATTTCAGAGACGGTGAGGTAGAGCAAGTAGAGATCAGGGTGACTATGGAGGGAATCAAAAGGTCCGAGATGAAAGAGGAGTATGAATCTGGAGAGATGCACTGGCGGGGGCAGAAGAGTCCTGCAGTAGAACAGGAGAGGAAGGAGGCTGGAAGGTTACTGGGGAAGAAGACTGGGGGGGAACAGGAGAAGAGGGGACAACATGAGGGGGGTGAACTTCCACCTTCATGTGAGAGTTAGAAAGGGGGTGAGAACCAGGCAACGAGGCAGACAAAGAAAACTGTTGGGGAATTGTAGGCATCGGAGGAATGCGAAGAGACTTGGGCTTATGAGACAGGTTTAACTTTGCTGGTAATAGGCGCGAAGAAGATGCAAGCGTGCAAGGCCTTGTAGACCGAGAAACTAGCAGGCGAGAAGAAGTAGAGGTAGGAACAGGTAAGGAGGTGGGGGTTTCAGAGGGTAAAACTGCAAAAGAATCAGAGATGGGGGTGACCCCAGAAGACATGACACTGAAGGAGCTTGTAGGAGGGGGGACCGCCAAGGTTGGAGGTCTCCTAGCTACTTGAGAATAAGGGGAATGAGGGAGATTCACCTGAAGGCGGAGCCAAGAGACAGCCATAGCATAAGCAAGGCCTTCGCTCTCCTTAAGACAATGAATTTCTCGTTCATTAAGGTAGACCTGACATCGGCGGGAAGAAGATGGATGAGGTTCATTGCAGTTGAGACAAGTGGGGGTAAGACTACAAGATGTATAGGCATGATCTGTGGCACTGCAGACCAGGCACTTCCCTGCAGATCTGCAGTATTTAGCAGGGTGTCCAAAGCACAAGCAGTTTCGACACTGTTGGGGAGTAGGGACCACTTTATGGGCTTCTAGGCAATGGCCCGCGATATAAACAGAGGATGGGAGCTCACGGCAGTCAAAGGTTAAGCAAGCGCTGTTACTGGCACAGCTCCTCCACCTGAGACTGGGCAGAACATATGCATCTACTTTGATAACTGGAAGGTCCTGAAGGGCTAATTGCTCCAAAATATCATCACTGCAAGAGAGAAAGTCACTCCGTACAATGGTACGCGGTAAAACCACCATACCACTGCAAGAATTGAGAGCAGTGCACATGTGAACTGTGATTGGAATGTTATCACTGGAAGCAAGATGGGAAAGAGCATGAGCTTGTTCTGCATTCTGGACTGTAACGATGTGCACACCGCTTTGAAGAGCGTGAAAGGATAAATTTTGGCCAACGTGCCATAAAAGAGCTTTACCAATACAGTGGACCCCCGGTTAACGAACTTAATCCGTGCAAGAGGGCTGGCTGTTATGCGAAATGTTCGCTATGCGAATGAATTTTCCCCATAAGAAATAATGGAAATCAAATTAATCCGTGCAAGACACCCAAAAGTATGAAAAAAAAAATTTTACCACATGAAATATACATTTTCCTACACACAAAGAGAAGGATACATGCACAATAATAGAGTAGTACATGCTCAATATATATTGTGCATGTACTACTCTACTAAATGAAGAATAAATGACACTTACCTTTATTGAAGATGCAGCAATGACTGATGAGACACTGTGTCCTGGGAGTGCCTTTTCCTCCTGAGTACTGTAGGTCCTGTTTGGTATTTTCTTCCAGAACAGGCCTTATCACACTGTGTATGCCACTACGATTCTTAAATCTCTCAAACCAACCTTTGCTGGCTCTAAATTCACCAATATGAGCACTAGTTCCAGGCATTTTCCCTGTTCACCTGGGTGTTAGTCAACTGGTGTGGGTTGCATCCTGGGAGACAAGATTAAGGACTCCAATGGAAATAAGTTAGACAGTCTTCGATGACACTGACTTTCTTGGGTTATCCTGGGTAGCTAACCCTCTGGGGTTAATTGTTTCTTGGTATTCTCAATAAGCCACACCAACAACGGTGGTACAGCAGCAGCAGCAGCTGACGGTGGTACAGCAGCAACAGACGATGCTACAGCAGCAACAGACGATGCTACAGCAGCAGCAGACGATGCTACAGCAGCAACTGACGATGTTACAGCAGCAGCAGACGATGCTACAGCAGCAGCAGCAGCAGACGATGCTACAGCAGCAGCAGACGATGCTACAGCAGCAGCAGACGATGCTACAGCAGCAGCTGACGGTGGTACAGCAGCAGCAGCTGACAGTGCAGCAGCAGCTGACGGTGGTACAGCAGCAGCAGCAGCTGTACCACCAATAGTAGCAATGGTTGATTGTGGTTTATTATACAACCTGGCCAGCTCGGAGACACGCACTCCACTTTCATACTTATCAATGATCTTTTTCTTCATCTCCATAGTAATTCTCACCCTTATTGCTGTAGGGTTGGCACTAGAAGCTTTCTTGGGGCCCATGGTCACTTATTTTCCAGAAAAAAATCACCAAAAACACTGTAATAATACAAAATGTTCCGATTGTATGCTTGGATGTTACCGCGGAGGCTGGCTGGTAAACAATGCCACCCGCGGAACATGTGAGCGTGGCTCAGGCCGCACATTGGACGCGTCTCGGACGAAGGCCGCTGAGCGGGTTTTTGTCCACTATGCGGGGCAAAATTTTAGCGAACAAAGCGTCCGCTATGCGGATTGTCCGCTATGCAAGGCGTCCGTTATGCGGGGGTCCACTGTACTATGGTGAGAAAGATAATCAGTTAGAGATGTCGGTTGCAGGGAAAAGAATTTAGTCCACTGCATACTTGTAAACATGGGGCGTAAAGGAAGTGGGTGTCGCGTAGGTCAATTTTGGGTGGAACGAGCAAACATCGAAGAACCGTTGTCAGCAAATGGTCTAGAACGTTTAGGCATAGTACCACAGGCAGCCCAACCTGAGGTAGGTGGGCGATCTGAAAACCATTGTACCATATTCGGGGAAGCCAGACACGTAGTTAAAGGTGTGCGAGAGGTAGAGGCACTAACAGAAATGGGCAGAGCCTCAGCACCTAGAGCAGGTGATGACGCGTCACCAGCAGAAGGTACAGGTGAATGGGAAGAGTCTAGAGACTGGTCCAATAACGAAGTCGGGTCAGAACAGGATGCAGGAACAGAAAGGGGCCTGGGAGGAGGAGGGGGTATCACAGAACAAAGACTCCATGATAGTGGTACATCTTTCTTATTATTATTTTAAAGAAAAAAAAAGAGAGGTGGAAAGAAAAAAAAAAAAGAAAGGTGGAAAGAAAAAAAAAGGGGGACAGCAGAAGGACAGTCACTAGAAGGCATGAAAGGGCTGTAAGTTCCCCCCTCATATGAGAGGACCTCAAGCCCGCAAATAGTGCAGATGCAGCGTGGAACCCGTACCATACCCTACCCTTCACGCCAGTAAACCAGTGCTCTAGGATAGCAACCTCACATCTACCAAGCCACCTCAGCAGACAAAAGAGAGGGCGGTCAGAAATTCACCACAAAGTATACCTCCTTCAGCTGTCACCTCCCAGAACTGACAGGCAGCCTCTGGAGATACATCCGTCATCTGCAGGACACCCCGCCCACTTCCCGGAAATATGGAAAGGGAGCAGGGTGCCTCCAGACAATTCAGATTCCATTGCAAACTACACCACACCCAAGGAACCTCATGAAGCGGGATGAACTCCAGCACACTTCCCCCTACCTAGACACTGTAATGCCAGAGGGGAGGATCCCAGAGGCTACAAATGAGATAGGGAAAAGGGGAGGGTTGGGAGGGGGGAGGAAAGGAAAAAAAGGGGGGATGGGGAGGATGGGAGAGGGAAGGGAGGATTAAGGGGTAATTAGGTTCGGTCTGAGGAAGAAGACCAAAAGGTCCAATTCCATAGACCCATAGCCTCTTCAATACAAGGAGCCTGCCCCCTTGAAGAAGGGCTAGTAGGTACATACAATGGTATGTAGCAAAAAATCATGGGAAAAAAATTTGCAAGACTTATTCTATGTGTGGTCATTCTTTTAAATTTAGTGGACCATTCAGCTGTTGACTGCTGCCTTGGTATTATCAAAAAATTTTGTAGATTCTTTTCATTCTCTACAAAGAGATAGGAAGTTCTAAAATCATTTTTGCAACCTCACTCAAAAGTGCCTAAATATTTGTCAGACACTAGGTGGGAGGTACATGCAAAAGCCACAGAAGCTATTTTGGAAAGTTACAATGCTATTACTGAGGCCCTCAGTCATTTGTACTGTAATGTTAATGACAAGTGTCATACCAGGCTTCAAGCTAACAATCTTTTGCAGAAAGTGGAATAACTAGAATTTGTGTTTATGCTGCATTTTTGGACCCATGTGATAGGTCATTTTCACAAGGTCAGCAAAGCCATTCAGAAGTTAGAACTGTTATTGAGTACTTGTGCATGTTTGTACAGTTTACTTCAGGATTTTTTAAGCAAAATTGGTAAAGATTTTGATGAGCTTGAGCAACAAGTAAAGGCCACCTTGCCAAATTTTAACTATAGAATTGTTGCAAGGAGACAAAGAGTAAGGAAATGACAAGGAAATGATGGAAGTGCACCTGGTCCTGATGCCTCTTCAAGAGATAAGTTTAGGATAAAATCCTTTATTCCAATGCTAGATGCACTTGAAGCCAATTTAAGAAGAGCTACTGTTTACCTGCAGTTTACCTGGAGAGAGTTCTGGAGGCCAACGCCCCCGTGGCCCGGTCTGTGACCAGGCCTCCTGGTGGATCAGAGCCTGATCAACCAGGCTGCTGCTGCTGGCTGCACGCAAACCAACGTACGAGCCTCAGCCCGGCTGGTCAGGAACCAACTTTAGGTGCTTGTCCAGTGCCAGCTTGAAGACTGCCAGGGGTCTGTTGGTAATCCCCCTTATGTATGCTGGGAGGCAGTTGAACAGTCTCGGGCCCCTGACACTTATTGTATGGTCACTTAACATGCTAGTGACACCCCTGCTTTTCATTGGGGGGATGTTGCATCGTCTGCCAAGTCTTTTGCTTTCGTAGTGAGTGATTTTCGTGTGCAAGTTCGGTACTAGTCCCTCTAGGATTTTCCAGGTGTATATAATCATGTATCTCTCCCGCCTGCGTTCCAGGGAATACAGGTTCAGGAACCTCAAGCGCTCCCAGTAATTGAGGTGTTTTATCTCCGTTATGCACGCCGTGAAGGTTCTCTGTACATTTTCTAGGTCAGCAATTTCACCTGCCTTGAAAGGTGCTGTTAGTGTGCAGCAATATTCCAGCCTAGATAGAACAAGTGACCTGAAGAGTGTCATCATGGGCTTGGCCTCCCTAGTTTTGAAGGTTCTCATTATCCATCCTGTCATTTTTCTAGCAGATGCGATTGATACAATGTTATGGTCCTTGAAGGTGAGATCCTCCGACATGATCACTCCCAGGTCTTTGACGTTGGTGTTTCACTCTATTTTGTGGCCAGAATTTGTTTTGTACTCTGATGAAGATTTAATTTCCTCGTGTTTACCATATCTGAGTAATTTAAATTTCTCATCATGGAACTTCATATTGTTTTCTGCAGCCCACTGAAAGATTCGGTTGATGTCCGCCTGGAGCCTTGCAGTGTCTGCAATGGAAGACACTGTCATGCAGATTCGGGTGTCATCTGCAAAGGAAGACACGGTGCTGTGGCTGACATCCTTGTCTATGTCGGATATGAGGATGAGGAACAAGATGGGAGCGAGTACTGTGCCTTGTGGAACAGAGCTTTTCACCGTAGCTGCCTCGGACTTTACTCTGTTGACGACTACTCTCTTGTGTTCTGTTAGTGAGGAAATTATAGATCCATCGACCGACTTTTCCTGTTATCCATTTAGCACGCATTTTGTGCGCTATTACGCCATGGTCACACTTGTCAAAGGCTTTTGCAAAGTCTGTATATATTACATCTGCATTCTTTTTATCTTCTAGTGCATTTAGGACCTTGTCGTAGTGATCCAATAGTTGAAATAGACAGGAGCGACCTGTTCTAAACCCATGTTGCCCTGGGTTGTGTAACTGATGGGTTTCTAGATGGGTGGTGATCTTGCTTCTTAGGACCCTTTCAAAGATTTTTATGATATGGGATGTTAGTGCTATTGGTCTGTAGTTCTTTGCTGTTGCTTTACTGCCCCCTTTGTGGAGTGGGGCTATGTCTGTTGTTTTTAGTAACTGTGGGACGACCCCCGTGTCCATGCTCCCTCTCCATAGGATGGAAAAGGCTCGTGATAGCCCCTGCAGTTCTTGATGAACACAGAGTTCCATGAGTCTGGCCCTGGGGCAGAGTGCATGGGCATGTCATTTGGCATCAGGATAACATCGGATAGGCTTGTGTTAACCAAATTTTGTGGCTCTCTCATAAAAAATTCGTTTTGATCTTCGACTCTCAGTCTGGTTAGCGGCTTGCTAAAAACTGAGTCATATTGGGACTTGAGAAGCTCACTCATTTCCTTGCTGTCATCTGTGTAGGACCCATCTTGTTTAAGTAGGAGCCCAATACTGGATGTTGTTCTCGACTTTGATTTGGCATAGGAGAAGAAATACTTTGGATTTCTTTCGATTTCATTTATGGCTTTTAGTTCTTCCCGCGATTCCTGACTCCTATAAGATTCCTTTAGCTTGAGTTCGATGCTTGCTATTTTTGTCTGACCAGTGTCTCCCTACGCATTTCAGATAGATTGACCTCTTTTAGCCGCTCTGTTATTCTTTTCCGTCGCCTGTAAAGGGAGCGCCTGTCTCTTTCTATTTTACATCTACTCCTCCTTTTTCTTAGAGGAATAAGCCTTGTGCATACATCGAGTGCCACCAAGTTAATCTGTTCTAGGCATACGTTGGGGTCTGTGTTGCTTAGTATATCTTCCCAGCTTATATCGGTTAGGACTTGGTTTACTTGGTCCCACTTTATGTTTTTGTTATTGAAGTTGAATTTGGTGAATGCTCCCTCGTGACTAGTCTCATTATGTCGGTCTGGGGCTCCATGCATACATGTCTGAACCTCTATTATGTTGTGATCTGAGTATATTGTTTTTGATATGGTGACATTTCTTATCAGATCATCATTGTTAGTGAAGATGAGGTCTAGTGTATTCTCCAGTCTGTCCACTGTGTACAGTGATGTTGCACAAATGTTTACCTTTCTTGCTGATCTGACAGCATCTAAGCAAGAAAATCAGCAAGGTGTTGAATTGTTGATGGGAGCATACCCAGAAGATGTTCACCTGAAATTTACTGATGAACTTTTGCACTTTCACTTGTATGGGAGACAAAGCCATAGGCCTACCAAAGAGCAGTCACTGTCTCATACAGACCTCTATTAAATTATATGCAAGGAAAAAATTCAGATGGCCTTCCCTAATGTGGAAGCAATCTTGCAGCTATTTCTTAGCATAATGGTTACTAACTGCTCAGGAGAGAGGTCTTTTTCAAGCCTCAAAAGAATTAAAAATGAATTAAGGGCTACACTGTCTCAAGAGAGGTTGTCCGCACCAAACATTCTGTGCACTGAAAGTGACAAACTTAAGACAAACAAATTTTGGTGAACTTTTGGATGATTTTGCTAATAGGCTATAAAAAAACTTTTTTATACTTAGTGTATTTGATGACTGTAGTTTCTTTATTTCTTAATATGTATTTTAAAAGACTACATAAATCTGAAGGGAAAGGAAGGCGGGGTAGGGGTCATCCTCGAAAAGGTTGGAGGGAGGGGGTAAAGGAGGTTTTGTGGGCGAGGGGCTTGGACTTCCAACGAGCGTGCATAAGCATGTTAGATAGGGGTGAATGGAGACGAATGGTTTTTGGGACCTGATGAGCTGTTGGAGTGTGAGCAGGGTAATATTTTGTGAGGAGTTTCAGGAAAACTGGTTAGCTGGACTTGAGTCCTGGAAATAGGTAGTACAATACCTGCATTCTGGGGGAGGGGTTTGGTATATTGGCTGTTTGGGGTGATATCTGAACTGTTGTATCTGAGTGCCTCTGCAAAGACTGATTATGTACGAGTGATGGTGAAAGTGTTGAATGATGATGAAAGTTTTTCTTTTGTTTTGGTTTTTTCTTTCTTTTTGGGTCATCTTACCTCAGCAGGAGATGGCTGACATGTTTAAAAAAAAAAAATTATTTTAAAGAATATAAAAGTAAACTTACAATTACATTTTCCTAAAAATTCCTGTTTATTTAAAAAAATATTTACAAATTTCAGTTATTGCAAAAGTTTTTCACAGCATCAATTTTAACATTTATACTTTTTTTTAATCACTAATGTATTTAACAATAACATCTCATTTCCCTTAGAGGAACTGTGAACTGTGAAATTTCAAACACCCATCATCATCTTCAGCATTACTGAATTTTGTTCAAAACACACTACCATCTTCCTCTAGTCATGAGGGTGAGGGGACTGGGAGGGGCCTCACAAGTGGGATAGCATAGTTCCTCTCTTTAACTAATTATTATTATAATCATGGGGGAATGCTAAACCAGTAGGATTACACAGTGCATGTGGGGGGGGATGGAAAGTATTCAGGCTCAATTCAGGGAACTGGAGCACAGATCCAATTCCCTAGATCAAGAGCCCCTCACTAGCATCAAGGAACATCCCTTGAGGGGCTCTTTAACTAAATCCAGCACTGATTTACAGATCACTAAGACTCACTCTTGACCTTAAAAAAATTGGCATTATATAATCTATGGTACTAGTTTTTATCAATTTCTTCCAAACAAACTTGAACTCTACACATATGAAGTGCTCCTCTTTTTATAGTCTTACATAATAAATGGGTGTGAATTAGACTTGCCAGAACAAGCAAACAGATCTACTGCAGTGCTTCTCTATTTTTATGTTTATCAGGTCTTTGGCCTGAATATTTTTTTGTTTTTGCAAAAAAATATTTTGAAGATTTCAGCAGGATTTTTTTTATTTTTTTTCAAGTTTCAGCTAGTATTTTTCACATCAGAGTTCCTTGTATAATTCTTCAAATACTAAGGTAGACTTATGGAGGAGATATATAAAAATTATGAATATTTTGACAAAAAGTCAAAGGGTGACTTATACATGGCATCCAGTTATATGTGAGTATACACATTAGGATTTGATTAATTGTAAATGGTTAAGTTTGGTTAGGTTGTTACATAAAATTACTTAGGTTAAGATAAGTTGGGAAATTTTCATTACTTGGGTTAAACTGTTTAGGTAAAGCTTTGTTTATGAGTGTTATATACTTCCTCTGAATCATGACAACACTACTGACAACCATCTTCGAAGTACCACCATGGCATTCTATCTTCAACCATAAAATCATAAGAATAGTGGAGAGCTGCAGGCTTACTGGCCCATTCATAAACAGGTCCAATCTATTTTTAATGCTACCCAAAGTTCTTGCTTCAGTGACACTACTTGGGAGTTTAATTCACTAATTTATACCTGTACTACCAAACTACTGCTTTCCTAAATCAAAATTTCTCAAACTTGAACCCACTGCTGTGAGTTCTATCTTGGCTAAGATATTTTCACCATGATATATATTTTTTTTTTTTTTAACACAACGGCCGTTTCCCGCCGTTATATACATCCTCTTAATTCTGGAACAAAAAGCCCATAATACATATGAATCTCAGTGGATGAGCCTTGGTATTCAGTATTTGCAGATTGATGATATATTTATTCAGTTTACAAGATATTCCTTTACATAACATCCTTAAATAAAGATTTTTTTATAAGACTATACAAGTGGGTTATTATTATTATTATTATTATTATAATAAAAAAGAAGCGCTAAATCACAAGGGCTATACAGCGCTGCAGGGCAGGAAGGAAGCGAGGGTATCAGGTGGTAAATGGGAGAAGGATGAGTAGTAGGTTACGGAGAACAGCGGGGCAGTGGATAGCGAAAGGGTAGAGGGCAGCAAAAGATTAAGGTAGAAAGGGCTGAGGTGAGTGCGAAAGGTATCATCATCAGAGTTTGTGGAGTAAATCAGTCGTTGTCAAGGAGTCAATGAGAGAGTCAGGATTAAAGGAGGGTCCATCAGCAAGAAGGGAAGGTAAAGAAAGAGTAGGAGAGCGGAGACGAAGTTGGAGGAAAATTTTGCATGCTCGTTGATAGAGAGGGCAGTCTAATAGAATGTGGCTAACCGATACTGGAACTTGACACTTCTCACAGAGAGGAACAGGGCGCCTTTCTGTGAGATACCCATGAGTAAGATGAGTGAGGCCAATGCGAAGACGGGAGAGAGTAGTCTCCCAACCTCGACACTGATGACAAGAAGATGGCCAGGTACCTATACGTACTCGGTTTAATAGACTGAAGTTTGTTACCGAGCAGATTAGACCAACGTTGTTGCCAACGGGTGTGAAGGTGGGTAGCTATTACAGCAAAATAGTCCGTAAATGGAACACCTCTATATGAAACTGGTAGGTCATGTACTGCTGACCGTGCAGCAGTGTCTGCCTGTTCATTGCCCTGTACATCAACATGACCAGGGACCCAACAAAAAACAATATCTTTATGCTTGGTAGAGATGCAGCGTAGCCAAAGTTGGATACGGAGAATTAGGGGGTGAGGTGTATCAAATTTTCGTATAGCCTGTAGAGCACTAAGGGAGTCTGAGACAACCACAAATGATGACACAGGCATAGATGCAATACGGATAAGTGTTGCAAGAATGGCATACAATTCAGCAGTAAAAATGCTAGCCGAAGATAGTAAATGCCCTCACACGACGCTGTCCGGAAACACTGCTGCGAATCCGACGCCATCAGAAGACTTAGAGCCATCTGTGTACACTGTGATGGCATGAGAATGAGAGTGGAAGTGGTCAAGAAAAAGAGAGCGGGAAGCCACCGTAGGCAGTTGGGCTTTCGAGCAAGGGAGTGAGAAAGAACAGACTCGAACAGCTGGAACTTCCCAGGGGGGTAGGGAAAAGTGAGATGCTATATGAACATAGAAAGGTGGTAACTGAAGGGAAGACAAGAGCGAATAAAGGCGAAGAGAGAAGGGATGGAGCAAACAGGGACGGCGAACAAATAAAGAATGTCTACTAATATCGGTGACCATTCTATAAATGGAAGGATTGCGGAGATCATGAGAGCGTACGTAGTAACGAAGGCAATGGGCATCACGGCAATCGGACAAGGATGGAACATTCGCTTCTGTATAGAGGTTCTCAACAGGGGAAGAGCATAAACGTAATCCTTGGTGATGGATGAGGTTAAGGCTAGAGAGAGTAGCAGGAGAGGCCGCTGAATAGATCTGGTCACCATAATGGAGTTTCGACAAAATGAGGGCTGAATGTAGGCGAAGGAGAATTCGACGATCAGCTCCCCATGAAAGATGAGCAAGGGTTTTAAGAAGATTCAGCCAGCTGTGACAAGTTGCCTTCAGAGAGGTAATGTGAGGTTTCCAGGATAACCTATGTTCAAAGAGAAGGCCTAGAAACCTGACTGTATCACGTTCAGGGATACAGGAGCCATAGAGGTACAAAGGATGATCGGAGATGACAGAGCGTCTAGTGAAAGTAATTTGATGAGTTTTGGTACTGGAAAATTTAAACCCATGTGTGGTGGCCCAATTGGAAACACAGTCGACCGCATGCTGGAGAGAAACTGTAATGAGGAGACAGTCAGCACCTGCACAAGCGAAGTCATCAGCATAGAGGGATGACCAAATATTGGATGGAAGACTCGAGGCCAGATCATTTATAGCAAGGAAAAAGTGTTGTGCTCAGAACACATCCCTGGGGGACACCTTCAGCTTGGACAAAGTCCGGGGAGAGCACATTATTAACCCGAAACACGGAAATGTCTGTCAGTTAAAAAGTTCTTAAGGAAGGATGGTAGATTGCCTCGGAGGCCTAAGGAGTGGGCCTGGGCCAAAATATTGTACCTCCAAGTTGTGTCATAAGCCTTCTCAGGGTCAAAAAATATGGCAATAACTGAGTGGTTATTTGCAAAGGCATTACGAACATACGTATCAAAGCATAGTAAGGGGTCTACGGTAGAACGGCCCTTACGAAAGCCATATTGACTAGTGGAGAGACTGTTGTGTGTCTCTAAATACCACATTAAAAGTCGATTTACGAGACATTCCATCACTTTGCAAACTGCACTGGTAAGAGCAATGGGACGATAGTGGGAGGCATCATGTCATGCAGTACCTGGTCTGCAGAAAGGGAGAACAATGGCAGATTTCCACAGCTGGGGAAGAACTCCTTGTGACCAAATAAAATTGAAAAGGTGTAAGGGGACTGCAAGGGCTAACTGATGTAAATGTTGTAACATCCGAATATGAATGTCGTCAGGCCCAGCTGCCGATAATCAGCAAGCTGAGAGTGTTGCCTCCAGTTTCTGAAGTGTAAAAGGCACATTATACTGTTCTTCTCTGAGAGAAGAAAAGTCCAAGGGTGCTAACTCTCTGGCAGACTTTGAGGGAAGAGACAAGGGGCATAGATGGAGCCCCGAGAAATACGGACTAGATGATTGCCAATTTCAATGGCAACATCTAGAGGGTTTGCTATATCAATACCGGCAACTCGCAGAACAGGAGCTGGGCCAGGAGAGTATTTACCACTCAGTTTCTGTACTTTTTTCCAGACTGCACTCATAGAGGAAGCAGAGGTGATGGTGGAAACATAATCTCGCCAGCAAGTGCGTTTAGTGTCATGGATGACACGGCAAGCGATCGCACGCTTCTGCTTAAAATCAAGAAGCCTCTTAGTGGTTCTACTGTACCGGTACCTGCCCTATGCAGCGCGTTTCAAACGTACTGCATGAGCACAAGCAGGAGACCACCAGGGTACACACTTCTGAGAATGCCTGCCCGAGGTTTGGGGTATAGAATGAGAAGCTGCGGTTAACACTGAGGATGAGAAGAGGTGTAAAAGCTCATCAATGGAGGACGAAGAAGGAACCTCACTAAAAGCAGTTAGTTGTGAGTAAAGGTCCCAATTTGCTTGATCAAACTGCCAGCGTGGGCTACAAAGAGGTGGTGAATATGAAGAGGAAGTAAGAATGATTGGAAAATGATTGCTGTCATGTAAATCCAGGAGAACAGACCAGGTGAAGTCTAGTGCAGCGGAGGAAGAGCAGACTGAGAGATCGATACAAGAGAGAGTATGAGTATGAGGATCAAAATGGGTGGGAGTACCTGTGTTTAAAACATGGAGGGGGTGAGAAGCGAATAAAGCCTCTAACTGAATGCCATGGGAATCACAGTGAGACCCCCCAGAGAAAATGATGAGCATTAAAATCGCCTAGTAACAAAAGTGGTGGCGGTAAGGATGAGACAAGAAAGGCAACATCCGGGATAGATAATGCCCGAGAAGGAGAGAGATACAGAGAACAGATTGTATACCACTTACACAAGTGGATACGGGCTGCAGTGTAACGCAGCAAAGTACGAACAAATAGCTGAGGGTACGGAATATCAGTGCGTAGAAGAAGGGCACTCTCATTAAAGGTCCCATCAGAAAAAGGATCCAAAGAATACAATAAATTATAGCCTGAGATGGGATAAATAACCGCGGAGTGTAATTTTGGTTCTTGTAAGCAAACACTGACAGGGGAAAACTGGGAAAGCAACAGCTGAAGCTCACCCCGATTACCTCTGAGGCCGCAGATATTCCACTGTAAAAAGGCCATGATTGATAATGATAAACATACCAGAAATCCGCAGGTATGGGTGCCTATGGACTAGAGGGTTTTGAAAAGTCCATATGTGGTGGCAGCGGAAAACGTTCAAGTAATGAAGGAACAGAGCGTTGTGAAGAAAGGAGTTGCGTAGGTGTAGGAGAGGAAAGAGAAGGAACAGGGGGTGGATCAGTGTCCATTGATGGTTTAGCTTCTGCAATATATTCAAAGATAGCTTCAAGTGTTTCGGAATTCAAAGACGACGTGTGGGAGACAATACTGGAGATGGAAGGAGGAGGGAGAGTAAAGACTGGGACAGTAATGGATTGTACCAAAGTAGGGGGGGACGAAAGGGTGGAGGGAACTGGAGAAGTGTGGAAGGGGACAGAAGAGGCAGAAACCTGGGAGGTGGCAGAAGAGGCAGAAACCTGGGAGGTGGCAGAAGAGGAAGAAACTTGGGAGGGGACAGGGGAAGAAGGTACAGTACGAGGAGAAGGGTGAACCTCCACACTTGTAACAGAGCCTGTGAGAGGGGAAGAACCAGGTACAGATACTGGAAAGGTAAAATGTGGAGGTGGAAGAAGGGAAGGAGGCATTAAAGGAGATTTGAGCAATGGGGATTTTTTGGACTTTTGAGAAGTAGAGAGGCGATTGGGAGGAGGTGTCGTACGAGGTCTTGTCGATACCGGGGCTTGTGAAGGAGAACACGAAGATGTGAGAGCAGACTGAGGTGTTGAAGTAGGGACTTCTGAGCCCAGAACAGCAAAGGAATTAGAGACAGGAGTGACTATGGGAAGGGCAACCACAGAGGAGGCTGCAGAAGATGGGACCCCTAGAAGTAGGGGGACGTTTAGAAACACAAGAATAAGAAATATGGGGTAGTCTCCCCTGGAGGTGTAGATGAGAAACTGCCATAGCATAAGGGAGACCTTCTGCCTCTTTGAGGCAACGGATTTCTTGCTCATTTAAGTAGACCTGGCAACGGCGAGAGTACGAAGGGTGAGCCTCATGACAATTAAGGCAAGAGGGAGGTCGACTACATGATGTATTAGAATGGCCACTGGCACCACAGACTGGGCATTCGGCTATAGATCTGCAATATTTTGCTGGGTAACCGAATCGCCAGCAATTTCTACACTGCTGCGGTGTAGGGATCACCTTTCGAACTTGCAATCGATGTCCAGCTATATAAACAGAGGATGGGAGTTCACGGCTGTCGAAAGTTAATTGAGCCACATTGCAAGGGTACTGTCTCTGCCCACAGGCAGGAAGGACATAAGTGTCTACTTTGAGGAATGGGAGATCCTGGAGTTCCAGCTGTTCAAGAATGTCATTGTCACATGTCTGGAAATTCTGTTGGACTATGGTATGGGGCAGAATGACAGTACCACTACAAGAATTGAGGGAATGATGTTTTTCAATAGTGACAGGAATAGTATCGATATGTGAAAGGAGAGAAAGATCATGAGCTTGGGTAGCATTCTGGACAGTGACGATGTGCATACTGCTCTTGAGAGCATGAAAGGAAATATCTCTACCAACATGGCATAGGAGCGCCCTGCCAATACTATGGTCGGAAAGATAGGTAATAGAGGAAGTCAGTCGTAAAGTAAAGAATTTAGTCCGTTGTGCAGTCCGAAGCTGAGCATGGAAAGGGAGTGCATGACGTGTCAGTCTGTTCTGAGTAGAACAGGAAGGTAACGAAGTATCATCATCAGGCAATTGTCGTTGGCGTTTAGAAGTGGGACCAGAGTTGGTCCGACATGGGACGGGCTGGCGATTCGAAAATTGCCGCACCATACAGGGAGAGGCCGGAAGCATAGTCAAAGGAGGGCAGAGGTCAGACAAATCAAAGGAGTTAGTCGAGACTCCGGTACCTGAAGCTGGTGATGAAACAGCACCATCAAGAACTACAGGGGCATCAGGAGTGTCCGAAGAGTGGCCATAAAACGAGGCAGGGTCAGAATGGGGTGCGGTACCAGTAAGGGGCCCGGGGGTGGCAGGTTCATGGACAAGGGCTTCCATAGTTAGGTTATTTCTTTCTTTTTGTTTTTAAACAAGTGGGTTATAGATCTTGGATGAAAATGACTCAAGTCTATTCGGGTAAGCAACCTTGGTTGTATTATTATTATTACAATCGAAGCTAAGTGCTAAACCCATAAGGGTTTAGCACTTACGGCTAAATTCCACAAGGACTGTATACGTCCTTCCCCAGGTTGCAACCCAAAAGTCAACTAGCTCCCAGCCATTATTTAGTATTATGTAATAAGGAGTGTAATAAATAAACATGAAGGAAGACCTTGCCTCGTCTAGGACTGGAGCTTTACTTCATTTTAAATATCTGGACCTTAATACTTTCACTCAGTTTATGAAGAGCAACTTCCTCTGCACATATTATGTACAGTAACTACCTTCGATGTCTTTATGTAGACAGTAACTTCCAACACAGCAATACATGGGCATATATAGGCTTTTGAGTGTACAGTGTCGTATCAAAGAGCTCAAACCATCTTAATAATCAAAGGAAAAACTTGGTGAGCCCAAAACGAGCACATGCACGGAAGTAGCATGTAAACACAGCTGATGTTTCGTTCGGAAACAAGTTTTGACTTCGATCTGTCCCATCTCACGAGAACTTATTTAAATCCATCACAGTACCACTTGCGCCACTATTTATAAAATAAATGTTATAAAAAAATTATAACATTATTTCATAGTCCGAGTATTTTCTTTCCAAATGTACTGATGTAAGTAGATAATCTAATCCATGGTTTACGGACGATAAAATTGTACAGAAAATATCCATTCTATATATTTCTTAATTACGTGTATAAAATTCTTGGCATCACAAAATCATGCAAATATTAATGTTCAACACGTCTCAGATATATAGATGATAGTTTTTCCTAATACTGTACTTGCATCGCCACTCTGCTCAAGCTTGGATGGAAAATTGCTATCACATGACTTCACTTTAGAAAAACAATTGTTTATATTTATTATCCTTCTGAAAGAAAAGATACGAAATTTAATGCAGTGTTTTTAGTAAATTAAATTATGCTTGGTTTACAAAAGGAAAAATAATAACTGTAAAAACGAAAATACAAAAAAAGTTAAGATCGATTGGCGGACCGAGGGCAAATTCTTAGGAATACACTTAAACAGCAAACTAAAATTCGATATACACACCCAAAATATTTCTCTAATAAAAAAACAAAAATCCGGAACGGTGGGCATTCTCTGAAAAAATACACTGTTATGTCCCCCAAACATTCCTGCTCACTTCGTACTACTCTCTAATTAGTCTTATCTATCATTCCCCGCCCCCTCTCGTATATATTCTGGCCTTAAGTAAGTTTATCCAGGTATACACAAATACAATTATATAGATTATCATACATAGCAGCATATGTGTAGAGAACCTAGGATAACCCAAAAAAGTCAGAGTGATTTATTTCCACTGGGGTCCTTCTCTACTTCTCACCTCAAAATTATTTCTCAGTGGTCCAAGTCGAACCGAAACGTCGTTTTTACTTTCCCTCTCCTAAGTACGGGTTATTGGTGTATTGTTCCAGCCACGGTACTGTGGCTTTTAATTAAGCCTGTATTAAGACTTTAAAAGGCTCAGAGTGTACTTCAGTGTAGCGACTCCTTACATTTGATAAATCAGTGTAATACATGTTCTGCTCAGTGTAACTGAACTATTAAATACGGTTACATAATTAATTTGTTTGCCCTAGTGTCATTGTTGTGTTTTCTAATACATTTTCTCGTTCAGACTGAAACTTTACTGCTAAATTCCCAGTATTATTTCATATTGCAGTGTTCATCTGTGGTGTGAGTGTGTAACTTATGCTTTGTATTTTTACTGTGAACAAGCTTACTGCTGCATAATGTTCAGTTTCATGAATACTTTCTCTCTTGAGTAATTTGGTTACCTTTAAACTGTGTTAAGCAAGAGTCAGCCTGTTAACATTTATGTTCCTTGCCATCTCATCTAGTGGGTTTAGCGCCTAGTTAAAATTGTAATAGTAACAATTTGCAATCATTATACTTCTAGTTATACATTGTGTAAATTGTTTTATACTATTTGATCAACTGGATTGTAGTGTTTAACTTCTGATACACCAATTTAATGACTGCAGACACGCACTGACACATAATAAACACATTAAAACGCTGGTAACTCTCCAGAAGCTGGGCCTAGTGTGTGACCTTGAGAAGTTGAGTGTGTTTATTACGACCAGCGGTGTACCACTCTCACCTATATTTACATCAACAAAAGTGTATTCTAAGTGATAAAGTGTACACTTGGTGTACTTGGTAACACTTGTCATACATAGTAACGCGTGTGTAAGTGAGATTGTTTAGGTACTGGTTCATCTATCTACAGCTGCACACTTATGCTTGCATACATGTATAACATAGTAATGTGTGAGTTACCCAGGATGGACCAAGGAAGTCAACCAGAGTGATTTATCTCATTGTCATTGTAACATTACCTATTTTTTTTTTTTTAGTAATACTGTTTACAATCTATGGTTGGGGTAAGAGGTTGTCTTCAGCATTCAATGTGATGTCTGCTATATTATTATTTCAGTGAGGTACATTAGGTGGCAGTAGCCTGAACTAACTCAAGTGGAAGTTATCATTGAATTTGAACCTCATGTTTAATGTGATGTATGTCAGAATTCTAATTTTATGCTCAATATTACCTACTTTGTCTCTCTCTCTCTCTCTCTCTTTTTCATCTTTGTAATTTGTGATAAGGTGTAAGACCTCGCCTATACCAACCATTATATCATTATATGTACCATATTATTAACACACATACAAGAAGTCTCCGAATGTATTTTTAGTAAGGTGTGTAAGAGATAAGATAAGATTTCGTTCGGATTTTTAACCCCGGAGGGTTAGCCACCCAGGATAACCCAAGAAAGTCAGTGCGTCATCAAGGACTGTCTAACTTATTTCCATTGGGGTCCTTAATATTGTCCCCCAGGATGCGATCCACACCAGTCGACTAACACCCAGGTACCTATTTGCTGCTAGGTGAACAGGACAATAGGTGTAAGGAAACGTGTCGAAATGTTTCCACCCGCCGGGAATCGAACCCGGGCCCTCCGTGTGTGAAGCGGGAGCTTTAGCCACCAGGCCACCGGGCCACCCCACCAGGCCAGTAGTAATCTGGGTTAAGTATAATTGGAAGTGTTCATTGAACTTGAACACTTGTGTCATATGATCTATTTTAGACTTCTGACTTTATAGTAAATATTTACTCTTGCATAAGCTATAAGGGGAAGATAAGCGAGGAATTCTTGTGTTGTGAGTCTTACACGAGATATCATCACTGGCAAACATGGCAACTGTCATAGAGGAACCTATTTCAGCAGGTGATGGAAATGATGATAGCTTCCAGACCTTTAAAAGTAAACAAAAGAGAAAAAGTGAGGAAGGGCTAGAGCGTCGACGTAGTCAGACTCACTTGACTCGTACACAATGTGACACTAAACGTCCTTGGTGCACAGAGGCTGCAAGGAGTCTTTCTTCAAAGGAAGAATGTGTTAAGCTGAACTTCCCTGACAACATCCTGCTGCCTGCGAAGTGTGCATGGCTAATGGAAGCTGTAAACAAGCATCCTAACTCAAGGATCCAATTTAGGAAAAACACACACAACTTTGTGTTTGTGGAACAGAATGAAGAACTGATCAATGATCTACTTAGTACACCTTATGGGGGTATTAAGCTGCTCCAACCTCCATCAGACACTCACCACTTTAAAAAATGGGTCAGTATCATAATCTTTGGATACCCTCTCTACATGGACCCATCCCATCTGACTCTCAGTGAGCATATCATCAAGCCTAAAAGACTTAAAGGAAAATCCCAAATTATTGCCAGTTGGGTGGGTCCTGTGCCCCTTCCCCGGAATATCTGGGTGCATGGTTTACGTTTCCTAAACATCGAAGTGTACCTACCCCCTAAACGTAGGTGTTACAAATGCCAGCACTATGGCCATGTTGCAGTAGACTGTGGAATACTACATTCTTGGTGTGGTAAGTGTGCTGGGAAACATTCCACTAGAGAATGCACAGTAGGCCCTGACAGCCAAAAATTTAAGTGTATTGACTGTAAAGAAGTTAGGGTTACAGTTTCCCACAAGGACTGCAGTCAGAACCCAAACAACCTTCGATGTAAACCAGATAACAGTCCTTTAATGGTAACTGAGGATGAGGCCATCCAGTCTACCACAGCCAGATCTGAGACTGAACCTCTGCAAAGTGTGCAAGAACCTCACCTCACTACAAAGGATTCTGGTGATATCAGAATGCCATCACACACACCAGCTGTGGAGGAGCTAGCCATCCCTGCTAGCACATGTGGAACTACTGGTCTGCCACTACTGATACCTATGGCTACACCTGAATATGGGGATGAGTTTGTCATTTCTCCCAATACACACTGCAAGTCAGACGGACACCACACAGGTAACCCCCCTGGAAATGGGAGATGAGTCAGCTGCACAGGACCTACCTGCAATGAATGATGAAACAGACTTGCCACAGGCACCATCAGAGAACACTAATGTAACCATGGTACATGTTAAGGTGATAGGTGTTAAAGAAAGCACTAACTCAGAAGTGTCATCCTCCGGAGAGGCATTGGATTCGCCTGACCTTCCTCATATTATAACAAATTTCCAGAAAAAAACTGAGCATCTTGAACAGATCCTGACAAGTTTAATAAATATATGTAATCAGGATGATGCTCTTGAGCATGGTAATGATGTCAAAAGTGCAGCAATCTCCATTCAGCTTCCAACAATTTGTAAGAAAGAAGCCCATGACTTGCCTTCAAGACTTGCCTTGGAACTGGCTGCCAATATGCCGAAAAATGCTTAAAAATAAAGGTCCTGAAGATAAAGACGTACAAACTATGCTATTTGCTCTTAAGTGCCTGCACACTGTAGTCAAAGCATAATAGTTTTACCATTTTATGAGCAAGAGATTGTAATAACTCACTACAATGGATACATTACAAATCTATTCATGGAACATTGCTTCCATCAGGAAGAGGTTGCCTGACTTACATCATATTAGTGCAGCCAAGAATATTGATGTCATCTGTTTGCAGGAATGTAGATTGAAAGATGGAGCACCTCCACCAAACTTGCCTGGATATGCAGCTTATAACCTAAGGTCAACCAACTGTTGTGTGATGTATGTCAGAAAGAACTTGCCACATTCATTCCTTTTCTTGCTGAGTCGAGTTAACATGCAGTATCATGATGTCAAAGTATATGCAGGCGATTTTTCCATAAACATTTTTAATCTCTATGCCCCAGCGAACCAGCTTCGACCTGATGCTTTACCAGATCGCATCAATAGTGAACCTACCATCATTCTCGGAGATTTTAATGCCAGACATAAGAATATTGGTGGGTCTATAACAAACGCCAATGGAACTAAACTAGTGAAATTGCTAAATGAGCATGATAATGTTCGAATTGTGGGCACTACTGAGCCTACTCACATATATGGTGGCATACTAGATCTGTGTCTTGGATTTAATACATCATATACGATGCATGACTGTCATAGTTGATGATCTTCTATCTGATCACTTCCCAAGACTAACAACTGTCAATTTTGATCACATCTCCAGCAATCAAGGAGCTAAATACAGAAGGAGGAAACTTGTTCTCAAACCAGAACACAGAGACAACTTTATTAACCACTTGGATCAATGGTATAAGAATTACGAGCCCATTGGCACACAAAAATTTAATGATGATTTAATTACCACTATTGAGGGTGTTCTCACAGATTAAGTGGGCAGGAATAGGAAACAAAGACCCTCCACTATAAATAACAATAAAAACCAATGTAAATACTATAATGATCCACAGCTACGCAATCTAACACATGCAGCTAGGAGGATTGGTAAAGCATACCGTGAATGTAGAACCCCAGACCTGCTCAGAACGTTCCAAGCTGCACTAACAAATGCAAGGAATAGAAAGGAAGAACTTAGGCAACAGGAATGGGAACAGTTTGTTAGTGGATTAAATAGGTCCACCCCTTTAAGTTTGGCTTGGAAAGGTATAAATAAAATAACCAGGAAAAAGACTGGCAATGTTGCTCATCCCTTTCCTCTTGAAAAAACAAATGACCCCATAAATGACTGGTCCAAAACATCCAGGCATGAAAGCTGTTGCTGGCTACAACCCCAACTATGGTGCTAATGTGAGAATCGTGAGAATGATGTACATAGCCTATGTTAGGTACTTAATTGATTATGCTGCTCCCATGTTGATATTAGCTAGAGAAAGTTCTCTCCGACCCTTGGAGTTAATGCAAAATGAAGCTCTCAGGATTATTCTTGGCTCTCCCAGATCTACAAAAGTTCTTAACATGAGGAAGGAGCTTGGTATTTCTAGTATCAGTGATAGGATTGTTGAGATTAACACTGTACTCGGTATTAGAATGTTGAGAAACGAACCAGACACTGTCACAATGAATCTTACCAAGTGTCTAGAGGTAAATACACACAGATCTAAATGGATTGTGAAAACGTGCAATTGCATTAATTTTTATAACCTGCATGAACTGTATCACTGTAGGCAACAAGAGCATTTCACCCCTCCGTGGAAGTTGTGTTCATTTAATATCACATACCTGCAAGTCCCTCCCAAGAAGCTCATTGCTCTTGTTAGAGCAACTGCTCAAGAAGAAATTTCTCACCTAGCTGGTAGTAATAAGTTATCACAAGTTATATACACTGATGGATCTAAACAGGAGTCTTCTGGCAGGGCTGCATCTGCTCTTGTTGCCACCTCCCTAGTTAAGAACGATAATAAATTTGTTGAGTTAGGCATAAGAATTAACAACTGGGCGTCTACACTGCAAACTGAATTGTTTGCAATCCTAATGGCGCTAAAGCTAACCTATGACACTGAGCTTGACTCTATCATCATTACTGATTCTATGTCATCATTGAAGGCTCTTGACTCATATAATGACTCCAACAACATGCTCATTGGGGAAGCCAGGTATAGATACTCAAAAATTAGGGACAAAGGAATTAATGTACAATTGCTATGGATCCCATCACACATTGGATTACTACTTCATGATAAAGATGATATGTTAGCCAAGAAGAGTACCCAGAAGGAGAATGTAGAATATAACTTTGGTATAACTGTGTCTAGCATTAGGAATAATATTAGGAGAGAAGTAAATAATGAAAATGATTGTTATAGGAATGCAGTTAGAAGCCTGAGTAGATCTATAACCCACTATGATAACATGAACGTAGATAAGTATGTTTATGGAGCAACTTGCAATGTGAACAGACTGACTGATGTTGTAGTGGCCAGGCTTAGGCTTGGTTACAAGTACTTCTGACAGTTTGGGAGACACACAGATGATGATCAAACTAAATGTAAATTAAGTGATCAGGCATATGGTCACTCTCTTGAACACTATGTACTTAATTGTCCACTTATTGAGGAATACAGAGACAGACAGTATAATAACCTATGTGACATGTCAAGATATCTTATTAATGAAAATAAGATGCCAGATATACTAAGCAAATTTCCTAAATTTGCTTGTAACAGATAAGTGAACTATAGATATGTAGATATAAATCCATATGTATGTGGAAAATACGTTCATGGAAAATACATATGTATGTGGAAAATACATATTTTCCAGAAATTCAGTAATTATATGTAAATAGATGGCCATACTGTATTTAATAATATTTATGTCATAGAAAACGGAAAGCCTGCGTCTGCGCAGACGGGACTCGCAATCTTGGTTTTGAGTTGGATACAACGTTAGTGTAATGGGAAGGAATTTTCATGCTCTAGAGGTTAAAATTGGGCTGACACCTCTCAAATAGGAGGCGAAATTGTTGGACATGCATTCCTGCATAACTTGAGATATCAGACGACTGGACAAGACAGCTCCAGGAACCTCAGATAAGCTCTCTAGATTTGTGTATAATTCTGGCCAGTGTTTTCATAAATTTAGTTAGTGAGGTTTTTCTAAGTATGATACAACTTAATATCCAGTCAAAATGGTGAGTGATATTAAGATATATTCTCCTTCTGTTATGTAATTGTGTATATATATAACCATTTATTATTTTTAATATACAGTCCACAAATTTATATATTTACCAGTATTCCTGGTGTATGTATATTTCATTTAATTAATTAACAGCTGTTAAAAATTGACCACTGTCTGGAAAATCTTCCAGCTCCTGCACCCAACATCTTGCTCCTGGGGGATTTCAACTTAAGGCACCTAAAATGGAGGAATATAGCAAATAATATTGTTGCAGTAATAACACCAGAAGGCAGCTCTGATGAAAACTCACACTCACACGAGCTTTTAAATCTCTGCACAAAATTCAATTTAAACCAGCAAATAATAGAGCCTACTAGACTGGAGAATACACTAGACCTCATCTTCACTAACAATGATGATCTGATAAGAAATGTCACCATATCAAAAACAATATACTCAGATTACAACATAATTGAGGTTCAGTCATGTATGCGCGGAGCCCCAGACCGACATAATGAGATTAGTCACGAGGGAGCATTCACCAAATTCAACTTCAATAACAAAAACATAAAGTGGGACCAAGTAAACCAAGTCCTAACCGATATAAGCTGGGAAGATATACTAAGCAACACAGACCCCAACTTATGCATAGAACAGATTAACTCGGTGACACTCGATGTATGCACAAGGCTTATTCCTCTAAGAAAAAAGACGAGTAGATGTAAAACAGAAAGAGACAGGCGCTCCCTTTACAGGCGACGGAAAAGAATAACAGAGCGGCTAAAAGAGGTCAATATATCTGAAATGCGTAGGGAGACACTGGTCAGAGAAATAGCAAGCATCGAACTTAAGCTAAAAGAATCCTTTAGGAGTCAGGAATCGCGGGAAGAACTAAAAGCCATAAATGAAATCGAAAGAAACCCAAAGTATTTCTTCTCCTATGCCAAATCAAAATCGAGAACAACGTCCAGTATTGGGCCCCTACTTAAACAAGATGGGTCATACACAGATGACAGCAAGGAAATGAGTGAGCTACTCAAGTCCCAATATGACTCAGTTTTTAGCAAGCCGCTAACCAGACTGAGAGTCGAAGATCAAAATGAATTTTTTATGAGAGAGCCACAAAATTTGATTAACACAAGCCTATCCGATGTTATCCTGACGCCAAATGACTTCGAACAGGCGATAAATGACATGCCCATGCACTCTGCCCCAGGGCCAGACTCATGGAACTCTGTGTTCATCAAGAACTGCAAGAAGCCCCTATCACGAGCCTTTTCCATCCTATGGAGAGGGAGCATGGACACGGGGGTCGTCCCACAGTTACTAAAAACAACAGACATAGCCCCACTCCACAAAGGGGGCAGTAAAGCAACAGCAAAGAACTACAGACCAATAGCACTAACATCCCATATCATAAAAATCTTTGAAAGGGTCCTAAGAAGCAAGATCACCACCCATCTAGAAACCCATCAGTTACACAACCCAGGGCAACATGGGTTTAGAACAGGTCGCTCCTGTCTGTCTCAACTATTGGATCACTACGACAAGGTCCTAAATGCACTAGAAGACAAAAAGAATGCAGATGTAATATATACAGACTTTGCAAAAGCCTTCGACAAGTGTGACCATGGCGTAATAGCGCACAAAATGCGTGCTAAAGGAATAACAGGAAAAGTAGGTCGATGGATCTATAATTTCCTCACTAACAGAACACAGAGAGTAGTCGTCAACAGAGTAAAGTCCGAGGCAGCTACGGTGAAAAGCTCTGTTCCACAAGGCACAGTACTCGCTCCCATCTTGTTCCTCATCCTCATATCCGACATAGACAAGGATGTCAGCCACAGCACCGTGTCTTCCTTTTCAGATGACACCCGAATCTGCATGACAGTGTCTTCCATTGCAGACACTGCAAAGCTCCAGGCGGACATCAACCAAATCTTTCAGTGGGCTGCAGAAAACAATATGAAGTTCAACGATGAGAAATTTCAATTACTCAGATATGGTAAACATGAGGAAATTAAATCTTCATCAGAGTACAAAACAAATTCTGGCCACAAAATAGAGCGAAACACCAACGTCAAAGACCTGGGAGTGATCATGTAGGAGGATCTCACCTTCAAGGACCAAAACATTGTATCAATCGCATCTGCTAGAAAAATGACAGGATGGATAATGAGAACCTTCAAAACTAGGGAGGCCAAGCCCATGATGACACTCTTCAGGTCACTTGTTCTATCTAGGCTGGAATATTGCTGCACACTAACAGCACCTTTCAAGGCAGGTGAAATTGCCGACCTAGAAAATGTACAGAGAACTTTCACGGCGCGCATAACGGAGATAAAACACCTCAATTATTGGGAGCGCTTGAGGTTCCTAAACCTGTATTCCCTGGAACGCAGGAGGGAGAGATACATGATTATATACACTTGGAAAATCCTAGAGGGACTAGTACCGAACTTGCACACGAAAATCACTCACTACGAAAGCAAAAGACTTGGCAGACGATGCACCATCCCCCCAATGAAAAGCAGGGGTGTCACTAGCACGTTAAGAGACCATACAATAAGTGTCAGGGGCCCGAGACTGTTCAACTGCCTCCGAGCACACATAAGGGGGATTACCAACAGACCCCTGGCAGTCTTCAAGCTGGCACTGGACAAGCACCTAAAGTCTGTTCCGGATCAGCCGGGCTGTGGCTCGTACGTTGGTTTGCGTGCAGCCAGCAGCAACAGCCTGGTTGATCAGGCTCTGATCCACCAGGAGGCCTGGTCACAGACCGGGCCGCGGGGGCGTTGACCCCCGGAACTCTCTCCAGGTAAACTCTCTCTCCAGGTATTATGCCATGGTTACATGAGCTTTTATAGCCTGTATTGATGCTTTCTTTACTCTATATTCCATATGTTTGTCTTCTATATTAATTTCCTCATTTTCAGCCATGATGCAATGTATTAAATCCAACTTTATTAATAACACTGATTACAACTTACAACACTGATACAACTTACAACACTGATACAACTTACCTTTGAATAAATCCTAGCTACTTGAGCTTAGCAATTACATGTATAATATAAATTTTAAATGTACCTTAATACAAACTTGGCTCATCAAAATTAATATTATACAAATTAATAAATCCTTGCCAGAATTTGGCATATCAAAATTAATATACACATTAATAATTAGCTACACACGGATTATCAATTACACATACACTGATATAAATCTTGGCCAAAATTGGCTTATCAAATTAGTATTATACAAATTAATATAAACTTAGCCAGACTTGAGCTTAGCTTATCAAAATTAATATTGTAATTATTATAATCCACTACACATTAAATAAATTTGTGAACTTAACATCCACCTCCTTCTGTCATTTCACATATAATTATTAAGTAATTAACCAATTAATGACTTCACTAATTACCTCCGGTTCAAGAAGGACCATCGGGCAAATTAAATCTGGAAAATTGCATTTATCTGAATGTAACTAATTATGTACATAACAGTAAATGATAACAAAGATAATTATTATTTATCAATGTTACATAGACAAGTAGGAATTTGGGACACCTAGGTCGCAAAAAATGTCCCCCTTCGATACCTACCACTGTCATATCCACAAGTTGCTCTGGACCTGGAGTTTACCTGGAGAGAGTTCCGGGGGTCAACGCCCCCGCGGCCCGGTCTGTGACCAGGCCTCCTGGTGGATCAGAGCCTGATCAACCAGGCTGTTGCTGCTGGCTGCACGCAAACCAACGTACGAGCCACAGCCCGGCTGGTCAGGAACCGACTTTAGGTGCTTGTCCAGTGCCAGCTTGAAGACTGCCAGGGGTCTGTTGGTAATCCCCCTTATGTATGCTGGGAGGCAGTTGAACAGTCTCGGGCCCCTGACACTTATTGTATTGTCTCTTAACGTGCTAGTGACACCCCTGCTTTTCATTGGGGGGGATGTTGCATCGTCTGCCAAGTCTTTTGCTTTCGTAGTGAGTGATTTTCGTGTGCAAGTTCGGTACTAGTCCCTCTAGGATTTTCCAGGTGTATATAATCATGTATCTCTCCCGCCTGCGTTCCAGGGAATACAGGTTCAGGAACCTCAAGCGGTCCCAGTAATTGAAGTGTTTTATCTCCGTTATGCACGCCGTGAAGGTTCTCTGTACATTTTCTAGGTCAGCAATTTCACCTGCCTTGAAAGGTGCTGTTAGTGTGCAGCAATATTCCAGCCTAGATAGAACAAGTGACCTGAAGAGTGTCATCATGGGCTTGGCCTCCCTAGTTTTGAAGGTTCTCATTATCCGTCCCGTCATTTTTCTAGCAGATGCGTTTGATACAATGTTATGGTCCTTGAAGGTGAGATCCTCTGACATGATCACTCCCAGGTCTTTGACGTTGGTGTTTCGCTCTATTTTGTGGCCAGAATTTGTTTTGTACTCTGATGAAGATTTAATTTCCTCGTGTTTACCATATCTGAGTAATTTAAATTTCTCATCGTTGAACTTCATATTGTTTTCTGCAGCCCACTGAAAGATTCGGTTGATGTCCGCCTGGAGCCTTGCAGTGTCTGCAATGGAAGACACTGTCATGCAGATTCGGGTGTCATCTGCAAAGGAAGACACGGTGCTGTGGCTGACATCCTTGTCTATGTCGGATATGAGGATGAGGAACAAGATGGGAGCGAGTACTGTGCCTTGTGGAACAGAGCTTTTCACCGTAGCTGCCTCGGACTTTACTCTGTTGACGACTACTCTCTGTGTTCTGTTAGTGAGGAAATTATAGATCCATCGACCGACTTTTCCTGTTATCCCTTTAGCACGCATTTTGTGCGCTATTACGCCATGGTCACACTTGTCGAAGGCTTTTGCAAAGTCTGTATATATTACATCAGCATTCTTTTTATCTTCTAGTGCATTTAGGACCTTGTCGTAGTGATCCAATAGTTGAGACAGACAGGAGCGACCTGTTCTAAACCCATGTTGCCCTGGGTTGTGTAACTGATGGGTTTCTAGATGGGTGGTGATCTTGCTTCTTAGGACCCTTTCAAAGATTTTTATGATATAGGATGTTAGTGCTATTGGTCTGTAGTTCTTTGCTGTTGCTTTACTGCCCCCTTTGTGGAGTGGGGCTATGTCTGTTGTTTTTAGTAACTGTGGGACGACCCCCGTGTCCATGCTCCCTCTCCATAGGATGGAAAAGGCTCGTGATAGGGGCTTCTTGCAGTTCTTGATGAACACGGAGTACCATGAGTCTGGCCCTGGGGCAGAGTGCATGGGCATGTCATTTATCGCCTGTTCGAAGTCATTTGGCGTCAGGATAACATCGGATAGGCTTGTGTTAACCAAATTTTGTGGCTCTCTCATAAAAAATTCGTTTTGATCTTCGACTCTCAGTCTGGTTAGCGGCTTGCTAAAAACTGAGACATATTGGGACTTGAGTAGCTCACTCATTTCCTTGCTGTCATCTGTGTAGGACCCATCTTGTTTAAGTAGGGGCCCAATACTGGATGTTGTTCTCGACTTTGATTTGGCATAGGAGAAGAAATACTTTGGGTTTCTTTCGATTTCATTTATGGCTTTTAGTTCTTCCCGCGATTCCTGACTCCTATAAGATTCCTTTAGCTTGAGTTCGATGCTTGCTATTTCTCTGACCAGTGTCTCCCTACGCATTTCAGATATATTGACCTCTTTTAGCCGCTCTGTTATTCTTTTCCGTCGCCTGTAAAGGGAGCGCCTGTCTCTTTCTATTTTACATCTACTCCTCCTTTTTCTTAGAGGAATAAGCCTTGTGCATACATCGAGTGCCACCAAATTAATCTGTTCTAGGCATACGTTGGGGTCTGTGTTGCTTAGTATATCTTCCCAGCTTATATCGGTTAGGACTTGGTTTACTTGGTCCCACTTTATGTTTTTGTTATTGAAGTTGAATTTGGTGAATGCTCCCTCGTGACTAGCCTTATTATGTCGGTCTGGGGCTCCACGCATACATGTCTGAACCTCAATTATGTTGTGATCTGAGTATATTGTTTTTGATATGGTGACATTTCTTATCAGATCATCATTGTTAGTGAAGATGAGGTCTAGTGTATTCTCCAGTCTAGTAGGCTCTATTATTTGCTGGTTTAAATTGAATTTTGTGCAGAGATTTAAAAGCTCGTGTGAGTGTGAGTTTTCATCAGAGCTGCCTTCTGGTGTTATTACTGCAACAATATTATTTGCTATATTCCTCCATTTTAGGTGCCTTAAGTTGAAATCCCCCAGGAGCAAGATGTTGGGTGCAGGAGCTGGAAGATTTTCCAGACAGTGGTCAATTTTTAACAGCTGTTCCTGGAATTGCTGGGATGTTGCATCCGGAGGCTTGTAGACTACCACAATGACTAGGTTTTGGTTCTCGACCTTTACTGCTAAAACTGTAACTTGCCATGATTAGTGACCAGATCTACCTGGAGTTCATTACCTTTGTAACTAGTTCAGCTATCATAACTTTGGGGTCCAGTCACTGGACCCATTATGTACCTTTGTAATCTTTTGACTACCGCCCACAGGATGGGTATGGGGTGCATAAAGATATTAAACTAAAGTGTGTGTGTGTGTGTGTGTGTGTGTGTGTGTGTGTGTGTGTGTGTGTGTGTGTGTGTGTGTGTGTGTGTGTGTGTGTGTGTGTGACTCAACAATCAATATTTGCACCAATAACTCATTACAATTGTGACCGGGTGTGGAAGTGTGAATTGCTCATTACTCTATAATTTGTTCATGATTGTAGCCAAAGTATAAACGTAAGTAACCATTCTACAGAATTCATTACCTTTGTAACTTGTGAGCTCATTACCTTTGTACCTAGTTCAGCTATCAAAACTTTGGGGGCCCAGTCCCTGGACCCATTACGTTCCTCTGTAATCTGTAAATACCTTTGTAACTTGTCATGATTGTGACCAGACTTACCTGGAGTTCATTACCTTTGTAAATTGTGAGTTCATTACCTTTGTAAATTGTGAGTTCATTACCTCTGTAACTTGCTCAGCTATCAAAACTTTGGAGTCCAGTCCCTGGACCAATTATGTACCTCTGTAATCTTTTGACTACCGCCCACAGGATGGGTATGGGGTGCATAATAAACATATTAAACTAACTAACTAACGTCATTTGAGGCATTAAGCAGTTCTGTGCAAACAAGTGACTCTGCAATGTACAGGCCAACCCCCCCCCCTTTGCCTGTTCACTCTGTCACATCTGTATAGGTTGTAACCTGGGATCCATATTTCATTGTCCAAGTGATCCTTTATGTGGGTCTCAGTGAAAGCCGCGAACATTGCCTTTGCCTCCGCAAGCAGTCCACGGATGAAAGGTATTTTGTTGTTTGTTGCTGGCTTTAGACCCTGTATATTTGCAAAGAAGAATGTTATCGGGCTGGTGGTATTGTTGGTACTGGGGGGGGATTTTTTTTCCGGCATTAGTATCTGTATCTGTTGGTTTGGAGTGGAGGCCATCGACTGTGGTTCCACTCCAGGAATGACTGGATTTGGTGTACGATTTCTGCCATTTCCTGCCAGTTTTTTTTCCTTCCTGGCACTAAAAAACCTCTCCCTCTTGAGTGGCTGTGGCTACCCAGGTTTTCCCATGGCCTGGATGTTTTGTATCTTTTTGTCCCCTTTAGATGGTATGCCTGGCAATTTAAGTTATAGCACAGTCTTTCCTGTACTGAAGAGGTACACATTTCAGGGTGAAAAAGCTTACAAGAAGGGAGTTTGCATTTTCCTGTTGTCATATGGGCATGGCATTTTCTAGGGTGGTCATAGTTGCACGTCCCATCTGTTTTTCCAGATTTCCCATGCCAGCAGATACCAAGTGCATAGTATGTGCACAGGCTTGGTTTCCGCTTGCCTTGGGTTTCTGTGACTGTATTCCCTGTTGGTGCATGTTTCCCTGTCTTACTTCTATCCTCCCTAGCACCAACAATGGAGCTCCCACCAGTTGTTTTTGGTAATTTATCCTCACTATTGCTATTGGAGTCCTCTTGTTTGCTATTTCCTGCGGTATTTCTAGTTTGCAATATTGGTTTTATCTTATCTTTGACTACACTTGTTTCCCTACTATGGCTCCTATCCCCTATGAGGTCATTTATATGTATTCCTTCCTGCGTATAATTCCCGACTACCTGGACAAAATCTCCAGCTTCACCATTACTGTCTCCCAGGACAGTATCTCCAGCTTCACCATTTCTGTCTCCCAGGACAGCACCTCCAGCTTAGTATATCTTCCCAGCTTATATCGGTTAGGACTTGGTTTACTTGGTCCCACTTTATGTTTTTGTTATTGAAGTTGAATTTGGTGAATGCTCCCTCGTGACTAGTCTCATTATGTCGGTCTGGGGCTCCACGCATACATGTCTGAACCTCAATTATGTTGTGATCTGAGTATATTGTTTTTGATATGGTGACATTTCTTATCAGATCATCATTGTTAGTGAAGATGAGGTCTAGTGTATTCTCCAGTCTAGTAGGCTCTATTATTTGCTGGTTTAAATTGAATTTTGTGCAGAGATTTAAAAGCTCGTGTGAGTGTGAGTTTTCATCAGAGCTGCCTCCTGGTGTTATTACTGCAACAATATTATTTGCTATATTCCTCCATTTTAGGTGCCTTAAGTTGAAATCCCCCAGGAGCAAGATGTTGGGTGCAGGAGCTGGAAGATTTTCCAGACAGTGGTCAATTTTTAACAGCTGTTCCTGGAATTGCTGGGATGTTGCATCCGGAGGCTTGTAGACTACCACAATGACTAGGTTTTGGTTCTCGACCTTTACTGCTAAAACTTCCACTACATCATTTGAGGCATTAAGCAGTTCTGTGCAAACAAGTGACAACTGGGCGTCTACACTGCAAACTGAATTGTTTGCAATCCTAATGGCGCTAAAGCTAACCTATGACACTGAGCTTGACTCTATCATCATTACTGATTCTATGTCATCACTGAAGGCTCTTGACTCATATAATGACTCCAACAACATGCTCATTGGGGAAGCCAGGTACAGATACTCAAAAATTAGGGACAAAGGAATTAATGTACAATTGCTATGGATCCCATCACACATTGGATTACTCCTTCATGATAAAGTTGATATGTTAGCCAAGAAGAGTACCCAGAAGGAGAATGTAGAATATAACTTTGGTATAACTGTGTCTAGCATTAGGAATAATATTAGGAGAGAAGTAAATAATGAAAATGATTGTTATAGGAATGCAGTTAGAAGCCTGAGTAGATCTATAACCCACTATGATAACATGAACGTAGATAAGTATGTTTATGGAGCAATTTGCAATGTGAACAGACTGACTGAAGTTGTAGTGGCCAGGCTTAGGCTTGGTTACAAGTACTTCTGGCAGTTTGGGAGACACACAGATGATGATCAAACTAAATGTAAATTATGTGATCAGGCATATGGTCACTTTCTTGAACACTGTGTGCTTAATTGTCCACTTATTGAGGAATACAGAGACAGACAGTATAATAACCTATGTGACATGTCAAGATATCTTATTAATGAAAATAAGATACCAGATATACTAAGCAAATTTCCTAAATTTGCTTGTAACAGATAAGTGAACTATAGATATGCAGATATAAATCCATATATATTCCTGTTAACCTTTTGGGGCCTAGTTCCTAGGCCTTTTGTGTATCCATATGCTCTCGCGCTACCGTCCACAGGATGGATATGGGGTGCACAATAAACTAGCCACTTCGGTGGCAAAATCTAAATCTAATCTTTCCAGGTGTTCGACCACTCTCCTCCTGATAATCTTCTCCATGACTTTGCACACAATACATGTCAGAGAGACAGGTCTGTAGTTTAGCGCCTCGTTTCTGTTTCCTTTCTTAAATATGTGTGTGTGTGTGTGTGTGTGTGTGTGTGTGTGTGTGTGTGTGTGTGTGTGTGTGTGTGTGTGTGACTCAATATTAGCACCGATAACTCATTACAGTTGTGACCGGGTGTGGACGTATAAACTGCTCATTACTTTATAATTTGTTCATGATTGTAAGAACACCGTAGTCGTGAAGATTCTTCACGACTACAGTGCTCTTCACACCAACTCCAAGGCGGCTGAGGGACTGATTACCTCATCTTTTGTACATAATTCTACTGTCTTCAAATTATGTCATGGAATTTGTATTGATAAAGCCACTGGACGGCGAAACGTCTATAATAAAGTTACCCAGATGTTGCATATGTCTTAATTTTCATTTTCATTTATTAGGTGTCCTGTAGCTCGATCGCTAGCGCACTCAGCTCACACTCTGAAGTCCGGAGATCGAATCTCCTTAGGTACGGCTGGAAAACATTAGGAACGTGTTTCCATAACACACTTGCTGTCCCTGCCCTTGTTCACTCATTAGTTTAAAATGAGTACCTGGGTGTTAGTCGACTAGTGTGAGTCGCATCCTGGGACAAAACTGACCTAATTTGCCCGAAATGCTCAGCATAACAAGCGACTTTCTAGTATATAGTAGTATGTCACTGATGTCAGCTAGGCCTGTATGCCTTGTACATGTACCTGGAGTTTACCTGGAGTTTACCTGGAGAGAGTTCCGGGGGTCAACGCCCCCGCGGCCCGGTCTGAGACCAGGCCTCCTGGTGGATCAGAGCCTGATCAACCAGGCTGTTGCTGCTGGCTGCACGCAAACCAACATACGAGCCACAGCCCGGCTGATCCGGAACTGACTTTAGGTGCTTGTCCAGTGCCAGCTTGAAGACTGCCAGGGGTCTGTTGGTAATCCCCCTTATGTGTGCTGGGAGGCAGTTGAACAGTCTCGGGCCCCTGACACTTATTGTATGGTCTCTTAACGTGCTAGTGACACCCCTGCTTTTCATTGGGGGGATGGTGCATCGTCTGCCAAGTCTTTTGCTTTCGTAGTGGGTGATTTTCGTGTGCAAGTTCGGTACTAGTCCCTCTAGGATTTTCCAGGTGTATATAATCATGTATCTCTCCCTCCTGCGTTCCAGGGAATACAGGTTTAGGAACCTCAAGCGCTCCCAATAATTGAGGTGTTTTATCTCCGTTATGCGCGCCGTGAAAGTTCTCTGTACATTTTCTAGGTCGGCAATTTCACCTGCCTTGAAAGGTGCTGTTAGTGTGCAGCAATATTCCAGCCTAGATAGAACAAGTGACCTGAAGAGTGTCATCATGGGCTTGGCCTCCCTAGTTTTGAAGGTTCTCATTATCCATCCTGTCATTTTTCTAGCAGATGCGATTGATACAATGTTATGGTCCTTGAAGGTGAGATCCTCCGACATGATCACTCCCAGGTCTTTGACGTTGGTGTTTCGCTCTATTTTGTGGCCAGAATTTGTTTTGTACTCTGATGAAGATTTAATTTCCTCATGTTTACCATATCTGAGTAATTGAAATTTCTCATCGTTGAACTTCATATTGTTTTCTGCTGCCCACTGAAAGATTTGGTTGATGTCTGCCTGGAGCTTTGCAGTGTCTGCAATGGAAGACACTGTCATGCAGATTCGGGTGTCATCTGCAAAGGAAGACACGGTGCTGTGGCTGACATCCTTGTCTATGTCGGATATAAGGATGAGGAACAAGATGGGAGCGAGTACTGTGCCTTGTGGAACAGAGCTTTTCACCGTAGCTGCCTCGGACTTTACTCTGTTGACGACTACTCTCTGTGTTCTGTTAGTGAGGAAATTATAGATCCATCGACCGACTTTTCCTGTTATTCCTTTAGCACGCATTTTGTGCGCTATTACGCCATGGTCACACTTGTCGAAGGCTTTTGCAAAGTCTGTATATATTACATCTGCATTCTTTTTGTCTTCTAGTGCATTTAGGACCTTGTCGTAGTGATCCAATAGTTGAGACAGACAGGAGCGACCTGTTCTAAACCCATGTTGCCCTGGGTTGTGTAACTGATGGGTTTCTAGATGCGTGGTGATCTTGCTTCTTAGGACCCTTTCAAAGATTTTTATGATATGGGATGTTAGTGCTATTGGTCTGTAGTTCTTTGCTGTTGCTTTACTGCCCCCTTTGTGGAGTGGGGCTATGTCTGTTGTTTTTAGTAACTGTGGGACGACCCCCGTGTCCATGCTCCCTCTCCATAGGATGGAAAAGGCTCGTGATAGGGGCTTCTTGCAGTTCTTGATGAACACAGAGTTCCATGAGTCTGGCCCTGGGGCAGAGTGCATGGGCATGTCATTTATCGCCTGTTCGAAGTCATTTGGCGTCAGGATAACATCGGATAGGCTTGTGTTAATCAAATTTTGTGGCTCTCTCATAAAAAATTCATTTTGATCTTCGACTCTCAGTCTGGTTAGCGGCTTGCTAAAAACTGAGTCATATTGGGACTTGAGTAGCTCACTCATTTCCTTGTTGTCATCTGTGTAGGACCCATCTTGTTTAAGTAGGGGCCCAATACTGGACGTTGTTCTCGATTTTGATTTGGCATAGGAGAAGAAATACTTTGGGTTTCTTTCGATTTCATTTATGGCTTTTAGTTCTTCCCGCGATTCCTGACTCCTAAAGGATTCTTTTAGCTTAAGTTCGATGCTTGCTATTTCTCTGACCAGTGTCTCCCTACGCATTTCAGATATATTGACCTCTTTTAGCCGCTCTGTTATTCTTTTCCGTCGCCTGTAAAGGGAGCGCCTGTCTCTTTCTGTTTTACATCTACTCCTCCTTTTTCTTAGAGGAATAAGCCTTGTGCATACATCGAGTGCTACCGAGTTAATCTGTTCTAGGCATAAGTTGGGGTCTGTGTTGCTTAGTATATCTTCCCAGCTTATATCGGTTAGGACTTGGTTTACTTGGTCCCACTTTATGTTTTTGTTATTGAAGTTGAATTTGGTGAATGCTCCCTCGTGACTAATCTCATTATGTCGGTCTGGGGCTCCGCGCATACATGACTGAACCTCAATTATGTTGTGATCTGAGTATATTGTTTTTGATATGGTGATATTTCTTATCAGATCATCATTGTTAGTGAAGATGAGGTCTAGTGTATTCTCCAGTCTAGTAGGCTCTATTATTTGCTGGTTTAAATTGAATTTTGTGCAGAGATTTAAAAGCTCGCGTGAGTGTGAGTTTTCATCAGAGCTGCCTCCTGGTGTTATTACTGCAACAATATTATTTGCTATATTCCTCCATTTTAGGTGCCTTAAGTTGAAATCCCCCAGGAGCAAGATGTTGGGTGCAGGAGCTGGAAGGTTTTCCAGACAGTGGTCAATTTTTAACAGCTGTTCCTGGAATTGCTGGGATGTTGCATCCGGAGGCTTGTAGACTATCACAATGACTAGGTTTTGGTTCTCGACCTTTACTGCTAAAACTTCCACTACATCATTTGAGGCATTTAGCAGTACCTGTAGAAATAAAGATATTATTATTGTTGTTATTGTGGAAATTATTTAATTTCCGAAGCTATAGTGCCTAATAAGTGTTTAATGTGTTGATTTGGGTCAAAATGTATTTGTATTTTGAATAGATTATTATTATTATAATCAAAGGGGAAGCGCTAAACCCGTAGGATTATACAGCGCCCGGGGGGGGGGATGTGGAAGGCATTCAGGCTTAATTCGGGGAACTGGAGCACAGTTCCAATTCCCTAAATCAAGAGCCCCTCACCAACATCAAGGAACCTTCCATGAGGGGTATTTTGAATAGAACCAACCGGGTTTGCCCTGCGCCTGCGCGGATGTGCGGGGGGAACAGGTCGACTCAGGGCAGGGGTTGGCGGCAGTGTTTTGAATGTAGTGAGGAGGCTGTGAAAACATGGGATCAGGAAATTGGCTTTCACGGCGGCCTAAGGATTAATATAGACCTCACTTCCTAATAGGAAGTGTCGTAACTGTTCCTGGTGAAGAGTGAGGGAACGTGATTTACGTGACCACCGTCATAACCTGGAGTTTACCTGGAGAGAGTTTCGGGGGTCAACGCCCCCGCGGCCCGGTCTGTGACCAGGCCTCCTGGTGGATCAGAGCCTGATCAACCAGGCTGTTGCTGCTGGCTGCACGCAAACCAACGTACGAGCCACAGCCCGGCTGATCAGGAACTGACTTTAGGTGCTTGTCCAGTGCCAGCTTGAAGACTGCCAGGGGTCTGTTGGTAATCCCCCTTATGTGTGCTGGGAGGCAGTTGAACAGTCTCGGGCCCCTGACACTTATTGTATGGTCTCTTAACGTGCTAGTGACACCCCTGCTTTTCATTGGGGGGATGGTGCATCGTCTGCCAAGTCTTTTGCTTTCGTAGTGAGTGATTTTCGTGTGCAAGTTCGGTACTAGTCCCTCTAGGATTTTCCAGGTGTATATAATCATGTATCTCTCCCTCCTGCGTTCCAGGGAATACAGGTTTAGAAACCTCAAGCGCTCCCAGTAATTGAGGTGTTTTATCTCCGTTATGCGCGCCGTGAAAGTTCTCTGTACATTTTCTAGGTCGGCAATTTCACCTGCCTTGAAAGGTGCTGTTAGAGTGCAGCAATATTCCAGCCTAGATACAACAAGTGACCTGAAGAGTGTCATCATGGGCTTGGCCTCCCTAGTTTTGAAGGTTCTCATTATCCATCCTGTCATTTTTCTAGCAGATGCGATTGATACAATGTTATGGTCCTTGAAGGTGAGATCCTCCGACATAATCACTCCCAGGTCTTTGACGTTGGTGTTTCGCTCTATTTTGTGGCCAGAATTTGTTTTGTACTCTGATGAAGATTTAATTTCCTCATGTTTACCATATCTGAGTAATTGAAATTTCTCATCGTTGAACTTCATATTGTTTTCTGCAGCCCACTGAAAGATTTGGTTGATGTCCGCCTGGAGCCTTGCAGTGTCTGCAATGGAAGACACTGTCATGCAGATTCGGGTGTCATCTGCAAAGGAAGACACGGTGCTGTGGCTGACATCCTTGTCTATGTCGGATATGAGGATGAGGAACAAGATGGGAGCTAGTACTGTGCCTTGTGGAACAGAGCTTTTCACCGTAGCTGCCTCGGACTTTACTCTGTTGACGACTACTCTCTGTGTTCTGTTAGTGAGGAAATTATAGATCCATCGACCTACTTTTCCTGTTATTCCTTTAGCGCGCATTTTGTGCGCTATTACGCCATGGTCACACTTGTCGAAGGCTTTTGCAAAGTCTGTATATATTACATCTGCATTCTTTTTGTCTTCTAGTGCATTTAGGACCTTGTCGTAGTGATCCAGTAGTTGAGACAGACAGGAGCGACCTGTTCTAAACCCATGTTGCCCTGGGTTGTGTAACTGATGGGTTTCTAGATGGGTGGTGATCTTGCTTCTTAGGACCCTTTCAAAGATTTTTATGATATGGGATGTTAGTGCTATTGGTCTGTAGTTCTTTGCTGTTGCTTTACTGCCCCCTTTGTGGAGTGGGGCTATGTCTGTTGTTTTTAGTAACTGAGGGACGACCCCCGTGTCCATGCTCCCTCTCCATAGGATGGAAAAGGCTCGTGATAGGGGCTTCTTGCAGTTCTTGATGAACACAGAGTTCCATGAGTCTGGCCCTGGGGCAGAGTGCATGGGCATGTCATTTATCGCCTGTTCGAAGTCATTTGGCGTCAGGATAACATCGGATAGGCTTGTGTTAATCAAATTTTGTGGCTCTCTCATAAAAAATTCATTTTGATCTTCGACTCTCAGTCTGGTTAGCGGCTTGCTAAAAACTGAGTCATATTGGGACTTGAGTAGCTCACTCATTTCCTTGCTGTCATCTGTGTAGGACCCATCTTGTTTAAGTAGGGGCCCAATACTGGGCGTTGGTCTCGATTTTGATTTGGCATATTAGAAGAAATACTGGGAACGCTTGGTAAAATGAGTGGATAATAGTAGGACCAGGGGTGACGGGTGCGCCGCCATGGAATGTGTCCAGGGGAAATTACCCGTGAGTTAATCCTCACTCATCGGTCTCAGATCTTAATGGAGTGACCTCTAATGTGTATAATAATTATTAGACATTAAATCGTTTTGTGAATTGTAATGTAATCAGTGATAATAACACTAAGTTAAGGAATCGTTGAAGCGATATGAGCTGCCATTCCCAGAGTGTGTGTGCACATGTTTACCTCGTTGTTCTTGTCTCGAGGATAGTGAAGTTTTTTATGGAGTCACGACTTCTAAACCGGGACAAACCAACGGATACCTCATCCTGCTGGAATAAGAACCGTGTCGGTGTAACAGGACATCGAAATGAGATGGTGAATGGAGGAAATAAGGAGCAATCACCCACAGCTAAGTAACCTGGAGTACCTGGAGTTTACCTGGAGAGAGTTCCGGGGGTCAACGCCCCCGCGGCCCGGTCTGTGACCAGGCCTCCTGGTGGATCAGAGCCTGATCAACCAGGCTGTTGCTGCTGGTTGCACGCAAACCAACGTACGAGCCACAGCCCGGCTGATCAGGAACTGACTTTAGGTGCTTGTCCAGTGCCAGCTTGAAGACTGCCAGGGGTTACCTGGAGGTTACCTGGAGGTTATTCCGGGGATCAACGCCCCCGCGGCCCGGTCCATGACCAGGCCTCCCGATGGATCAGGGCCTGATCAACTAGGCTGTTACTGCTGGCCGCACGCAGTCCGACGTACGAGCCACAGCCCGGCTGATCCGGCACTGACTTTAGGTATCTGTCCAGCTCTCTCTTGAAGGCAGCCAGGGGTTTATTGGCAATTCCCCTAATGCTTGATGGGAGGCTGTTGAACAGTTTTGGGCCCCGGATACTTATGGTGTTTTCTCTTAGTGTACCAATGGCGCCCCTACTTTTTATTGGCGGCATTTTGCATCGCCTGCCCAGTCTTTTACTTTCGTAGAGAGTGATTTCTGTGTGCAGATTTGGGACCATTCCTTCCAAGATTTTCCAAGTGTAGATTATGATATATCTCTCCCTCCTGCGTTCCAACGAGTACAAGTCAAGTGCTTCCAAGCGTTCCCAGTACTTAAGGTGCTTGACAGAACTTATACGTGCAGTAAAGGATCTCTGTACACTCTCTAGATCTGCGATTTCACCTGCTTTGTATGGAGATGTTAATGTACAGCAGTATTCCAGCCTAGAGAGAACAAGTGATTTGAAAAATATCATCATGGGCTTGGCATCTCTCGTTTTGAAAGTTCTCATTATCCATCCTATCATTTTCTTTGCACGTGCGATCGTGGCACTGTTGTGATCCTTGAAAGTGAGATCCTCAGACATTACTACTTCCAGGTCCCTTACATTATTTTTCCACTCTATTGTATGGCCGGAGTCAGTAGTATACTCTGTTCTAGTTATTATCTCCTCCAGTTTTCCATAACGAAGTAGTTGGAATTTGTCCTCATTGAACATCATATTGTTTACCGTTGCCCACTGGAAAACTTTGTTTATATCTTCTTGGAGGTTAACCGCGTCCTCAGCAGATGACAGCCTCATGCAGATCCTAGTATCATCCGCAAAGGATGATACGGTGCTGTGGTGTATATCTCTGTTTATGTCTGATATGAGGATAAGGAATAAGATGGGGGCGAGTACTGTGCCTTGTGGAACAGAGCTCTTCACTATGGCAGCCTCCGATTTAACTCTGTTGACCACTACTCTTTGTGTTCGATTTGTTAGGAAGTTGAAGATCCATCTCCCCATTTTCCCAGTTATTCCTTTAGCACGTATTTTATGGGCTATTACGCCATGATCGCATTTGTCAAATGCTTTTGCAAAGTCTGTGTATATTACATCTGCATTCTGATTTTCTTCCAGTGCATCCAAGGCCATGTCATAGTGATCCAGTAGTTGTGAGAGGCAGGAGCGACCTGCCCTGAACCCATGTTGCCCTGGATTGTGCAGATTTTGGGAATCCAGGTGATTTGCAATCCTGCTTCTTAGCACTCTTTCAAAGATTTATATGATGTGGGACGTCAGAGCTATTGGTCTATAGTTCTTAGCTAATGTTTGCTGCCACCTTTATGGAGTGGGGCTATATCCGTTGTTTTAAGTGACTGTGGAATTTCACCCATGTTCAAGCTCCTCCTCCATAGTGTACTTAGGGCACGCGAGAGGGGTTTCTTGCAGTTCTTAATGAAAACAGAGTTCCACGAGTCTGGGCCCGGGGCTGAGTGCATACGCATGTTGTCAATGGCTTTTTCGAAATCTATCGGAGTTAGGGTAATGTCGGAAATCTGGCATACATTTATGGAGTTTTGAGGCTCATTCATGAAGAAATCCTTTGGGTCGTCGATCCTCAGACCGATTAGTGGTTCACTAAACACAGAGTCGTACTGGGATTTCAATATTTCATAGGATACCTGTCAAATAGAGTATCCTCTGTCCTTTACCAAGGCTTCAGAAGTGATTCTAAAGAAATGTCTTTAGGTACACCGCAGGGAGGAGTTCTTAGTTCCATGCTATTTAATATTCTGATTAATGCTCTCCTAAATGCTCTACCTGCCTCACCTAAACATATAGCTATAAGCTATGCTGATGATATCATGATCCATACAACAGGGCATAAGAAGATGAATACCATTCTTAATGAAGTTCAAGCAATTTGTAATCGACTAGGCCTCATAATATCTTCCTCTAAAACTAAGATATAAACAAGCAAACGACATCCCCCACCCATCTATTTGCAGGGTGAAATCATTAGCTACGTTAAAACTTACAGATATCTTGGTGTAGATGTACCCTTTAACAAATCCACTATACCACAACTAAACAAGAAATGTAAAGCTAGGCTAAATGCTCTCAAAGCTGTTGCTGGCTACAATCCCAACTATGGTGCAAATGTGAGAATCGTGAGAATGATGTACATAGCCTATGTTAGGTCCTTAATTGATTATGCTGCTCCCATGTTGATATTAGCTAGAGAAAGTTCTCTCCGACCCTTGGAGTTAATGCAAAATGAAGCTCTCAGGATTATTCTTGGCTCTCCCAGATCTACAAAAGTTCTTAACATGAGGAAGGAGCTTGGTATTTCTAGTATCAGTGATAGGATTGTTGAAATTAACACTGTACTCGGTATTAGAATGTTGAGAAACGAACCAGACACTGTCACAGTGAATCTTACCAAGTGTCTAGAGGTAAATACACACAGATCTAAATGGATTGTGAAAACGTGCAATTGCATTAAGTTTTATAACCTACATGAACTGTATCACTGTAGGCAACAAGAGCATTTCACCCCTCCATGGAAGATGTGTTCATTTAATATCACATACCTACAAGTCCCTCCCAAGAAGCTCATTGCTAGTAATCCCTTCCTTAAATCTCTTGTTAGAGCAACTGCTCAAGAAGAAATTTCTCACCTAGCTGGTAGTAACAAGTTATCACAAGTTATATACACTGATGGATCTAAACAGGAGTCTTCTGGCAGGGCTGCATCTGCTCTTGTTGCCACCTCCCTAGTTAAGAACGATAATAAATTTTTTGAGTTAGGCATAAGAATTAACAACTGGGCGTCTACACTGCAAACTGAATTGTTTGCAATCCTAATGGCGCTAAAGCTAACCTATGACACTGAGCTTGACTCTATCATCATTACTGATTCTATGTCATCACTGAAGGCTCTTGACTCATATAATGACTCCAACAACATGCTCATTGGGGAAGCCAGGTATAGATACTCAAAAATTAGGGACAAAGGAATTAATGTACAATTGCTATGGATCCCATCACACATTGGATTACTCCTTCATGATAAAGTTGATATGTTAGCCAAGAAGAGTATCGAGAAGGAGAATGTAGAATATAACTTTGGTATAACTGTGTCTAGCATTAGGAATAATATTAGGAGAGAAGTAAATAATGAAAATGATTGTTATAGGAATGCAGTTAGAAGCCTGAGTAGATCTATAACCCACTATGATAACATGAACGTAGATAAGTATGTTTATGGAGCAACTTGCAATGTGAACAGACTGACTGATGTTGTAGTGGCCAGGCTTAGGCTTGGTTACAAGTACTTCTGGCAGTTTGGGAGACACACAGATGATGATCTAACTAAATGTAAATTATGTGATCAGGCATATGGTCACTCTCTTGAACACTATGTGCTTAATTGTCCACTTATTGAGGAATACAGAGACAGACAGTATAATAACCTATGTGACATGTCAAGATATCTTATTAATGAAAATAAGATACCAGATATACTAAGCAAATTTCCTAAATTTGCTTGTAACAGATAAGTGAACTATAGATATGTAGATATAAATCCATATGTATTCCTGTTAACCCTTTGGGGCCTAGTTCCTAGGCCTTTTGTGTATCCATATGCTCTCGCGCTACCGTCCACAGGATGGATATGGGGTGCACAATAAACTAGCCACTTCGGTGGCAAAATCTAATCTAAAAATCGTCTGTGTAAGTCCCATCCTGTCTGAGTAAGGGCCCGATACTAGATGTGGTATTTGCCTTGTTTTTGGCATATGAAAAGAAATATTTTGAATTTCTTTCAATTTCACTAATAGCTTTAAGCTCCTCCTGCCTCTCCTGGTTCCTGTAAGAGTCATTTAGCTTAAGTTCGATAGTTTCCACTTCCCTGGTCAGCGCCTCCTTTCGTGTATCAGATATTCTAGCACTCCTGAGGAGCTCAGTGACTCTTCGTCGTCTTCTGTAGAGGGAGCGTCTTTTTCTCTCCAGTTTACTCCTGCTCTTCTTCTTTCTTACCTGGAGTTTACCTGGAGAGAGTTCCGGGGGTCAACGCCCCCGCGGCCCGGTCTGAGACCAGGCCTCCTGGTGGATCAGAGCCTGATCACCCAGGCTGTTGCTGCTGGCTGCACGCAAACCAACATACGAGCCACAGCCCGGCTGATCCGGAACTGACTTTAGGTGCTTGTCCAGTGCCAGCTTGAAGACTGCCAGGGGTCTGTTGGTAATCCCCCTTATGTGTGCTGGGAGGCAGTTGAACAGTCTCGGGCCCCTGACACTTATTGTATGGTCTCTTAACGTGCTAGTGACACCCCTGCTTTTCATTGGGGGGATGGTGCATCGTCTGCCAAGTCTTTTGCTTTCGTAGTGGGTGATTTTCGTGTGCAAGTTCGGTACTAGTCCCTCTAGGATTTTCCAGGTGTATATAATCATGTATCTCTCCCTCCTGCGTTCCAGGGAATACAGGTTTAGGAACCTCAAGCGCTCCCAATAATTGAGGTGTTTTATCTCCGTTATGCGCGCCGTGAAAGTTCTCTGTACATTTTCTAGGTCGGCAATTTCACCTGCCTTGAAAGGTGCTGTTAGTGTGCAGCAATATTCCAGCCTAGATAGAACAAGTGACCTGAAGAGTGTCATCATGGGCTTGGCCTCCCTAGTTTTGAAGGTTCTCATTATCCATCCTGTCATTTTTCTAGCAGATGCGATTGATACAATGTTATGGTCCTTGAAGGTGAGATCCTCCGACATGATCACTCCCAGGTCTTTGACGTTGGTGTTTTGCTCTATTTTGTGGCCAGAATTTGTTTTGTACTCTGATGAAGATTTAATTTCCTCATGTTTACCATATCTGAGTAATTGAAATTTCTCATCGTTGAACTTCATATTGTTTTCTGCAGCCCACTGAAAGATTTGGTTGATGTCTGCCTGGAGCTTTGCAGTGTCTGCAAAGGGGAATATGCCTAGAACATGTTTCGGCTACCAGGAAGTTGATCCTTTCAAGGCACTGGTTTGGATCCATGTCATTTAAGACATCTTCCCAACATGTTTCGTTTAGGACATGGTTTACCTGGTCCCAGTTGATGTTCTTGTTGTTGAAATTGTATTTTGTGAAGACACCTTCACAGGTACATGCATTCTGCTGTTCAGGACCCCTATGCATGTACGTCTGGACTTCGATTAGATTGTGATCGGAATTAGTTGTTTTTGATATTCTTATGTCTCTTATCAGGTCCTCATTATTTGTGAAGATAAGGTCAAGTGTGTTTTCTAGTCTTGTTGGCTCCACTATCTGCTGGCTTAAGGTGTGTTTTTCGCAGAGACTTAGTAGCTCATGTGTGTGTGACCTTTCATCTGCGCTACCTCCGGGGATTGTTTCAGCTATAATATTATTTGCTACATTCTTCCATGTTGTATGCCTTAGGTTGAAATCACCAAGCAGTAAGATGTTTGGGGATGGAGCTGGAAGGTTTTCCAAACAGTAATCGATTTTCAGTAGCTGTTCCTTGAACTGTTGGGAGGTTGCATCTGGTGGCTTGTATACAACCACAATGACTAGGTTTTGGTTCTCGATCTTTATTGATAGAACTTCAACTACCTCATTTGTGGTGTTCAGCAACTCCGTGCAGATAAGGGACTCTTTGACATACAGGCCAACCCCCCCTTGTTGCCTGTTTTTTCTGTCGCATCTAAAAAGGTTGTAACCACTTATCCATATTTCACTGTCAAAGTGATCTTTTGTGTGAGTCTCTGTGAAGGCTGCAAACATTGCATTAGACTCCACTAGAAGTCCACTGATAAAAGGTATTTTGTTGTTGGTGGATGGCTTAAGGCTCTGTATATTAGCAAATATGAACGAGGTTGTATTCTGTGTTTGTTGGGGGGATTTTGTTATTGGCATCAGTAGTTGTAATTCTGGAGGGCCATGGGTGGCCACTGGCTGCGCCTACAGTCCAACAAGGCTCCAAGGTGGTGGACTATTTTTGTTATTTCCTTCCATTTTCTTTTTTCGTTTCCTGCCACTAAAAAATCACCTGGAGTTGGGTTGTCGTAGCTACTATTGTTTGTCTTGTGAGGTCTGTGCCTCCTGGTCCCTTTTAGATGGTATGCAGGGCACTCGATGTTGTAACACTGCTTCTGGAGGACCGAGGAGTGGCACATTTTTGGGTGAAAGAAAGTACAGGAAGAAGAACGACACACTCCTTTAGACAGGAGGTCGCTTCATTTTTGGGGATGGTCAAAGTTGCATGTCTCATTTTTTTCCCCTGTTATTCCATGCTTACAGATGCCCCAAGCATAATATTTGCACAAATTCACCTTTGGTTGAGAATTGTTGGGAGGTGTGTTGTCAATTTCTGCAGGTTCTGCAGGTTCTGGGTCTGTTGGTAATCCCCCTTATGTGTGCTGGGAGGCAGTTGAACAGTCTCGGGCCCCTGACACTTATTGTATGGTCTCTTAATGTGCTAGTGACACCCCTGCTTTTCATTGGGGGGATGGTGCATCGTCTGCCAAGTCTTTTGCTTTCGTAGTGAGTGATTTTCGTGTGCAAGTTCGGTACTAGTCCCTCTAGGATTTTCCAGGTGTATATAATCATGTATCTCTCCCTCCTGCGTTCCAGGGAATACAGGTTTAGGAACCTCAAGCGCTCCCAGTAATTGAGGTGTTTTATCTCCGTATAGGAGTGAAGCTGATTCATTACCTCTGTAACTTGCCATGATTAGTGACCAGATCTACCTGGAGTTCATTACCTTTGTAACTAGTTCAGCTATCATAACTTTGGGGTCCAGTCACTGGACCCATTATGTACCTTTGTAATCTTTTGACTACCGCCCACAGGATGGGTATGGGGTGCATAAAGATATTAAACTAAAGTGTGTGTGTGTGTGTGTGTGTGTGTGTGTGTGTGTGTGTGTGTGTGTGTGTGTGTGTGTGTGTGTGTGTGTGTGTGTGTGTGTGTGTGTGTGTGTGTGTGTGTGTGTGATGTGTGTGACTCAACAATCAATATTTGCACCAATAACTCATTACAATTGTGACCGGGTGTGGAAGTGTGAATTGCTCATTACTCTATAATTTGTTCATGATTGTAGCCAAAGTATAAACGTAAGTAACCATTCTACAGAATTCATTACCTTTGTAACTTGTGAGCTCATTACCTTTGTACCTAGTTCAGCTATCAAAACTTTGGGGGCCCAGTCCCTGGACCCATTACGTACCTCTGTAATCTGTAAATACCTTTGTAACTTGTCATGATTGTGACCAGACTTACCTGGAGTTCATTACCTTTGTAAATTGTGAGTTCATTACCTTTGTAAATTGTGAGTTCATTACCTTTGTAAATTGTGAGTTCATTACCTCTGTAACTTGCTCAGCTATCAAAACTTTGGAGTCCAGTCCCTGGACCAATTATGTACCTCTGTAATCTTTTGACTACCGCCCACAGGATGGGTATGGGGTGCATAATAAACATATTAAACTAACTAACTGCGCGCCGTGAAAGTTCTCTGTACATTTTCTAGGTCGGCAATTTCACCTGCCTTGAAAGGTGCTGTTAGTGTGCAGCAATATTCCAGCCTAGATAGAACATCAAGTGACCACCAGAGAATATCTGGTAAGTGGTGGGATTATGTACAAGTGTTTTTCCTTGATGGATATATCCATGTGTAACCTACCCCCTTCCCCTTCATTCAGTTACACTAATACAATCTATACAGTCCACAATTAATTAGTAGCGCCGTACTTGAGGGTGCTATCCAATTTATACTGGTCTCGGATAGATATGGATAAGATTGTGAGGGTCGAGAGGGCCACCTGCAGTGACCAGAGGTGGTTAAGTTTTCTCACATGTCTACACGGGGTGACTGCGGTAAACAATATGGTTGTTGTCTCCCAATGAGATTACTCGTACGTATGTAATGTTGAGGTACGTACAGGTAATCACCCCCTATAAAATGTTCCATAATTATTATTATTATTATTATTATTATTATTATTATTATTATTATTATTATTATTATTATTATTATTATTATTATTATTATTATTATTATTATTATTACGTATATGTAAATTAGCTAGGATAACCCCCCAAAATCTGTAAGGTTCCACCGTAACCTTTTCGCCACCAAGCAAGAATACTTTAAGACCTTCAATAAAAAGTATGGTAAACTCTCGGAATATTTACGTCGAAAGAAATATATATCTCAGAGTAAATCATGTTCGGATTCACTATCAGATAGAGGCTATGTATCGTCAGAGGGAGCGCCATCTATTATATAAAAGTTGAAGGTATGGGATAGAGTCGAGTCTCCCGTGTTAGTGGTGTGGCCGGCGACACCCTCACTTTATTGGCCATGTAAACAACGCATTCTGACTCCTCACCAGTATTATCACAAAATATTTTAATGATTTGTACTTCGCTGACTTAACAAGATAAACATAATCAGGGTAGGTTACTTTAATATTTGAAAATATTTTATGTTTTGTTTAGTAGTGGGTTGCTAAGAGCCCGTATTGTGATGCATCTTCTTGGCCGATAACTTATCAGTGAATGCTTGTCGTATTCTTTTGTCTGTAAAATTACTAATACTAACTTGGTTATAAGGTTATTTTTGTTTAAGTACTGAAGTTAATTTTATTACCTAATAAATCGCATTTTGATTCTTTTTTTTAGCGTTTAGGTATAGTTAATTTGCATAATGTGATCGTAACATGTACCTCCTCAAAACAGTTATAAAAAAAAATTGGTATGTTACGTGCCCAAATCCTAAATAAAAACTTATATATAAAAGAAAATGTATAGTTGCCTAGAAGCCGGGTAACAGTTTGTTGAAGGCTATGTACATGGCAGTCAGGTAGTGACAGGAAATGGAAGTCACTTTTTTTTTCGACTTTTTTTGGGGGGATATCCTGGGTAATTTACACTGTGTATGATAATTGTATATACGTGTACCTGTGCCTAAATAAACTTACTATAGGTTAGGTTAGGGTGTCTAGTAGCTTAGTGTAACCACTAAGCTACTAGACACCCTAGCCTAACCTATAGTAAGTTTATTTAGGCACAGGTACACGTAAGTACAATTATCATACATAGTGTAAATTACCCAGGATATTCCCCCCCCCCCAAAAAAAAAAAAAAAAAAAAAACGGAAAAAAAGTGACTTGCTTCCATTTCCTGTCACTACCTGACTGCCATGTACTCATGCACTCAGCTCACACTGTAGAGGATGTGGGGGCTGAACCCCACACTGAGGCAGACACACATGGGGCAAGTACCCTAATACTTGCTGCCTCTATTACATAGCAGTAAATAAATACCTGGGAGTTGATTGTTCCAGGTATCATCCTTTGGGAAGATGAAAAAATACCCTAGCAGAAATAAGCTACATTAAATGGCTTTATTGGGTTATCTGGGATTACTAACTCTTCAAGGGTAATAATCCAAATAGTCTTTTAGGTTTCATAAATCTAAAAAAATATATGTTATAAAAAATAAGCAAATTGACTAAATAACTGCATCTTGTTTGGCTATTTGAGTCAGTATACAGTTTGGGCACTTAATAACAACAGTGTCATTCATGCAAAAGTGAAAGAATTTTTTTTAATATTGATATTTTTTTTTTTAATTTCAGCATACTATAACAAAATTGCAGCAATGAAGTTCTATGAAGGCAGCAATATCCTCAAATTTTCATGGGAGCAAGTGGCTCAGGGTATCTGGCAGCGTTACCCAAACCCTGAAAGGTAAAGATTCCTTAATAGTAATTTTTATCATAATTTATCAGCCTAGGTGATAGTTCTCATAATTTAACAAAATTGGGATTAACACAGCAAAAACAGTTTGTAGCTTAAAACAGGCTTATTCAGGTAATGTATATGTACCTTTACAGACTGTTTTATAAATTTATACAATGTTTTCAGTAACACATATTTGTTATAGGTATACAGTGTTGGTAACTTAGGTAGATATAGCCTAAAATAACCCAACAGTGTGACTTAAGTTATTTTTATTGGGGTCCTCGAACCCATGGGAGACAAATAACTTCTTACTGAGAGTAGATCAAGCACCTCTGTTCCTATTTTGGAGCAGAATAAGATGACTTGGAGGGGGTAAAGGAGGTTTTGTGTGTGGGGCTTAGGCATCCAGTAAGTGTATTAGATAGGAGTGAGTGGAGACAAGTGATTTTTATAACTTTGACATACTGTTGGAGCGTGATCTGGGCAACATTTATGAAGGGATTCAGGAAAACTGGCCAGCCCAACTTGAGTCCTGCAGGTGGAAATTACAGCGCCTGCACTCTGAAGGAGGGGTGGGGATATTGGCAGTTTTGAACTGGCAAGACAGTGAAGGTAAAAGTGTTTCTTCTTTTTTGAGTCACTCTTCTTCAGTGGGAGATGGCCAGTGTGTTAAAAAAATACTTGAAAGGGCCAGAATATTTTTCTGTTAATTTTTTCCATGCATTTTTCTATGTTTATGGTCACAGATTTTTATGGTTATTTCTTCTCACAAGTTTATATGTCCACAGCTCTCATGTTCTGTCTGAGGACACCATAGTCAGGAAAGTCATTGGACATCAGCTGCACTCCAAAAGGATATTAACTAAAACAAATCGTATGCCAAAATGGGGTGAACGACTGATCAATGCCCGGAATGTCAGTATCATTGAAGAATCTATTGTGGATCCAGATAAGAGAGAAATGTGTACATACACAAGGAATGTTGGGTTAACCAAGGTGAGTTGTTTACGAGGTTTATTGGGTCATTCTTGGTAGTGGGGGGTAATGATAAAGGGCTTCGAAGGCTTTTTATTTTATTTGCAATATCATGGGGTACACAGGCAGTGTGTTAAGTGCCCATGGCCCGTGAGGGTCATGCCCGTGAGGGAGAGAGGACTAGGACCTGTTGTCTGAGTCTAGGCTGCTGAGTGAGTGAGATAGCAGCAGTGTATTTCTTGTATGGTAGGGCAGTCAGGGTTTATCAAAAAGAGATGCGTAAATTTTGCATGCATGTATCAGAGAAATCAGGAGTGTGATACACTTTGCACGTTTCCTTTGTAGTATACTTCTTTGGATCTTTGTCACTCCTTATTTTTCATTCCTCTTTCCTTTCTCTCACTCTCCTCTGCTTTTTTCACATTCCCTCCATTCTATTTTCTCATCTCACTTTCCATAATTCCCACTCATTCCTGCTCTTCCTCTGCAATCATTCCTGCTCTTTCTCTATTTGCAGTCATTCGTGCTGTAGGCTCTCTTCCCTGTCATTTGTCTTTGCAGCTTTTTTTTTCACCACTTTTCTCCATTCCTTTTTTAATAATTAAGGATTCTACTAGGGTTAGGCTGGGAGTTCCTGCATTTGGTTTATGAGTATACATCTGTTATCTTGTCTCTGTTCAATTCAGTATCTGGCATTATCAATATTTATATTATGAAGAGCATTTGTGAGTACATACTGTACTTTGTTTAATGTTAAGCAACATACAAGTAAGGAATGAAGAAGTAGGAGCCAGTTGTGGGCCACACCTTTTATTTGGTCAATTTCTAAAATACGTATATGTATATTGTGAGAACCAGTACCAAATGTATTAGTCAAGGATTGGACGATTGCTGAAAATGATGCCCTTGAGAAGTTTACTGTCAATGTGAAACTGCTAAGGGCTACCTGTCTTGTATACTTGCTGTCCTATTAGCTGTTCCAGTTGGGGGATGCTTTAGAGTATTGGCCTTGTACATTACTGTAAGGTTGCTAGCTTCTCACCATGATTACAGGCAAAGCTGAAATAGCATTCAGCTAGGTTAAGCTGAGGTGCAAGGTGAGTTGCTTTGCATAAGCCTCTACCATATATTCTCATGCAGTCCTTTATGAGAGAGCGTCTTGATGCTGGTGAGGGGTTCATGATCCAAGAATTGGGGCTACCCTTCCCTTCTTCGGATTAAGCCTTAATTAACCCTTTGACTGTTTCTGACGTATAAATACGTCTTACGAGCCAATGTTTCTGACGTATTTATATGCACAAATTCTAGCGGCTTCAAATCAAGCGCCAAAGGCCTGGTAGGCCTACACGGGAGAGAATGGGTCTCAGTGGTCGGTGTGCACCCTGTGAAAAAAATCTGGGACCCAGCAGTGCATTGTGGGAACGCCATGTTGTCAGTCCATTTTCACCATGGCTCTCGGTAAGAAGTTCCTCACTCCTCGGCGGATTGGAGGTCTTTTATTCCCAAGTGATAGCTCTAACAGCGATGAAAATGTCAGTGACAGTGAATTCCAGGGTTTTGAAGCGAGTGTTACCGAAAAAAGTGCCCAGGATAACGTAAATAGTGACAAAAACCCAGATAACCCACAACCTTCGACCTCTGGTGCTGTGCCGGCTTGTTCACGTTCACTTTCGCCTGTACCAGGACGAAAGAGGAAACTATTTGGTCGTGTACAACACCCAGATGATAGCAGTGATAGTGATTTCAAGGTCATTGAAAGCAGTTCTAGTGACAGTGAGAGTGAATATTCCCCAGTGAAGCGCCAGTATGTACGACGTAGCATGCGGTCTGGTAGTGTTTCATATGTTGTTCCAAGGGGAAGGAGAAACTCTGGGAGCACATCCCGTGGCCCTACACCACGACCTGATAGTGAAGATGACGATATTGTAACGATGGGTATGAATGGTGACAGTGAGGGAGGAGGTAGTGGTGGTGATAGTGAGGGTGGCACGGCCCATGTGGCACCATCACCAGGCCACGCTACTACCCACGCGGCTGACTCAGCAGAACAACCAGCCTCACCCTACCCCACACTCCCACAACCTGCACAACCACAACCACGGTACAATATCCAGACCCCACCAGCAGACCGCATCTGGGATTGGCAGGATGGTGACGAGTTTGTTCCCAGTCCCCATGACTTTGATGAAACACAAAGTGGAATAAAGCCATCTTGTCCACTTGGGAACAATGCCAGTGAACTGGACTGCTTTGAGTTATTCTTCGATGAACCCCTGATGGACATCATTGTCAGGGAAACAAACACATACTCGGATTACACCATGGCAAATGCAATTCTCTCACCAAAATCACGGCTACACAAGTGGAAGGAGACAACTGTGGCAGAGATGTACCTGTTTTTTGCCACAATAATGCTTATGCCACATGTGTATAAGCACACTGTCACCACATACTGGACAACAGATCGCCTGATTTCAACTCCAGGTTTTAGTGACATTATAGGTGTCAATCGTTTCCTGATACTGTTACGTATGTTACACTTTTCAGACAAAACCAGGCCTGACAGAAGCAACAGGTTATATAAGATAAGAAATGTGTTTATGTACCTGAAACAAAAGTGCTGCATGTATTTTTATCCCTTCAGGAAGCTTGTTATTGATGAGTCCTTGATTTTATTCAAAGGAAGACTCTCATTCAAGCAATATGTACCAAGCAAGAGGAAACGCTTTGGTATAAAGCTATTTGTACTGTGTGATTGCAGAAGTGGTCTTGTTTTAGATATTATTGTGTACACTGGCAGTAATACTTTGAGAGATACCATGAAGTTATTGGGTATCTCTGGTGATGTGGTTCGAACAATGATGGAACCATATCTTGGTAAGGGGCATATGTTATTTACTGATAACTGGTACGCAAGCCCCTTACTCAGTGATTTCTTGCGAGTGAACTTGACAGATGTGTGTGGCACAGTGCGTGGTAATCGCAAACATATGCCAAGGTTCGACGCTGGCACTCGCAGAGGTGAGGTGCAAGCCTTTGCTGCCAATGACATCATGGCATTTCGGTGGCATGACAAACGTGATGTCACATTGTTGACATCAGTTCACAGAAACGAAATGGTACCCAGTGGCAGGGACAACAGAGACCAATGAACCCATTCTAAAGCCTGCAGCTGTCATGGACTACAACCTCAATATGCGCTTAGTGGACAAATGTGACATGCAGATTGGGTTTGCAGACTGTGTACGCAAGAGTTATAAGTGGTATATCAAACTTTTTTTCCATCTTGTTGATATCTCTATGGTAAATGCTTATAACATATACAAGTTGAAGACCAACAAAACACCAAAATATGGTGAATTTAGCCTGTCAGTAATCAGACAAATAATTGCAAAGTACCAAGGAGCAACTCCTGCAATAGACCAGCGCCCACAGACGTCATCTCGTATGAGGCCTGGTGATCACTACCCCATACAACTGCCTCCTACTACTGCCAAGAAAAATGCTCAGAAGAGGTGTTATGTATGTATGCATACCACAAAACGCCCACAAACACGCAGAGACACTCGTTTTATGTGTGAGGAGTGTGAAGTGCCCCTCTGCATATACCCATGTTTCAAAGAGTTCCACAAGCTGCAGCAGTTCTAGGAACGTGGTTAGTGACTGTACATATGTATATATATTATGGAACAATAGTAATAAACATTGTTTTGTATTGTTTGTTTGTGTAAACAAAGTGTATACACAAACTAATAGTGATAAAGTTTGTTCTGTTATTGTGTTGTAAATAATGAGTGTATATTTGAACAATGCACCTTACATTGGTCTCACAGGCCACATAAGTTACCTGGAAAAGAAAAATATTGAAAAATGCAAGAAACCTTTGAATTAGAGTAAATAAAAGAATACTGGGTGGGCGGCAGTTGCCGCTGTTGCCGTACGCACGTCAATTTCTGCAAACTTTGCGGCTCTATATCTCGGTAAGTACTGATGGCAAAAAAAATTTTTTTAGGCTTAAAACACTAGTAAAAATATTCCTAACATTTTCATAAGAAAAAATAATTTTTTTTTTTTCGAATATTTGGCGACATAGAATGACAGTTTCAGAGAGGGGCCTGAAACAGTCAAAGGGTTAAACTTTACCAAACATTCTAATATGCAAATGACAACTGTGTGTTCATCATACTGGTACTCATTTTTTCATGTCTTCATCTGTCACTTGCCAATATTTTTACCTCAGCACAATTCTTTGGGTCTTCTATCTCTTCATACCTTTGAAAGAATCTAAGACTAGGAGAGGCCACAGTGTGTCATGGTCAATTACTCAGGTGATGACACTCTCTTCAATGTACTAGTATGCTCAACTGGAATAAGTAAACAATGAAATCAGGAGCTGTTGTTCCACCACCAGCATCCCTACCAGCAAATTCAATTCAATTCAATTCAAGTTTATTCTCTATAAAGGTTACAATGTGGGGTTTACAGGTTTTGGGTATTGTGTGGTTTACATGTTATAAAATACTAATTACAGAGGGGGCCACTAGGACACCTAGCATGGCTAGGCATTTCGGGCAGACTTAGATTAATTCTTAACAATCCTTACAGATTATGGTATTAAGGCTAAGTGACTACATCATAATTTGTGAGTTTAGCAATGTGAATGCTTTTGTTTTGGCACAATACGAAGTGTCTATATTGGAGTATCATAGGCAAACTTATGACTAGTTAGGATTTATTATTTTAAGATTAAGATTAGTATTTCTGGGTTTATAGTCAGTGGGTGAGTGAGTGTAATTGTGAACCACCAGGTGGTTATCATGTAGTTAGTTGTCGGGGTGTATCAGGGAGATAAGATGTTTTCTAACTGTAGTTTTGAAAGTGATGAATGTGTCTGCAGTTCTAGAGTTTTCAGGTAGGGTGTTCCAGATTTTAGATCCTTTGAAATACATTGAATTTTTGTAAAGGTTTAGTCGAACACGGGAAATGTCATAGAGATGTTTGTGTCTGGTGTTATGCCTGTGGATCCTGTCACAACTGTCAAGAAAGCATTTTAGGTCAAGGTTAATATTGGAATTTAAGGTCCTGTAGATATAGATTGCACAGTAGTAAGTGTGGATGTTCTGAACAGGGAGTAAGTTTAGATCTATGAAGAGTGGGGGGGTGTGTTGCCAGGGATGGGATTTAGTGATTATTCTTACTGTGGCTTTTTGTTGGGTTATTATTGGCTTTAGGTGTGTTGCTGCAGTTGAACTCCAAGCACAGATAGCATAGGTGAGGTATGGATATATAAGTGAATGGTATAGTGTGAGAAGGGCAGTTTGCGGCACGTGGTATCATATCTTGGAGAGGATACCGTCATATCTTGGAGAGGATCCCAAAGTCACCGTTTTGGATATTTTTTTGTGTTATGTGTTGGTGTTGGATATGGGTGCTGAAATTTAGGTTGTTGTCAAGGTATAGGCCAAGGAATTTGCCCTCATTATGTCTGGCAATTAGAGTGTTGTCAATCTTAATGTTAAGTTGCGCAACACCTGCTCTGCTACCAAACATAATATAGTAGGTTTTGCCAGTGTTAAGTGTAAGTTTATTGGCTGTCATCCAAGTCGATATTTTGAGCAGCTCCTCGTTAACAATGGTGTGGAAGTAGCACAGTAATGACTTATTCATTCCAAATTTATTACAATTTCATGGTATAACAGTGGAATTCAACCACAAAGCACACTAAGTAGATTTAACCCAGGGTAACCAAATAATTATAATCAAATGATGTGATGTATTTCCATGTTTCAGTGGGTGTTACTCCTTGAAACAATTGTAATATCATAGGATTTTGTTGTATATACATGTTTTGCAGTAGTTTTTTTGTTTTGCTTTCCTTTGTAGTATCCAATAGTCAGCATGTATATGAGGGAAGTTTTGTAATTTTTTTTGTTAGTCGTGAAAACTTGAATCTTGGCATTTAATTTTTTTTTTCCAGGTTATGACTTGTGTTGAAAAGGTGATTTACAAACCAAGCCCAGAAAACCCACAATGGACAGTAGCAGAAAGGAGGGCATGGATTGACTCAAAAATATTTGGATTTGGGTATGCAATCCAGGTAAAGTTTTTCTGAAGTTTAACTGCATTAAATTATTATGTGTGAGTGAGGTGAAAGTGTTGAATGATGATGAAAGTATTTTCTTTTTGGGGATTTTCTTTCTTTTTGGGGATTTTCTTTCTTTTTGGGGATTTTCTTTCTTTTTGGGTCACCCTGCCACTGTGGGAGATGGCCGACTTGTTGAAAAAAAAAAAAATCTGGAGAGATATCTGGAGAGAATTCTGGGGGTCAACGCCCCCGCGGCCCGGTCTGTGACCAGGCCTCCTGGTGGATCAGAGCCTGATCAACCAGGCTGTTACTGCTGGCTGCACGCAATCCAACGTATGAGCCACAGCCCGGCTGGTCAGGTACTAACTTAAGGTGCTTCTCCAGTGTCTGCTTGAAGACAGCCAGGGATCTATTGGTAATCCCCCTTATGTATGCTGGGAGGCAGTTGAACAGTCTCGGGCCCCTGACACTTATTGTGTTGTCTCAACATGCTAGTGACACCCCTGCTTTTCATTGGGGGGGATGTTGCATTGTCTGCCGAGTCTTTTGCTTTCATAGTGAATGATTTTCATGTGCAAGTTTGGTACTAGTCCCTCTAGCATTTTCCATGTGTATATAATCACGTATCTCTCCCGCCTGCATTCCAGGGAGTACAGGTTCAGGAACTTCAAGCGCTCCCAGTAATTGAGGTGTTTTATCTCTGTTATGCGCGCCGTGAAGGTTCTCTGTACATTTTCTAGGTCAGCAATTTCACCTGCTTTGAAAGGTGCTGTTAGTGTGCAGCAATATTCCAGCCTAGATAAAACAAGCGACTTGAAGAGTGTCATCATGGGCTTGGCATCCCTTGTTTTGAAGGTTCTCATTTTCCATCCTGTCATTTTTCTAGCAGATGCGATTGATACAATGTTATGGTCCTTGAAGGTGAGATCCTCCGACATGATCACTCCCAAGTCTTTGACGTTGGTTTTTCGCTCTATTTTGTGGCTGGAATTTGTTTTGTACTCTGATGGAGTTTTAATTTCCTCATGTTTACCATATCGGAGTAATTGAAATTTCTCATCGTTGAACTTCATATTGTTTTCTGCAGCCCACTGAAAGATTTGGTTGATGTTCACCTAGAGCCTTGCAGTGTCTGCAATGGAAGACACTGTCATGCAGATTCGGGTGTCATCTGCAAAGGAAGACACGGTACTGTGGCTGACATCCTTGTCTATGTCAGATATGAGGTTGAGAAACAAGATGGGAGCGAGTACTGTGCCTTGCGGAACAGAGCTCTTCACCGTAGCCGCCTCAGACTTTACTCTGTTGACTACTACTCTTTGTGTTCTGTTTGTGAGGAAATTATAGATCCATCTACCAACTTTTCCTGTTATTCCTTTATCACGCATTTTGTGCGCTATTACGCCATGGTCACACTTGTCGAAGGCTTTTGCAAAGTCTGTATATATTACATCTGCATTCTTTTTGTCTTCTATGGCATCTAGGACCTTGCGACATGTAGTCTTTGAAAGTACAACTATTTTTTTTAAATGTGTTTGATGTGAGTTTAAAATATTTATTTCATTTGTCAATATAGGTCTAAGAATTTGTCTTCATGCTTGCTTTTTATGTTGTGCTTTTTAAACAAAACTTGCTAACTTGGCTTTTTCATCAAGCATAATTTTGTCAGACAAGTTAGCACAAATTCTTTGTTGCAATATTAGGGAAGGACAGGTATCTAAGGATTGACAGAGAACATCCACAGTTCTTTTGCATATGGAAAAAGGACAAGAGGGAGTGTAAGAATTATAGAGAATAAGCTTTTTGAGTGCACTAGGTAAAGTGTATTGTAGTTATTATCGAAAGAATGAAGGGTAAGAAAGTAGGATTGCAGAGGAACAAGGAGGATTTATGAAGGTAGAGGTGTGAACACTGCTCATGTATTTGTATTTATGACTTAAGATTGAGGGTCAAGATGTAGGAACAGTTTGGCAAATGAATGGAATAGGGAGTAGGTTACTAAAAGCAGTAAAGTTTTTTGTGCAGATAGTGAGGCTCAGGTTAGGGTAGGCAGGAAAGGGGAGGACTATTTTCCAGTAAAATTAGACCTTGGACAGAGATATGTGTTGTCACCATGATTTAGCATATTTATAGATGGGGTTGTAAAAGAAGTAAATGCTATGGTGCTGGGGAGAAGTGGGGGATTAAAAGATAGAGTTATACAAAGTGGGAAGTGTCACTGTTGCTCTTCACTTATGACACAGTTCTTTTGGGAGATTCAAGGAGGATTCGTAAAAGAAGGATATTTACAGTGAATGCAGTAGGGCCCCACTTTACAGCGTTTTGCCTTAAGGTTGTCCGCTAATACGGCAGTTTCAAATTATGACCAAAACTATACGGCTCCCCGTCTTTCTAATACGGTGCGCCCCACCTGATTTGTTTACATTCTCCATGTGAGCACATCTTTATTATGTCTGGAAACTTTCCAAAATTTCGAGTGTTTTAAAGTTATTGCATATTTTATATGTACACTCTGATAATTATACTTATATGTACCTGTACCTAAATATACTTACACAATATGCTGGCGTGCAGGTACACATTAACCCTTTGACTGTTTCAGTCGTATATATACGTCTTACGAGCCAGTGTGTTTGACGTATGTGTATGCTCAAAAATTCTAGCGGCTTCAAATCAAGTGGGAGAAAGCTGGTAGGCCCACATGTGAGAGAATGGGTCAGTGTGGTCAGTGTGCACAGTATAAAAAAATCCTGCAGCAAGTAGTGCATAATGAGAAAAAAAACTCCGACCGTGTTTTTGGATTAAAACGCCGACTTTGAGGTGTATTTTCGTATAGTTTTTATGGTTATGGTTTTTGTAGTCTCATTTGATATGGAATGGAAAACATATTATAGAAATGGATGTGATTTTGATTGGTTTTACTATGAAAAGGACCTTGAAATGGAGCTCAAAGTAAGGGAAATGTTTGATTTTTGCCGATGTTCAAGAATAAACAAATGACGTCATTGTCCAATAAATGTCCAACTAGTCATTCTAATAATATGCAGTCATGAATGGGTTGACATTATTTATAAAATTATTACAATATTGCAGTAGTCTGCATAACAGCAAATATTCTATTTTTTGTTTGAATAAAAATTCAAAATAGAAAGCAAGAGTAATATCAGAGGGGCCTGGAGGTGTGACTGATGAACAAAGAAAATGTTATTTTAGAGCCAGGAATGTCTGCATTGTTCATTCTGGACCCTATCTTGAAATTGGCATATTTTTTAATTTGTGTGAAATTGGTCAAATTGCCAATTTCTGACCACTTTACTGGGTAGTTGAAATTGGTAAATGGGCAGTTTCTTGTACTCAGTCGATAGAACAAATGGAATTGTAAAGAAATAGCTATGAGTTTGGGCCACTGGAACAATGGAATTAGCTGAAAATAGGGCTCAAAGTTGCCGAAATCGCTGATCATAAATATTGCCGAGGTCGCTAACTTCGCGAGAGCGTAATTCCGTAAGTTTTCTATCAAATTTCGTACATTTGGTGTCATTACCATCAGGAAAAGATTCTCTATAGTATCATAAGGTTTTTTTTTTTTTTTTTTTTTTTTTTTTTTTTTTTTTTTTTTTTTTTTTTTTTTTTTTCAAAATATTTTGCGACACCAGGATACACCACAGAATTTGGGGTTGCAACAGTCAAAGGGTTTAAAATCACTAAGAGTGTCCCTCTAGTCTTAACACCATAGTAATTATACTAATTTGTAATAATAATCAATCTTGGGCACATTAAATGTCTTATTTTACATTAATATAGACATTGTCATTAACCCATCTATGATATTTTCTTCAAAATTATATAAGAAACACGTTACATAGCATATAAACATGCTATGTGTATATGCTATGGAGGAGTGGTAGTCGGACAGAGGGAAAACATTACGTTTTCTCTAGTCCAGAACCAGAGAAAACATGTATGAATCTGGTTTTCTCTGGTCCAGAACCAGAGAAAACATGTATGAATCTGCTATGTAGGTTGGTAGGTGCAGCTACGTAGCCAGGCACAGACTACATAGCTACATCTACCGGCAACGTACACCTGACTTCCTACAAATAAATACTACTTGCCTCTCATCCTACATTAACACTACACATGTTTAAAGGCAAATAATGCGTGTACTGTAAGTGTATTTTATTGCTCTGGGCTGCTTTAAATATATATTAAGTTTGGGCCGGGGAGCCAGGGCTACCTACACCTGACTTCCTACAAATGAGTACTACTCGCCTCTTGCCCTACATTAAGACTACAAATATTTTAAGGTAAGTAATGAATTTACTGTGTATGTATTTTACTTTTTATTGTGTTTTTTAATGCCTAGTTCTATTACTAACTTAATTTAAGTTAGTGTAAACTTGTTGTTTGGCATTTATATGCATTTATAAGTGGAAAAAATGGCATTCTGCTTTCCAGCAGTAGCCTGGAACCTAACCTGCCACATAAGTGGGGCCCTATAGTACAGCAAAGTACATGGTGATGAGAGCAACTAAAAACCTAGGCAGTGAAAAACTGGATAACATTCAGGATCAAGATAGTACAGTATTATTATGAAGGAAATTAGTGTGTTTAAATATCTTGGAGTGAATGTGTCACTTGATGAGTCTATAAAAGATTGGGTGAACCATAAAATAGATGAGGGAAAACAAAGTGGGTGGAGCATTGAAGAATCTGGAGTATACCTGGCGTGAAGAAAGAGATTTATCTATGAAGACAAAAATGGAATGTACAGAGTATAATGGTACCAACGCTGTTATGTGGATGTGGAACATGGGTTTTAAGCATTGCAGCCAGGGGGAGGTTGGAGGCAGGTGAGATGTAGTGTTTGAGAGCAATGTGTGGGGAAATATTTTGCAGAGAATTTGGAGCATTTTATTAGGTGGTGGTGTGGGGTTACCAAAAGAGAGCTGAGGAGGAGTTATTGCTTTGGTTTGGGCATTTAGAAAATATAGTGCAAAATAGGATGAGTAGGAGGATATATAAATGTGGGGTAGAGAGGAATTGAAGGGAGGGGGTAAAGGAGATATTGAGACTTGTGTTATTACATTAGATTGGAATGAGTAGATCAGGAAAACTGATTAGCCAGACTTGAGTACTGGAGGTGGAAAGTACAGTGCCTGCATTGAATGTTGCAGTTTTGAGGACCATCTAATCTGTGATATCAACATGCTTTGGCAATACAGCAATTAAATGAATTAACAGGGAATGTTTCCTCCTTATTTTGGATCACCCTTCTTCAGTGGTAGATAGCTGGTATGTTTAACAAACTATGCAAAAATCAACTTTGAGTGTGGCAGAAACCGAAGTATGTAAAGTTTATTCAAAATTGATGTATGAAGTCATCATGATATTTTTTATTGTGTACCTCTTGTTATTTGTTCACTGAGTATAGTATAAATTTTAGTAGTTTCTCATGTGTAAAGAAAAAACTTATTACTGTATTTCAAGAGAATTTAATGTCTTGTAGGCATGTGGTTGGACAGGAAATTAGTCATTGTTAAATTGAACCCAAATCATTTTCACATGTCTCCAATTTAGTAACTTATTTTCAGCACTGTTGGATGTCATTTATTATTGTCATTAATTTCATTGTAAAAGGTTGTAAGTTTGTAGACAGCAACCACCCAGAGAGGTACTACTGTCCTGCCAAGTGAGTGTGAAACGTAACCTTGTAATTGTTTTACATGATGGTAAGATTGCTGGTGTCCTTTTTGTTTTATAAACATGCAAGATTTCAGTTATGGCTTACTACTACTACTACTTACATTTAAGTCACACTGTGCATACATGTATTAGCATATATATCCACACCCCTCTGGATTTTCTTCTATTTTCTTACTAGTTCTTGTTTATTTCCTCTTATCTCCATGGGAAAGTATAACAGAATTCTTCCTCTGTAAGCCATGTGTGTCATAAGAGGCAGCTAAAATGCCAGGAGCAAGGCACCCCTTCTCCTGTATACATTACTAAATTTAAAAGGAGACACTTTCGTTTTTCTTTTTAGGTCACCCTGCCTCGGTGGGATATGTTTAGTTTTCTCAGTGGCCCGTAACACAAGGCTTTTCATTCTCTAAAGTCAGGGTAATTAACGTGCTGTAGGCTTTAAGCTGTGAAAATTTTTCAACAATTTTTTTTTAGAGTACTACATCTGTTTTTTAATAGTAGTTTTCTTGACAGAAATTTGGTATCGAGCGCTACAAGAAGAACATTCAGAAAACCAATTTAGGATTTACCTATGCTCTCAGCAGGCTGTTTCCAGTTGCTGACAGTCCTACTGAAACTTCAAACACACATCATCTCACTTTAGAAGAAAGGAAACAAAGGTTTGTCAGTCTTGTACTACAAAGCTTTATCATTGTGCAATTAGTGAGTGATAATTCAGCACTTAAAATTTCCAGTATCCTAGGAAAGTACCATACATATAGCAGATTTTCATACGTAGGACTTCTTCATACTTTGCTCATTCCCTAAAGCTATAAACAGAAAATAAAGATTTTTTTAAATCTTCGCTTATTTTATATACAGTTCCTTACATCATTAGGTATCCATGAAAGGGAGATGGATACTTTATGGAGTACCTGAATTTTTACACTGTCCCCTGGTTTTCCTCCTCCAGTTTCTGTGCAATTAACCTCAAACTTCAAAAATTTGTATATTCTAGTGAACGAGTTTTAGAACTTATTTGGGTATATCCTGCTCAGTTTCATAGAGCAGTAAGACATTGGTAGAGCCACACCAAACATATCTTTTGATCCCCAAATCATGCCCTGTGTGCTGTTGCATTCTTCTGATCCCTTTCCTGATGAATCGCTTAATGAGAGCTCCCTTCTTGTGCATGTTGGTATACCGTATCAGCAGGTTTTTGTTTGATCTCTGCTGCATTATACTGAAGCCCGTATTTATTTGCACAGATGGTATACAGTTTGCTCTCTATATCTTTCCCCTCCTGTGCATTCTGTATCTCTGATATTGCATTTTTGATCTCTTCTCTACCACCGCCCATCTTGTTGTTAGGTGATTTTAACAGTCAACATCATCTGTGTGAAGGGTCCCACTGTGACTCTCATGGTGATGAGTTGGAGACTCTTCTCGCTTCTCATTCTCTTCATGTTTTAAATATGGGTGTTCCTACCCATTTTGACTGTTGCACTCAATCTCTCTCTTGCATTGATCTTTCTTTCTGTTCCTCGTCAATTGCACTTGATTACACTTGGTCTTTTCTCCTGGATTTACATGACAGTGATCACTTTCCTATTCTTCTTACTTCTACTACATATTCCTGACTGCCCTGTAGCCCTTGTTGGCAATTTGAACGAGCGAATTGGGACTTATACTTTCATCCTGCCACATTTTGTGGTGACCCTCTTTTGTCCTCTATCAATGAACTAGTGCACCAGTTTTTGCCCTTAGTTTTCACTGCGGCATCACATTCTATTCCTCAAACCTCAGGCAGGCATTCTCAGATGTGCGTGCCTTGGTGGTCTCCTGCATGTGCCCGTGCAGTGTATTTGAAAAGTGCTGCGTGGGGCCATTATTGATATAATTGGACATCAGAGCGTCTTTTGGATTTTAAGCAGGCAAGTGCAGGTGCTCGCCTCATTATACACGACGCTAAACGCACTTGTTGGCAAGACTATCTGTCTACCATTACCTCGTCTTCCCCTTTGTGTGCGGTTTGGAAGAAGGTACAGAAGTTGTGTGGCAAGTACACTCTGGAATCTGCTCCCATTTTGCAGGTTGCTGATGTTAGTGTTGAGGAATCTCTTGAAGTTGCCATGGAACTTGGGAACCATCTTGTCCGTGTCTTCCAAGGGCTTCACCTTTGTCCCTCATGTCTTTTGTCTAAGTCTACCATGGAGCAGTTACCCTTGGATTTCTCCTCTAATGGAATGGAGCTGTATAACGTACCTTTCACACTCCTAGAGCTAGAGTCCATGCTTTCCTCCTGCTAGTCATCAGCAGCTGGGCCTGATTGTATTCATATCAGTATGTTACATCTACATTCTACGGCCCTTACAGTCCTTTCGTGTCTTTTCAATCTTATTTGGATGCGAGGGGTTCTCCCTCAACACTGGAAATCTGCCATTGTACTACCATTTCGCAAACCAGGCACCTCGGGGCTTGATACCTCTCACTAGCGTCCCATTGCTCTGACCAGTGTAGTCTGCAAGGTGATGGAGCGATTGGCGAATAGACGTCTGATATGGTACTTGGTGACTCGCAATAGTCTTTCTCCTCATCAATATGGCTTTCACAAGGGCCGCTCTACTTTGGACCCCTTGCTCCACTTAGATACATATGTGTGAAATGCCTTTGCTAACAAACACTCCATCCTAGCAGTCTTTTTTGATCTTGAGAAGGCATGTGACACCACTTGGAGGTATAACATCTTTCCCCAAGCCTAGTCTTTAGGCCTCTGTGGTAATCTGCCAACTTTCCTTACTGCTTTCTTATCTGACAGACATTTTCATGTCTGGGTTGGCACCTCACTTTCCTCAGACTTTGCTCAGGCCGAGGGTGTCCCACAAGGTTGTGTCCTTAGCACTGTCCTTTTTCTCATGACTATAAAGCCCCACCTTCTGTTCTTCCATCATATATTTGGTCATCACTTTATGTAGATGACTTCACTGTAGCCTACACAGGTGCTGACTGTCGCCTGGTAGTGGCCTCCCTTCAGGATACGATTGACCGGGTTTCCCATTGGGCCTCTTCTCATGTATTTAAATTTTCTAGTACAAAAACCCATTTCATTACCTTTCCTAGACGTCCTCTTGTCCCAAATATGGTGATATGGTAAAGTGATATGGTAAAGTTTCTTGCGTTCCACCCTAGTCTTGTCCAAGCTGGATTATGATGTCCAAGTCTATTCTGCAGCTTCTCCTACCACTTTCTCTAAGTTAGATCCCCTTCATCATTAAGGTCTACATTTATGCCTTGGTGCCTTTCATTTCCTCTGTTCTGTTCATTACAATATACAGTACATTACTATATAAACATTTAAAAATATACCAGAAATGTTATAAATGGTGCAAAGGTAACATTAAAAGAATATCAAAGATAGTTGACACAAACCCACTACTATTATAATATGCTCCTCACTTAGCGATGAATTCGTTTACCAACAAGGTCTTGGGATGGAAATAAATGGTATAAAATACCAACACAATGGAAATATAAACATATATTGCAGTATAATGTGATCCTTTATTGACAACATTGTCAATAAAGGATCACATTATACTGCATGTGTGTTTATATTTCCAAGGTCTTGGGAACAGAACTCTGTCATTAAGTGAGGAGAGGCTGTATATATATATTTATCTCCATGGGGAAGTGAAAAGGAATTCTTCCTCTGTAAGCCATGTGTGTTGTAAAAGGCAACTAAAATGCTGGGAACAAGGGGCTAGTAACCCCTTCTGTATAAGCTACTAAATTCAAAAAGAAAAACTTTGGGTTTTCTTTTTAGGTCACCCTGCCTTGATGGAATATGGCCTGTTTGTTGAAAAAAAAAATCTGAGTTATTTTTATTAATTTTTCAGATTAAAGGAAGCTGCAAGGGAAACTGCCAAGAGAGCTAAGGAGTTGGCTCAAGAAAAGGCTGGGCCTATTTATGCTGCTTGTGAAGGAGTAAGAAGTTGAAGATTGGATAAACTGGCTGATGCTAAGATAGCCAGTGCAAGAAAGCCCCAAAAGGGTCTGGTGAGGAGTCAGGTGCTACTTCTGTAGAAAATTGGATCCTTTACAAATCTCACATGTTATAGTGCAAATCATTTGATTACTGTTTTTTGTGAATTTTTGTTTTTAACAATGTGTTGAATATTTAGTGTATCAACAACAGTGCCATATGCATATGAAGATAGCTACATTAATAATGCAGTTTTCAAATATAATTTGTATGCATCTCTTAATTTTTCTTAAAAATTATTTCATATTGTAGTTTAAAAATAGACCAAACTCTTGTATGAATATAATGTACAAAATTAATATGTTGTAACTATTGGATATGTTTCAAGAGTCCAGAGATTAAAACATCTGACAAATCTTATTCAGTAAAATCATCACGTTCAGTAAAATCATATTGTGAATTTTAACTATAACCAGATCAAAAATTCCGTCCGGAAATTTAACAGGATCCAGTTGTAAAACTTTTCTGTGCATTGTTTTTTGCAGGGTAACTATTCCAGTTCATTCCATGTTATTGAACTCTTGGTCAAAGGTGAGAGCAGTTGTGGAACAGAATAAAATACTACTTCATTAGAATGAGCTCACCTGAAGAATTGTTATATATCACATTAAGTGATATATAAGGATAGCTGTTGTGCTCTTCAAGTATTGCTATTGTATTTTTGTTTGAAAATAAACAGTCAGGGAATATTACAGGCTACATAGTGGAGTTTGGGTACAATCTCATCAATAGTTTTCTGAAGATGTTTGTGCTCACACATTATACATTCAACAATTTAAATATTCATTGTTTAGTTTTTGATAGGAATTGTTCTGAATTTCAACTATTGTATATACTGTACATTTAAGTGGTAATAAGCACGTGAGAAGTATTCTCATTTTTAACATTTTTTTTTTTAGCATGCCAGCCATTTCCCACCAAGGCAGGATGACCCAAAAGAAGAAACACTCTCATAATGTTTTTCTTCTTTTTACATTGAGTAATTTATACAGGAGAAGGGGCTACTAGCCCCTTGCTCCCTGCATTTTAGTTTCCTCTTATAACAAGCATGGCTTACAGAGGAAGGATTCTTCTCCAGTTCCTTATGGAGTAAAGTAAAATTTTTAAATATTGAATTTAATGACAGTATCATACTATATTATGCAGAGTTTATGCTTGATACAGAGTTTAAAGAAATTTAATGAGTATCAAAAGAATATATCTAATGTTAATTTCTAAAGAATATAATAGGAAAAAATTGTGTGGTCATTGTATAATAGTAAAAAATATGTAATCATTTCCACATAAAATACCATCATTTGTTTTAGAATCAAAAATCATTTTGATGAATAAATTTTTTTTTTTTTTTTTTTTTTTTTCAACAAGTCGGCCGTCTCCCACCGAGGCAGGGTGACCCAAAAAAGAAAGAAAATCCCCAAAAAGAAAATACTTTCATCATCATTCAACACTTTCACCACACTCGCACATTATCACTGTTTTTGCAGAGGTGCTCAGAATACAACAGTCTAGAAGCATACACATATAAAGATACACAACATATCCCTCCAAACTGCCAATATCCCAAACCCCTCCTTTAAAGTGCAGGCATTGTACTTCCCATTTCCAGGACTCAAGTCCGACTATATGAAAATAACCGGTTTCCCTGAATCCCTTCACTAAATATTACCCTGCTCACACTCCAACAGATCGTCAGGTCCCAAGTATCATTCGTCTCCATTCACTCCTATCTAACACGCTCACGCACGCTTGCTGGAAGTCCAAGCCCCTTACCCACAAAACCTCCTTTACCCCCTCTCTCCAACCCTTAGTTTAATTAGTTTAATTAGTTTAATTAAAGTCTCAGAATGGGTTACAATAAGGCTACTAAATTATTTATATAATATCTTATGTGATGAATGGTTTGAAAAACCGACAAGTTGAAGATTGAGACACTTATGCAGCATATGGGAATCTTTATTCAGGAAACGTTTCGCCACACAGTGGCTTCATCAGTCCAATACAAAGAGGAAGGCGTAAGGAGAGGAGGAGTATGAGGTAATCAGTCCCTCAGCCTGGAGTAGATGTGTTCAGTCCATCAATCTTGTAGAATGTACAGCATAGGGCCGTAGACGTGGCTTATGTACTGTATGACCCCGCCTCCGCCTGCTTCACCTCACCTCACTACAGTATATAAGCCATGTCTACGGCCCTATGCTGTACATTCAACAAGATTGATGGACTGAACACATCGACTCCAGGCTGAGGGACTGATTACCTCATACTCCTCCTCTCCTTACGCCTTCCTCTTTGTATTGGACTGATGAAGCCACTGTGTGGCGAAACGTTTCCTGAATAAAGATTCCCATATGCTGCATAAGTGTCTCAATCTTCATAATTTCTTATATACAGTATTATTAATGTATTCACTTTTTTTTTTTTTTTTCATTTTTTTTATTTATTAACACAACCATCTCCCACCAAGGTAGGGCAGCCCGTAAAAGAAAAATTTTCGCTACAGTTATAAAACTACAACATTAATGCCCCTCCTTCAGAGTGAAGCACTACTTCCTATCTCCAGGACTCAAGTCTGGCCTGCTGGTTTCCCTGAATCCCCTCATAAATATTACCCTGCTCACACTCCAACAGCACATCAAGTTATAAAAACCATTGGTCTCCATTTGCTCCTATCCAACACTCGTGCATGCTTGCTGGAAGTCCAAGCCCCTCGCACACAAAATGTCCTTTACCCCCTCCCTCCAACCTTTCCTAGGGCAACCTCTACCCTGCCTTCCCTCCACTGCAGATTTATACACTCTCGAAGTCATTCTATTTTATTCCATCCTCTATACGTGTCTGAACCACCTCAACAACCCCTTCTCATCCCTCTGGATAATAGTTTTGGTAATCCTGCACCTCCTCCTAATTTCCAAACTACGAATTCTCTGCATTGTATTCACACCACACATTGCCCTCGGACACGACATATCCACTGCCTTCTCCTTGTTGAGACATTCGCCACCCATGCTTCACACCCATATTAGAGCATTGGTATAACTGTACTCTCATACATTCTCCTTTTTGCTTCCATGGATAAAGTTCTTTGTCTCTACAGACTCCTTAGTGCACCACTCACCTTTTTTCCTTCATCAATTCTGTGATTCACCTCATCTTTCATAGACCCATCTGCTGACATGTCCACGCCTAAATATCTGAATACATTCACCACCTCCATACTTTCTTCCTCCAATCTGATATCCAATCTTTCGTTACCTAATATTTTGTTATCCTCGTCTCCTTAATCTTTCCTATATTCACTTTTAATTTTCTTCGTTTACATATCCTACCAAATTCATCCACCAACCTCTGCAACTTCTCAGAAACTCCCAAAAGCACAATGTCATCAGCAAAGAGCAACTGTGACAACTCCCACTTTGTGTTAGATTCTTCATCTTTTAACCCTTCACCTCTTGCAAATACCTGAGCATTTGCTGCTTTCAATAACCTACCTCATATTCCATACATTTGCAACATCTGCCACATTGCACCCCTATCCACCCTGTCATATGCCTTGTCCAAATCCATAAAAGCAGCAAAATCTCTTTACCCTTATCTAAATACTGTTCACCTATATGCTTCACTGTAAACACTTTTCTACACACCCCCTGCCCTTCCTAAAGCCTCCTTGTTCATCTGCTATCCTACTCTCCGTCTTACTCTTAATTCTTTCAATAATAACTCTACCATACGCTTTACCAGGTATACTCAACAGACTTATTCCCCTACAATTTTTGCACTCTTTTGTCCCCTTTGCCTTTATGCAAAGGAACTATTCATATTCTTTGTCAGTCCCTAGGTACCTTACCCTCTTCCATACATTTATTAAATAAAAGCACCAGCCACTCAAAAACTATATCCCCACATGCATTTCTATCTTTATCCCATCAATCCCAGCTGCCTTACCCCCTTTCATTCTACCCAGTGCCACACGAACTTCCCTCACACTCACAACCTGCTCTTCCTCACTCCTACAAGATGTTATTCCTCCTTGCCCTTACACGAAATCACAGCTTCTCTATCTTCATCAACATTTAACAATTCCTCAAACCGTTCCCTCCATCTTCCCGATACTCTCTAACTCTTCATTTAATAACTCTCCTCACCTATTTTTAAGTATCAAATCCATTCGTTCCTTAGGCTTCCTCAGTTTATTAATCTGACTCCAAAACTTTTTCTTATTTTCAACTAAATTTGTTGATAACATCTCACCCACTCTCTCATTTGCTCTCTTTTTACATTGATTCACTACTCTCTTAACCTCTCTTTTTTTCTCTCCATATACTCCTCCCTCCTTGCATCACTTCTACTTTGTAAAAACCTCTTATATGCTAACTCTTTTCTCTCTTACTACTCTCTTTACATCATCATTCCATCAATCGCTCTTCCCTCCCACTCCCATTTTCCTGTAACCACAAACTTCTGCCGATCACTTTAACACTACATTCTTAAACCTACCCCATACATCTTCAACCAACAGTTGTTTATATCTTTCCCTGACTGCCTCCTCCTTTATCTTATAAACCTTTACCTCTCTCTTACTTGCTGCTTCCATTTTCCTTGTATCCCATCTACCTTTTACTCTCACTGTAGCTACAACTAGAAAGTGATCTGATATATATGTGGCCCCTCTATAAACACGTACATCTTGAAGTCTACCCAACAGTCTTTTATCTTCCAATACGTGGTCCAACAAACTACAGTGGACCCCCGCTTAACGAACTTTTTTCATTCCAGAAGTATGTTCAGGTGCCAGTACTGACCGAATTTTTTCCCATAAGGAATATTGTGAACTAGATTAGTCCATTTCAGACCCCCAAACATACACGTACAAATGCACTTACATAAATACACTTACATAATTGGTCGCATTTGGAGGTGATCGTTAAGCGGGGGTCCACTGTACTCTCATTATGCCTTACATCATATCTTGTATACATATTTATCTTCTTTTTCTTAAAATATGTATTACCTATAACCAAACCCCTTTCTATACAAAGTTCAATCAAAGGGAGCCCAGTATCATTTACACCTGGCTCCCCAAACTTACCTACCACACCCTCTTTAAATGCATCTACTTTAGCATTTAGGTCCCCTACCACAATTACTCTTTCATTTGGTTCAAAAGTTCCTACACACTCACTTAACAGTCTCTCAAAATCTCTCTCTCCTCTACACTCCTTTCTTTTCCAGGTGCATACACACTTAATATGACCCACTTTTTGCACCCAACCCTTATTTTAATCCACATAATCCTTGACTTTATACATTTATATTCCCTCTTTTCCTTCCATAACTGATTCTTCAACATTATTGCTACCCCTTCCTTAGCTCTAACTTTCTCAGATACTCCTGACTTAATCCCATTTATTTCTCTCAACTGAAACTAACCTACCCCCTTTAGCTTTGTTTTGCTTAGAGCTAGGACATCCAACTTCTTTTCATTCATAACATTAGCAATCATCTCTTTCTTATCATCCACACTACATCCACCCACATTCAAGCATCCCAGTTTTATAAAGTTTTTCTTCTCTTTTTTAGTATTTTTCTACAGGAGGAGGAGTTACTAATCCATTGCTCCTGGCATTAAGAAGAAAGTTCAATCATATATGCATGTGCCTGTCTGTGTAGTGTAACCTGAGTGTAAGTAGAAGTAGCAAGATATACCTGTTATCTAGTGTGTTTATGAGACAGAGAAAAGGACACTAGCAATCCTACCATCATGTAAAACAGTTACAGGTTTCTGTTTCACACTTGGCAGGATGGTAGTACCTCCCTGGGTGGTTGCTGTCTACCAAATTATTGTGGGATATTATAACAGATTAATTAACTGCTATAATTGTGTGAAAACTTACTTATTCACACAGTTTGGCCTTGGATTAAAGTTTAAAATTACTATTGATTATAAATGTTGGGTATATGTTTGCTAATAGCCTTTTTATCCAATCAGCTATAACAAGGCTGCCTTTGTCAAGAAAATATATTTTCATTAGTTGTTACTAATAGGCATGAGGAAACTAATATACCTCAATAAAGAATTTTGGTTTGCACTATTATTTTCCTTAGTGTTTTGTATCTTTAATAATGCAAGGGAATTTTGAGACTACTCCCATCATCTTGTACTGCTACTTGTTTCTCTTAAATGATTTGACTAGCTTTTTTTTTTTTTTTTTTTTTTTTTTTTTACCATGAATGTAGTGTATTGATTCATTTTAATCCACTTATGCATTCATATTGTGCAAGATACGGTGGTGGTTTGTCAACACTACAGTATTGCCCAAAACTAAATACAGGAATACCCCTCTTCAAGGGGGGCTCCTTGGCGTGGTGAAGAGGCTCTTGGTCTGAGGAATTAGACCTATCGGTCTTCTTCCTCAGACCGAACCTAATTACCCCCCAATCTCCCCTCCCCTATCCCATCCTCCCCATCCTCCCCTTTTTCCTTTCCTCCTCCTCCTCCCCACTCCTCCCTTTTGCCCTTCCTCTTTTTGTCCTTTGGGATTTCTCCCACAGGCGCGCTAGTTCCTAGGTAGGAGAAAGGATACCGGGGTCCATCCCATTCCGTTGAGGTTCTTAGCGGTGGCGTAGTTTGCCGTGGAATCTGGATCGCCTGGGGATGTCCCGATCCCTCTCCGGTATCCCGGAGTAGCTTTGGGTGTCTTTCGGGCGACGAGTGTATCTCTGGAAGCCACCTTTCGGATTCCGGGGGTGGTGGCCGAAGGAGGTATGCTTTGTGGCGGATATCCGGCCGCCCTCTCTTTTGTCCACCGAGGTAGCTCGGCAGATGTGAGGTTGCTATCCCGGATTGTTAGTTTACTAGCATGATGGGTAGGGTATGGCACGGGTTCCATGCTGCATCTGCGCTACTTGCGGTGCTGAGGTCCTCTTGGGCGCGGAGGGAGATTTCTGGCCCTTTCATTCCTCCTAGGACCTATCCCTCCCCGGTCCCCCCTTTTTTTTTCTTTTTTTTATTTTTATTTTCTTTTCTTCTTTCTTTTTTTTTCTTAAAAACAAAAAGAAAGAAGTAACCTAACCATGGCAGCCCTAGTCCATGAACCTGGTACCCCCGGGCCCCTTCTTGATACCGCACCCCGTTCTGACCCCGCCTCGTCTTTGGACCACTCTTCAGACATTCCTCATGCCTCTGTACCTATTGCCGGTGCTGTTTCCTCACCCGCTTCAGGTACTGAGGCCTCGACTGACTCCTTCGATTTATCGGACCTTCGCTCTCCTCTGACTATGCTTCCGGCCTCTCCCTCTACGGTGCGGCAATTTTCAAATCGCCGACCCGTTCCACGTCGGACCAACTCTGGTCCCACGCCTAAACGTCAACGACAATTACCTGCTGATGATACTTCTCCACCTTCTCGTTCTTCTCAGAAACGATCGACACGTCCTTCACTACCTTTCCACGCTCAGTTTCAGACTGAACAGTGGACTAAATTCTTCACTTTACGACCAACTTCCTCTACTGCCTATCTTTCTGACCATAGTATTGGCAAGGCACTCCTACGCCATGTTGGTAAAGATATTTCTTTTCATGCTCTTAAGAGCGGTACGCGCATCATTACCGTACAGAATGCTACCCAGGCTCATGAGCTCTCTCGTCTTTCCCATATCGATACTGTTCCTGTCACTCTTGAAAAACATCATTCCCTCAATTCTTGTAGTGGTACCGTCATTCTGCCCCATACCATAGTTCAACAAAATTTCCAGACATGTGGCACCGACATTCTAGAACAGCTGGAACTCCAAGATCTCCCAATCCTCAAGGTAGACACTTACGTTCTTCCTGCCCGTGGGCGGAGACGATACCCTAGCAATGTGGCTCGTTTAACTTTTGACAGCCGAGAACTCCCATCCTCAGTTTATATAGCAGGACATCGGTTACAAGTTCGAAAGGTGATCCCTACACCACAACAGTGTAGAAATTGCTGGCGATTTGGCCATCCAGCGAAATATTGCAGATCTATCGCCGAATGCCCAGTCTGTGGTGCCGATGACCATTCTAATACGTCTTGCAATCGATCTCCCTCTTGCCTTAACTGTCATGAGGCTCACCCTTCGTACTCTCGCCGTTGTCAGGTCTATTTAAACGAGCGGGAAATCCGTTACCTCAAAGAGACAGAAGGTCTCCCTTATGCCATGGCAGTTTCTCATCTCCGCCTCCAAGGGAGACTCCCACGTGTTTCTTATTCCCGTGTTTCAAAACGTCCCCCCACTTCTAGTATCCCATCTTCTACACCCACCTCTGTGGTTACCTCTCCCATAATCACTCCTGTATCTAATCCTTTTGCTGTCCTCGGCTCAGACGTCCCTACTTCAACGCCTCAGTCTAATCTCGCTTCTTCGAGTTCTCTCTCACAAGCCTCAGTATCGACGAGACCTCGTACGACACCTCCTCCCAATCGTCCCTCTACTTCTCAAAAGTCAAAAAAAGGTCCGGTAACACCTCCTACCCATCTTCCACCTCCTCATTTTACCCTCCCTGTCTCTGTCCCTAGTTCTTCCCCTCTCACTGGCTCAGTTACAAGTGCAGAGGTTCACCCTCCTCCTCGTAATGTACCTTCCTCCCCTGTTCCCTCCCAAGTTTCTTCCTCTTCTGCCACCTCCCAGGTTCCTGCCTCTTCTGTCCCCTGCCACGCTTCTCCAGTTCCCTCCACCCTTTCGCCCCCCCCTACCTTGGTACAGTCCAATACAGTTCCAATCTTTACTCATCCTCCCCCTACCATTCCCAATATTGTCTCCCATACGACATCTCTGAATTCCGAAACACTTGAAGCAATCTCTGAATATATTGCAGAGACCAAACCATCAATGGACACTGATCCACCTTCCGCTCTTTCTCTCTCCTCTGCTCCATCTGCGCAACTCCTTTCTTCACAGCGCACCGTTCCTTCGCTGCTTGAACATTTTCCACTGCCTCCGCATGTGGACTTTTCTAACCCTTCTAGTCCGTAGGAACCCTTACCTGCGGATTTCAAGTATCTTTATCATTGCCAATCATGGCCTATTTACAGTGGAATATACGCGGCCTCAGGGGTAATCGGGGTGAGCTTCAGATGTTACTCTCCCAGTTTGCCCCTGTTGGTGTTTGCTTACAGGAACCAAAATTACACTCTGCTGTTATTTCTCACATCTCAGGCTATAATTTATTGTATTCTTCAGATCCTTTTCCTGATGGGACCTTTAATGAAAGTGCCCTTCTTCTCCGCACTGATATTCCGTACCATCAGCTATTTGTTCATACTTCGCTGCATTACACAGCAGCCCGTATCCACTTACATAGGTGGTATACGCTCTGTTCTTTATATCTCTCTCCTTCTCGGGCATTATCTATTCCGGATTTTGCCTTCCTTGTTTCGTCATTACCGCCACCGATTCTGTTACTTGGTGATTTTAATGCCCACCATTTCCTCTGGGGGGGGGGGGGGTCTCACTGTGATTCCCGTGGAATTCAGTTAGAGGCTTTTCTTGCCACCCACCCCCTCCATGTTTTAAATACAGGTACTCACACCCATTTTGATCCTCGGACTCATACTCTCTCTTGCATCGATCTCTCAGTTTGCTCTTCCTCCGCCGCATTAGACTTCACTTGGTCTGTTCTCCCGGACTTACATGACAGTGATCATTTCCCAATCATTCTTACTTCCCCTTCATATTCGCCACCTCTTCGCACCCCACGCTGGCAATTTAATCGGGCAAATTGGAACCTTTACTCACACCTAACTGTTTTTAAAGAGGTTCCTTCTTCGTCCTCCATCGATGAGCTTTTACACCTCTTCTCGTCCTCCGTTTTCACCGCAGCTTCTCATTCTATACCCCAAACTTCGGGCAGGCATTCTCAGAAATGCGTGCCTTGGTGGTCTCCTGCTTGTGCTCGTGCAGTACGTTTGAAACGCGCTGCATGGGGCAGGTACCGGTACAATAGAACCACAGAGCGACTCCTTGATTTTAAACAGAAGCGTGCGATCGCTCGCCGTGTCATCCGTGACGCTAAACGCACTTGCTGGCGAGATTATGTCTCCACCATCACCTCTGCTTCCTCTATGAGTGCAGTCTGGAAAAAAGTACGAAAACTGAGTGGTAAATATTCTCCTGACCCGGCTCCTGTTCTGCGGGTTGCCGGTGTTGATATAGCAAACCCACTAGATGTTGCCAATGAAATTGGCAATCATCTGGTCCGTATTTCTCAGGGACTCCATCTATGCCCCTCATTTCTTTCCTCAAAGTCTGCCAGAGAGTTAGCACCCTTGGACTTTTCTTCTCTCAGAGAAGAACAGTATAATGTGCCTTTTACACTTCAAGAACTGGAGGCAACACTCTCAGCTTGTCGATCATCGGCAGCTGGGCCCGACGACATTCATATTCGTATGCTACAACATTTACATCAGTCAGCCCTTGCAGTCCTATTACGCCTTTACAATCTTATTTGGTCACAAGGAGTTCTTCCACAGCTGTGGAAATCCGCCATTGTTCTCCCTTTCCGCAAACCAGGCACTACGGGACATGAAACCTCCCACTATCGTCCCATTGCTCTTACCAGTGCAGTTTGCAAAGTAATGGAACGCCTAGTAAATAGACGTTTAGTGTGGTATTTAGAGACACACAACAGTCTCTCCACTCGTCAATATGGCTTTCGTAAGGGACGTTCTACCATAGACCCCTTACTACGCTTGGATACGTATGTTCGTAATGCCTTTGCGAATAACCACTCAGTTATTGCCATATTTTTTGACCTTGAGAAGGCATATGACACAACTTGGAGGTATAATATTTTAGCCCAAGCCCACTCCTTAGGCCTTCGAGGCAATCTACCATCCTTCCTTAAGAACTTTTTAACTGACAGGCATTTCCGTGTTCGGGTTAATAATGTGCTCTCCCCGGACTTTATCCAAGCTGAAGGTGTCCCCCAGGGATGTGTTCTGAGCACAACACTTTTTCTCCTTGCTATTAATGATTTGGCCTCTAGTCTTCCATCAAATATTTGGTCATCACTCTATGTTGATGACTTTGCTATTGCCTGTGCAGGCGCTGACTGTCACCTCCTTACAGTTTCTCTCCAACATGCAGTCGACCGTGTTTCCAATTGGGCCACCACACGTGGGTTTAAATTTTCCAGCACTAAAACCCACCAAATCACTTTCACTAGACGCTCTGTCATCTCCGATCATCCTTTGTACCTCTATGGCTCCCGTATCCCTGAACGTGATACAGTCAAGTTTCTGGGCCTCCTCTTTGATCGTAGGTTATCCTGGAAACCTCACATTACCTCTCTGAAGGCAACTTGTCACAGCCGGCTGAACCTTCTTAAAACCCTTGCTCATCTTTCGTGGGGAGCTGATCGTCGAACCCTCCTTCGCCTACATTCCACCCTTATTTTATCGAAACTTGATTATGGTGACCAGATCTATTCAGCGGCATCTCCTGCTACTCTCTCTAGCCTTAACCCCATTCATCACCAAGGATTACGTTTATGCCTTGGTGCTTTCCGCTCTTCCCCTGTCGAGAGCCTCTATGCAGAAGCGAACGTTCCATCCTTATCCGATCGCCGTGATGCCCATTGCCTGCGCTACTATGTACGCTCTCATGATCTCCGCAATCCTTCCATTTATAGAATGGTCACTGATATTAGTAGACATTCTTTATTTGTTCGCCGCCCCTGTTTACTCCGTCCCTTCTCTCTTCGCCTTCATTCGCTCTTGTCTTCTCTTCAACTACCACCTTTCTATGTACATGTAGCATCTCACTTTTCCCTACCCCCCTGGGAAGTTCCAGCTGTTCGAGTCTGTTCTTTCTCCCTCCCTTGCTCGAAAGCCCAACTGTCTACGGTCGCTTCCCGCTCTCTTTTTCTTGACCACTTTCACTCTCATTCTCATGCCATTGCTGTGTACACAGATGGCTCTAAGTCTTCTGACGGCGTAGGATTCGCAGCAGTGTTTCCGGACAGCGTCGTACAAGGGCATTTACTATCTTCGGCTAGTATTTTTACTGCTGAATTATATGCCATCCTTACAGCACTTATCCGTATTGCATCTATGCCTGTGTCATCATTTGTGGTTGTCTCAGACTCCCTTAGTGCTTTACAGGCTATACAAAAATTTGATACACCTCACCCCTTAGTCCTCCGTATCCAACTTTGGCTACGCCGCATCTTTACCAAGCATAAAGATATTGTTTTTTGTTGGGTCCCTGGTCATGTTGACGTACAGGGCAATGAACAGGCAGACACTGCTGCGCGGTCAGCAGTACATGACCTACCAGTTTCTTATAGAGGTATTCCATTTACGGACTATTTTGCTGCAATATCTTCCCACCTTCACACCCGTTGGCAACAACGTTGGTCTACTATGCTCGGCAACAAACTTCAGTCTATTAAACCGAGTATAGGTTACTGGCCGTCTTCTTATCACCAGTGTCGAGGTTGGGAGACTACTCTCTCCCGTCTTCGCATTGGCCATACTCGTCTTACTCATGGATATCTCATGGAGAGGCGTCTTGCTCCTCTCTGTGAGAATTGCCAAGCTCCATTATCAGTCAGCCACATTCTGTTGGACTGCCCACTTTATCAACGAGCACGCAGAATTTACCTCTGTCGTCGTCTTCGCTCCGCTGCTCTCTCTTTACCTTCCCTTCTCGCTGATGGACCCACCTTTCATCCGGACTCTCTCATTGACTTTTTGACAACGACTGACTGACTTCACAAATTCTGATACCTTCAGCCCTTTCTACTTCAATCTCTTGCTACCTTCTACCCCCGTACTATCCCCTGCCCCGCTGTTTTCTGTAACCTGCTGATCATCCCCCCTCCCTTCTGCCATCCAATTCCCTTGCTTCCTTCCCTACCCTGCAGCGCTGTATAGCCCTTGTGGCTTAGCGCTTCTTTTTGATTATAATAATAATAATTAGTCAGATCCCCAGGCCCCTCTTACATTTCTTTTGCTTTCCACTTTGAATTTTTATTCTCACAAAAAATAGAAGATTTACTGTTATGCAGACTACTGCATTAGTGTAGAAATGGTATAAATAATATCAGCGCACTTGTGAAACAATATTAGACTCACCAGTTGATGTGTATTGGACGCGTGGAATGATTTGTTTACTTTTGAACTTTGGCAAAAATTGAACATTTCTGCTACTTTGAGCTCAATTTCAAGGTACTTTTCATTGTGAAACCAATCAAAATCATCTCAGTTTCCATAATATGTCTTCCATTCTATAAAATGAGATCAGGAAACTAGAATACAACCATAAATACCATACGAAAATACAGTGCAAAGTTGCTGTTTTAAACCAAAAACACGGTCAAAGTTTTTTTTTTTTCTCATGCACTGTGTGCTGCAAGATTTTTTTTATACTGTGCACACTGACCACATAGACCCATTCTTTCATATGTAGGCCTACCAGCTTTCTCTCCTAGATTTGAAGGCACTAAAATTTAGGCGTACTAGTACGTCAATAACCCTGGTGTGTAAGCCGTACTAGTACGCCGGGAACCCTGAAAAGGTTAAGGAAACACATCCTAATGTTTCCACCTGTACCCAGGATCAAGGCACAGACTTCAGTGTGTGAGCTGAGTGTGCAAGCAGTTGAGCTACAGGAAGCTAAATTTGTTTTAAAGCAGAATTGTTGCTTGGAGTATACCTGGAGGGTGTTTTGGGGTCAATTCACTCACAGCCCAGTCCATGATCAGGCCTATTAGCATGACAAATATTATTTGGGGAGCTGAGAGAATTTTATGGGAAGCCGAAAACTCTAGTCCCTTTATTCTTGGCACTACCACTGCTCCTTTTTCCATCTGACTGGCCTCTGCTACTTTGTTCACTCTCATGACCTCCGCAATCCATCAATAGGATGGTAATGGATGTTAGTAGAAGTTCCTTATTTGTTCACCGCCCCTGTTTACTCCCTTCCCTTTTCTCTTCATCTACGTTCACTGTTGTCTTCTCTTCAGTTACCACCTTTCTAAGTTCATGCAGTATCTAACTTTTCCCTTCCCCCATGCGAAGTTCCGGTGGTTCATGTCTGTTCTTCCCCACTACCATGCGCAAAAGCCCAGATACCTATGGTTGCTTCTTGCTCTCTCTTTCTTAATCACTCAAGATGCGATTGACCAGGTTTCCCATTGGGCCACTTCTCACGGACTTAAATTTTCTAGTACAAAAATCCAATTCATTACCTTCAATAGACGTCCTCTTGTCCCAAATAGCCAATTGTATTTACACAGCCCACGTTTTCCAGAATGTGATACGGTCAAGTTTCTTGGCCTTCTCTTCAATCACCGGTTGACATGGAAACCTCACATTTCCTCTTTGAAGACTGCTTGCCATGGTCAGCTGAATTCTTGTGCATCATTCATGGGATGCAGATCACCGGACTCTCCTCTGTTTGCATTCCACCTTAGTCTTGTCCAAGCTGGATTATGGAGATCAAGTCTATTCTGCAGCTTCTCCTACCAGTCTAAGTTAGATCCCCTTCATCATCAAGGTCTATGTTAATGCCTTGGTGCCTTTCGTTCATCCCCTGTTGAAAGCCTCTATGCTGAGGCGAATGTTCCTTCCTTAGCTGATTGTCGTGATGCTCATTGCCTTCGTTACTTTGTCTGCTCTCATGACCTTCGTGTTCCGTCTACATATAGGTTGGTCTCAGACATTAGTAAAATCCCATTATTTGTTCAATGCCCCTGCTTACTCCGACCGTTTTCTCTTTGTCTTTGCTCACTCCAGTCTTCTCTCCACTTGCCTCCCTTGTATGTTCATTTAGCGTCTGCCTTTTCTCTTTCCCCTTGGGAGGTTCTGACAGTTCGTGACTGTTCTCCCCTACTGCCTTGTGCCAAAGCTCTCCTATCTACAACTGCTTCTCACTCTTTTTCTTGATCATTTCCAATTGCATGCTCATGCCGTTGCTGTTTATACAGATGGTTCTAAATCTTCTGATGGCGTTGGGTTCGCGGCAGTGTTCCCTGATGATGTTGTCCGAAGACATTTGTTAGATTCGGCTAGTATTTTTACTGCTGAGTTGTATGCCATCCTCATTGTGCTTCTCCGTATTACATATGTGTCTCCTTCGACGTTTGTGATCATTTCAGATTCCCGCAGTGCCTTACAAGCCATTAAACAGTTTGATTCCTCCCATCCATCAGTCCTTTGTATTCAGCTATGATTGCGCCGTGTGGCTAGCAATAATAAAGATGTCGTTTTCTGTTGGGTCCTTGGACATGGTGATGTGCAGGGCAATGAACAAGCGGATGCTGCTGTGTGGATGCTGTTGCCGTTGGCAACAACAGTGGTCGGGCATGCACCATAACAAATTGCACTCTATTAAACTGCTTTTAGGTTTGTGGCCATCTTCTTACCACTGTTGCCATACTTGGGAGACTGCACTCTCCCGTCTCCGCAATGGCCACACACTCCTTACCCATAGGTATCTCATGGACCAACACCCTATTTCTCTTTGTGAGGTTTGTTGGAACACTATTTTGGTTCTTCACTTTCTTGTAGATTGCTCGGTTTACCAGCGAGCTCGTAGGATTTACTTTCTTTCCTTCTTGCAGATGACTCTGCTTTTGACTTACAATCACTTTTTGACTTTTTGTGAGCAACTGCTTTACTATACGAACTTTGACACATAGCCCTTAGCGTCCCTTCCACCCCTTTTCTTCCCTCACCTCTGATCCCCTCTCCACCTAGCTGTTTATAGCCCCAGCACTATTTTCTGCCCCGCAGCACTATTACTCTTGTCAGTTTAGCTCTTTCTTTGATTATAATAATTATAATAATTTCTTATTCACTTCATCTCATTCTCATGCCATCGCAGTGTACACCGATGGTTCCAAGTCTTCTAACAGTGTCGGATTTGCAGCAGTGTTTCCAGGCAGCATTGTATGAGGGCATTTATTAGCCTTGGCTAGCATTTTTACAGCTGAATTGTATGCAATTCTCATAGTACTTATCCGTATTGCATCTATGCTTGTGTCACTATTTGTGGTAGTTTCAGACTCCCTTACTGGTTTGCAGGCTATACGAAAATTTGATTCACCTCATCCCTTGGTTCTTCGTATCCAACTTCGGTTATGCTGTATCTCTACCAAGCACAAAGATGTTTTTTGCTGGGTCCCTGGTCATGTTGACGCACAGGGCAATGAACAGGCAGATATTACTGTGCGGTCAGCAGTACATGACCTCCCAGTTTCATATAGAAGTGTTCCATTCACAAACTATTTTGCTGTGATTTCTTCCCACCTTCACAACCGTTGGCAACAAAGTTGGTCTGATCTGCTACATAACAAATTGCATTCTATTAAACTAAGTACAGTATAGGTTTTTAGCAGTCGTCTTGTCATTAATGTCGAGGTTGGGAGAATACACTCTCCCATCTTTGCATCGGCCACACTCGTCTTACTCATGGGTATCTCATGGAGATACCCACTGTGAGAATTGTCAGGTTCCAGTATCGGTTAACCATACATATTCTGTTGGACTGCCCATTCTATCAACGAGCATGCAGAATTTACTTCCGACGTCGTCACCACCCTTACTTTATCTTCTCTTCTTGCTGATGGACCCTCCTTTAACCCAGACTCTCTTGTTGACTTTTTGACAGCAACTGATTTACTGCACAAACTTTAATGATGATGCCTCTAGCACTCTTCACAGCCTTTTCTACTTCTCCCTCTTGCTACCCTTTACCCCCACACTATCCCCTGCCCCACTGCATTGCATGACCTAATAATACTCCCTCTCCCTCTTACTACCAAATACCCCTTCACCTTTCCCTGCTCTGCTGCATTGTATGATCCTTGTAGGTTTAGCACTTCATTTTTTATAATAATAATCCATCTGACCATTTTCCCAAGTACACATGCTTGCTCTTCTGGCTTCTATATTAGCCTTCTATATTCTGTGCCAAATGCTTGTAGTATATTCATCCCCATCCTGCTTTATTTCCATTGCTCTGTTGGGTTTAGCACTTTCTTGTGAATATAACAATAATCTAAGAGATTAGTAAAATAGGTTTTATAGTATATGAACCCATGCTGTTTATTTTCATGTCTGTTTCTAAATGCTCTACTTTTTAAAAGGTTCCTAGCAATATTGGGCTACCTTTAAGGTAAGCAGTTACATTCCTGTCAAGGTGAGTATCAGAAAGAGTAGTTTAAGCACATTTTCTTTCTCCTTTTCCTGGTAAGTAATTTTCATGAGAAACTTTTTCCTAGCGGGTAAAGCACAAAAAAAGCTTGGTGAATATAGAATGATTGCTGTTAGAGTAGTAGCAGAGAAATACTGAGGTGTGTCCTTCAAGAAGGTTCCTCAGTGCTGGTGAAGGGCTCATTAAAGGAGTTGCAGCTGACCTCCACTGTCTTAACATCAATCCTGATCATTTCCTATTCCCTAGGCACTGTATGACCCCTGTGGGTTTAGTGCTTGTCCATGTATATAATCATAATTATGAGGTGTGGGTGGTAAGAGAAGGGTAGGTTACTTTTTCAGATGGGATCACAAAACACACACACTGCCTTAGGCCCAAATGAACTACCTACATATTGTGTATACAGTGGACCCCCGGTTAACGATATTTTTTCATTCCAGAAGTATGTTCAGGTGCCAGTACTGACCGAATTTGTTCCCATAAGGAATATTGTGAAGTAGATTAGTCCATTTCAGACCCCCAAACATACACGTACAAATGCATTTACATAAATACACTTACATAATTGGTCGCATTGGGAGGTTATCGTTAAGCGGGGGTCCACTGTATTTTTATTTATTTTTTTCTTGCAAGAAATTGCCATTTTATAAAAAACATATGGTTCTGACTTAAAAAAATGCCTTTATGAAATTATGTAGCAAATCACATTTTATCTGGGTTTACTGCCTTCTGTATCTAGTTCTTGTGTTTAGTAACAAATCAGCTCATCATGAGTGAATTTTAGACTGCATGAATGTGCTTGCATTCATGTAAGCTGAGGTTCAACCTGGACTCTCACTTGCATTTCAGTTACCTACCATATTTGTAGTTATAAAAGAATATTGTCATGGCCCATTTAATTTAGCTTATATACTTTTTTAACCAGAATACTGTAGCTCCATTTCAGCCAACTACTGTACTATTATTTGAAAAGAATTCTGTTTTTTTTTTTTATTTAATTTTTTTTTTGGTAGTTTAAAAATTGTTGCGCTTTGTTCTTTTTGTTGTTGATTACAGAAAAAAAAATTTGCCAGATAGTTATGTATCCTTCTATAATCACAACAAACTCACAAACTGGAAATGAAACAGAATTACATTTCTTGGGTGTGATTCTTTAAAAGATACATTGCAGTAGTGTGATTTTTATTTTTCCTTTTATAAATTTGTATACTAGTGTCTCCTTTCTCCTTTCAACATCAAGTCATCATGACAATCCAACATCTCTTCAGAGATTGTATTGTTCCTCAAAGAGCATGCTAGCTTCAGATATCATCAATTGCTTTATATGCTGTACACTCTTATTTGATACTCCCAGCTTTCATGAAGACTTGCTCTATGATTTTATACCTGGAGTTTACCTGGAGAGAGTTCCGGGGGTCAACGCCCCCGCGGCCCGGTCTGTGACCAGGCCTCCTGGTGGATCAGAGCCTGATCAACCAGGCTGTTGCTGCTGGCTGCACGCAAACCAACGTACGAGCCACAGCCCGGCTGATCAGGAACTGACTTTAGGTGCTTGTCCAGTGCCAGCTTGAAGACTGCCAGGGGTCTGTTGGTAATCCCCCTTATGTGTGCTGGGAGGCAGTTGAACAGTCTCGGGCCCCTGACACTTATTGTATGGTCTCTTAACGTGCTAGTGACACCCCTGCTTTTCATTGGGGGATGGTGCATCGTCTGCCAAGTCTTTTGCTTTCGTAGTGAGTGATTTTCGTGTGCAAGTTCGGTACTAGTCCCTCTAGGATTTTCCAGGTGTATATAATCATGTATCTCTCCCTCCTGCATTCCAGGGAATACAGGTTTAGGAACCTCAAGTGCTCCCAATAATTGAGGTGTTTTATCTCCGTTATGCGCGCCGTGAAAGTTCTCTGTACATTTTCTAGGTCGGCAATTTCACCTGCCTTGAAAGGTGCTGTTAGTGTGCAGCAATATTCCAGCCTAGATAGAACAAGTGACCTGAAGAGTGTCATCATGGGCTTGGCCTCCCTAGTTTTGAAGGTTCTCATTATCCATCCTGTCATTTTTCTAGTAGATGCAATTGATACACGTAGATGGTATGGTTTGTTTGCAATCGTGTCATTACGATTTCGTGAGTCACCACGTAGATTTGTTGCTTCCACTGTGTCCCTCCCTCCCTCCCCATTTTTTTCTGCAATATCTCCACCTGTTAGGGGCCTTGATGCTGTTGAAGTGTTCTTGATTCAAAGAATTTGAGCTACTCTTAATTTCCTTAGATTGAATTTGACTGCCTCCTTTTTCCCAGGTGTTGTTGGCCCTATGTGTTTAGCACTTTTCACTTGTTCTGTAGTAATACAACCCTTACAGGTTTGATGTTTTCCAAAAAAAATTTGACCTAAAACAAAATCTTTGGGTCCCTGGCACTTCTAGAATTGTTATATCCTGTTGCCTCATTCACTGAAGTACATGCCTTCAACACCCACCCTAACATGTCTACTCTGTCCACCTTCTTCACTGACTGCTATATGATCCCTTTTGGGTTTAGCACTTACCTTGATAATTTTTTTTTATTTTTTTTTTATTATCACACCGGCCGATTCCCACCAAGGCAGGGTGGCCCGAAAAAGAAAAACTTTCACCATCATTCACTCCATCACTGTCTTGCCAGAAGGGTGCTTTACACTACAGTTTTTAAACTGCAACATTAACACCCCTCCTTCAGAGTGCAGGCACTGTACTTCCCATCTCCAGGACTCAAGTCCGGCCTGCCGGTTTCCCTGAATCCCTTCATAAATGTTACTTTGCTCACACTCCAACAGCACGTCAAGTATTAAAAACCATTTGTCTCCATTCACTCCTATCAAACACGCTCACGCATGCCTGCTGGAAGTCCAAGCCCCTCGCACACAAAACCTCCTTTACCCCCTCCCTCCAACCCTTCCTAGGCCGACCCCTACCCCGCCTTCCTTCCACTACAGACTGATACACTCTTGAAGTCATTCTGTTTCGCTCCATTCTCTCTACATGTCCAAACCACCTCAACAACCCTTCCTCAGCCCTCTGGACAACAGTTTTGGCAATCCTGCACCTCCTCCTAACTTCCAAACTACAAATTCTCTGCATTATATTCACACCATACATTGCCCTCAGACATGACATCATCACTGCCTCCAGCCTTCTCACTGCAACATTCATCACCCATGCTTCACACCCATATAAGAACATTGGTAAAACTATACTCTCATACATTCCCCCCTTTGCTTCCAAGGACAAAGTTCTTTGTTTCCACAGACTCCTAAGTGCACCGCTCACCCATTTCCCCTCATCAATTCTATGATTCACCTCATCTTTCATAGACCCATCTGCTGACACGTCCACTCCCAAATATCTGAATACATTCACCTCCTCCATACTTTCTCCCTCCAATCTGATATCCAATCTTTCGTCACCTAATCTTTTTGTTATCCTCATAACCTTACTCTTTCCTATATTTATTTTTAATTTACTTCTTTTTACATACCCTACCAAATTCATCCACCAACCTCTGCAACTTCTCTTCAGAATCGCCCAGTGTCATCAGCAAAAAGCAACTGTGACAATTCCCACTTTGTGTTTGATTCTTTATCTTTTAACTCCACACCTCTTGCCAAGACCCTAGCATTCACTTTCTTACCACTCCATCTATAAATATATTGAACAACCATGGTGACATCACACATCCTTGTCTAAGGCCTACTTTTACTGGGAAATAATCTCCCTCTTTCCTACATACTCTAACCTGAGCCTCACTATCCTCGTAAAAACTTTTTACTGCTTTCAGTAACCTACCTCCTATACCGTACACCTGCAACATCTGCCACATTGCCTCCCCCTATCCAACCTGTCATACGCCTTTTCCGAATCCATAAATGCCACAAAAACCTCTTTATCCTTATCTAAATACTGTTCACCTATATGTTTCACTGTAAACACTTGGTCTACACACCCCCTACCTTTCCTAAAGTCTCCTTGTTCATCTGCTATCCTACTCTCCGTCATACTCTTAATTCTTTCAATAATAACTTTACCATACACTTTACCAGGTATAAGATAAGATAAGATTTCGTTCGGATTTTTAACCCCGGAGGGTTAGCCACCCAGGATAACCCAAGAAAGTCGGTGCGTCATCGAGGACTGTCTAACTTATTTCCATTGGGGTCCTTAATCTTGTCCCCCAGGATGCGACCCACACCAGTCGACTAACACCCAGGTACCTATTTGCTGCGGTGAACAGGACAACAGGTGTAAGGAAACGTGTCGAAATGTTTCCACCCGCCGGGAATCGAACCCGGGCCCTCCGTGTATTAAGCGGGAGCTTTAGCCACTCAACAGACTTGTCCCCCTATAATTTATGCACTCTCTTTTGTCCCCTTTGCCTTTATACAAAAGAACTATGCATGCTCTCTGCCAATCCCTAGGTACCTTACCCTCTTCCATACATTTATTAAATAATAGCATCAATCACTCCAAAACTATATCTCCACCTGCTTTTAACATTTCTATCTTTATCCCATCAATCCCAGCTGCCTTACCCCCTTTCATTCTACCCACTGCCTCACAAACTTCCCCCACACTCACACCTGGCTCTTTCTCACTCCTACAAGATGTTATTCCTCCTTTCCTTATACATGAAATCACAGCTACTAATGGTAATCTTGAATTCTCCCATTAAATGTAGATTCTCTGGATGATTTCTCAACTGATGTTGATTTAGTTACACAAACTGCAACTTCCCTGTTCCTCTCTGTCAGTGTTCTCCCATCAACTCCCACTTTTTTCTCTACTACATATCTCTCTCACTCTGTGTACCCCAGATGGGTTAGAAATTTTCATGAGTGTAATCATTATTTACAGTTCATGATGATTATAATAATAATAATACAGTTCATGATTCTAAATTCCCTGATTCATTTAGCTACACTTTTGACTCCTTTTTTGTATTCTCTAATTTCTGGTTGCAATAGTTAAGTCTCAGCTCCTGGCCCTGCCTCTTAACTGGCTGTTGCAGGTTCACTCCCCCTTTTTAAAGCAATGTATGGACCCTGCCTGTACCACTTCTTCATCCAGATCATTCAAATTCCTGACCTCCCTGAGGCTGATGAAATATTTCTTGACATACAGTAACCCATCTGTCATTAACTTTCAGCTGTGCTCTCATGTACCTGTTTTGTGCCTATATTCAGTCTGTCCCTATCCACCCTATCAAGTCCTATCATAAAAACATAAGAAAGAAGGAACACTGCAACAGGCCTACTGATCCATGCGGAGCAGGTCCATGTCGTCCCCCCCGGATTAGCCCAATGACCCCCCATCCCTGGATTAGCCCAATGACCCACCCAGTCTGGTCACCTCCACTCAAGGAAGGAGCATGGCACCAGACCCAGCAGCACAAGCTAGTCAGGTCCAACTCACACCCACCCACACCCACTCATGTATTTATCTAACCTATTTTTAAAACTACACAACGTTTTAGCCTGAATCACTGTACTCGGGAGTCTGTTCCACTCATCCACAACTCTATTACCAAACCTATATCCTATATCCTTCCTGAATCTGAATTTTCCAACTGGAAACCATTGCTGCAAGTCCTGTCTTGGCTGGAAATTTTCAGCACGCTATTTACATCCCCTTTATTTATTCCTGTTTTCCACTTGTACACCTCAATCATATCCCCCCTAATTCTACGTCTTTCGAGAGAGTGCAGATTCAGGGCCCTCAGTCTATCCTCATAGGGAAGATTTCTGATACATGGGATCATCTTTGTCATCCTCCTCTGTACGTTTTCCAGAGCATTTATATCCATTCTGTAATACGGTGACCAGAACTGAGCAGCATAGTCTAAATGAGGCCTAACCAAGGATATATAGAGTTAAAGAACAACTTGAGGACTTCTATTATTTATACTTCTAGATATGAAGCCAAGAATTCTGTTTGCTTTATTGCCAACACTAATGCACTGTTGTCTTGGTTTTAGATTACTGCTAATCAGAACTCCTAAATCCTTTTCACAATCAGTAGTATTAAGATCTACATTATTTAGTTTATACGTGGCATGGTTATTTACCTGTCCAACATTTAGAACTTTGCATTTGCCAATATTAAACTGCATCTGCCACTTCTCCGACCATTGCATCAGTCTCTTCAAATCATCCTGGAGTGCTCTAATGTCCTCATTAGAATTAATTAGACGGTCTATTTTGGTGTCATCATCAAATTTGCTTATGTTGCTATTTATTCCCTTATCTATGTCGTTTATGTAAATTGTGAACAACAACGGGCCCAACACTGACCCCTGAGGAACACCGCTTGTGACGTGCCCCCATTCTGATTTCTCCCCATTTATGCAAACTCTCTGCTGCCTATTTGTCAACCATGCCTCTACCCAGGAAAAAATTTTTCCTCCTATTCCGTGTGCCTTAAGTTTCCTCAATAGCCTCTGGTGTGGAACTCTATAGAAAGCCTTAATGAAGTCCATATACACAGTATCATATTCATTACCATGATCTACCTCCTTAAACACCTTAATGAAAAAAGTTAGTAAATTCGTAAGACAGGAACGC